>NC_091997.1:13734512-14061208 GCF_044704955.1 Pristiophorus japonicus
CACAATACTCCTTTTTAATACTGATTTCCACTAAACACCAATTTTTACAATGAAATGACAATAGCGCATACAAAATCTTTAGTTTATGTTTGCAGTTCTGAAAAAGCTTGCTTAAGGGCATATTTTATTCCAAAATGCTGCATTTTCTGCGCAGAAACAAATATGCATTGATCTGTATTTTGAATACCCAAGAAAAACAAAATAAATGGTTGGATATATACAGATTATGAATTATGTATACACTGAATATAAATATATATTGAACATGTTGTCACCTCTCAAATCTGTGCCCATCTTTTCTGTCACTATATGTTTGAACCCCTGCCACAGTACTGAAATGGCCCTAATCAAAGTCACAAAGTCACAAACTACGTGATAGTGCAGCCCAGGCACAATCACTCCTCATCCTTCTCGACCTGCCTGCAACCTTTGACACGGTTGATCTCACCGTCCTTCTCCAACATCTCTCTTCCGTTGCCCAGCTGAGTGGGACTGCCTTCACCTTTTTTCATTCTTCTCTTCCTGTTCCCACATTAGTACCTTTGGAATTCCGCAGGATCTACCCTGAGATACCTCCTATTTCTCTTCTACTTGTTGCTCCTCGGTGACATCATCCGAAAACACAATGTTACATTCCACATGTATGCTGCTAACATCCAGCTCTATCTTGCCGCCACATCACTATCAACCCCTCCACTGCCTCTTTGTTGTCAGACTGCTTGTCCAACATCCAGTACTGGATGAGCAGAAATTTCCTCCAATTCCAATTAGGAAGACCGAAACCAGAGTTACGCTAAGCAGCTGAATGCGCGGCTGCCAATTGTGGGTTAAAGGAAATTGGGGAGGCACAAGAGGCCAAAATTGGAGGGTTAAAGGGCTAGAGGAGGTTACAGAGATAGAAAGGGATTAGGTCACTGTCTTAGGATGAACCAGACTGTTCGCAACCTAGGCATCCTATTTGACCATTAACTAAGCTTCCGACCTCATATTTTCTTAATCACTAAGAGTGCTTGCTTCTACCTCCATAATATTGCCCATCTCTGCCCCTGCCTCAGCCCATCTGCTGCTGAAACCCTCATCCATGTCGTTGTTACCTCTAAACTGGACTATTCCAATGCTCTCCTGGTCGGCATCCCACCTTGTGCCCTCCTTAAACTTGTGCTCATCCAAAATGCTGCTGTCCATATCCTAACTTGCAACAAGTCTTGTTCACCCATCACCCCTGTGCTCACTCACCTACGTTGATTCCAGGACCAGCAACGTCTTGAATTTAAAATTCTCATCCCAGTGTTCAAATCCCTCTGTGGCTTCACCACATCTTAACTCTGTAACCTGCTCCAGCCCGATAACTTTTTGAGAACTCTGCATTCCTCCAATTCTGGCCTCTTGTTCATTCCCATCTTCCTTCGCCCCACCATTGACAGCTGTGCCTATGTCCTAAGCTGTAGAGTCCCTCACTGAACCTCTCCACCTCTCTCTTAAAACCTGCCTATTTGACCAAGCTTTTGGTCACCTGTCCGAATGTCTCCTTCTTTGGCTCGGTGTCATTCTTTTTGTCTGATTACACTCTTGTGATGCACCTTGGGATCTTTTACTATTTTAAAGGCACTATATAAATGTATGTTCGTTGTTGTTGTATAGTAATTAATTTCTTTATGGTTGATTAAGATAGTAGTGGGCATCAAGTGTCCAGTCTATGTCTGAGTGTGCAATGGATTAAATATTCTACATTAGGTTTTAAAAGCATAGTTCAATTGTTGAATGAATAGCTCAAAAGGTACAATGGAGTTTGATCAGGTAACTGTACAGGTTAATTAATACATAAGTTTAGCACTTACTTAAATTTGGGTAAAGCAGAAGTCACAATTGAAGGAAGCAAGTCACTTTATTTATATTGTAGAACACAGGAATCTTCCTTTACCTTGTACGAAACATGCTATATAGCAGGTTACATGAGGACATAAGATCAAATGGAATAAAAAGGGCTATTTATCTGTGAAACCACTCCTTTTCAAAATAAACAATTTTCACCATGATCGACTCTCCCGAGTTTATATTATCTCCACACTAAAAAGAAACATATAACTACAGCTGAAGCATTCAAGTGCTACTCTGAGCTTCTATTTATATCAAGGGTAATAAATGCTTTGGTAAATACATTCCAAAGGAATGCAGTTATTTTGTATATTTGTTCTCAGTATGTGGATAGGGTTGCCATTGCCAATACTCTAGGAATTGCAGATTAATCACCATCACAGTGCAGCAAGCAACCCGGGAGAAAATCATAGGGGTATTACAAAAGTGCTTTTTTTTTTTCTTATTTTCTTTGAACACTTTTGTTAATCAGTTATAAAATATATTGGAGATGTTAAAAAAAAGGGCTGTTTGACTAAAAGTCAAGAATTATCCATTCGGAGTATTCGCAATGCAATTGGTGTGTTAAGAAGGTGGGTTGTGAGGACGGCTGTGCCAGGCGACCAATGGCATGGGCGTGGGGACATGAGGTCATGTGATGAAATCTCCTGGAATATATCTAGCCAGAGTTGGCAACCGCAGATACTGATATTTAAGGCACATCCATATTTGCCCTGTGAAGGTGGTGCTTCTCCTTCAACCACTGCACTCCTTTAGGCGAAGGTTGCTCCCACAATGACATTTGGCAGGGAATTTTGTTTAGTTGCTTTTTTTTATTCGTTCATCAGATGTGGGTGTCACCGGCAAGGTCAGCATTTATTGCCCATCCCTAATGGCCCTCGAGAAGGTGGTGCTGGTGCGTTGCATTCTTTCCACCACTGAAGTCAATGGGAATCGGGTGGAAAATTCTCCACTGGCTGGAGTCATACCTATCACACAAGATGATGGTTGTGCTTGTTGGAGGTCAATCATCTCAGCCCCAGCACATCGCTGCAGGGGTTCCTCAGAGCAATGTCCAAGGCCCAACCATTTTCAGTTGCTTCATTAATGACCTCCCCTCCATCATAAATTCAGAAGTGGTGATGTTCACTGATGATTGCACAGTGTTCAGTTCCATTCGCAACTCCTCAAATAAAGGAGCAGTCCATGCCCGCATGCAGCAAGACCTGGACAACATTCAGGCTTGGGCTAAGTGGCAAGTAACATTCGTGCCACACAAGTGCCAGGCAATGACCATCTCCAACAAGTGACAGTCTAAACACTGCCCCATGACATTCAATAGCATAATCATTGCCGAATCCCCCACCATCAACATTCTGGGGTTTCATCATTGACCAGAAACTTAACTGGACCAGCTACATAAATATTGTGGCAACAAGAGCAGGTCAGAGGCTGGGTAGTCTGTGCCGAGTGGCTCACCTCCTGACTCCCCAAAGCCTTTCCACCATCTACAAGGCACAAGTCAGGAGTGTGATGGAATACTCTCCACTTACTTGGATGAGTGCAGCTCCAACAACACTGAAGAAGCTCAACACATCCAGGACAAAGCAGCCCGCTTGATTGGCACCCCGTCCATCACCTTAAACATTCACTCCCTCCATCACTGACATACCGTGGCTGCAGTGTGTATTATCTACAAGATGCACTGCAGCAAGTCACCAAGACTTCTTTGGCAGCACCTCCCAAACCCGTGACCTTTACCACTTAGAAGGATAAGAGCAGCAGGCGTATGGGAACACCACCACCTTCAATTTCCCCTCCAAGCCACACACCATCCTGACTTGGAAGTATATAACCATTTCTTCATCTTCATTGTATCAAAATCATGGAACTCCCTCCGCAACAGCACTGTGGGAGTACCTGCACCACATGGACTGCAGCGGTTCAAGAAGGCGGCTCACCATTACCTTCTCAAGGGCAATTAGGGATGGGCAATAAATGCTGGCCTTGCCAGTGGCACCCACATCCCATGAACTAATTTTTTAAAAGTCCATGGGGTGAAGGTACTCCCACTAGCACTGTCGACAACACCTTCCATCACTTTGTTGATGATTGAGAGTAGACTGATCGAGCGATAATTGGCCGGATTCGATTTGTCCTCCTTTTTGTGGACAGAACATACCTGGGCAGTTTTCCACATTGTCAGATAAAAGCCAGTGTTGTAGCTGTACTGGAACAGCTTGGCTAGAGGCGCAGCCAGTTCTGGAGCACATGTCTTCAGCACGACAGACAGGATGTTGTCGGGGCCCATAGCCTTTGCTGTACCCAGTGCGCTGAGCCGTTTCTTGATATCACGTGGAGTGAATTGAAATGGCTGAAGACTGGCTTCTGTGATGGTGGGGACCTCAGGAGGATACCAAAATGGATCATCCACTGGGTACTTACTTGGCCATGTCAGAGGATATTAACAGTCAACCACTTGTTGTGGCACTGGAGTTATATATAAGCCAGGCAAGGGAGGTGGAGCAGGCTCCCTTCCCTAAATGACATTAGTGAACCAATGTTATGACAATCTGGCAAGTTTTATTAGTATTTTTCTGATGGCGGGATACAGATTTCCAGATTGAATTCAATTTTACAACTTGGTGGGATTTGCACCCATGACTCTGGTTTGTTAGTCGAGTACCATGATCACTCGGCTATTGTACCCATAAGATGACATTACACAAAGCAATTTTCACTCTTAATAACATTCTAATAAATCTCCTCTTCACCCTCTCCTGCAGGCCTCCAAGCTGATCTTCTCGAACAACACCCAGAAGGGCCTAAGCTTGGCCCCTTTTTATATATCCGATTTTTGATGCCAAACCCTGCCCTACTTAGGGAGTATGACCAGTCATGTTAATGACTCGGCCCACCAAACTTGGGAGCATCTTCCCCATATCAGGTAGAACACAGTTCTGGCGCGCTGCACCTGTCCGATGTCAAGGTCCACGTCTTACGGTTCTGAGCAACAGTGTTCACATGATCTGTACACATCATTTGTGATATTGATATGAAAGATGTACCTACAAGTTATCGATACTACTTCAAGCCATATATTCTTTATATTTGTTGTTGTTTATAATCTCAAACCAAAGCAGAAAATGCTGGAAACACTTAGCAAGTCATGCAGCATCTGAGAAGGTTGCCACTCAACCTCTGTGTTTCTTACAACTGCACTTTCAAACTCGCAACTGCCTAGCCTTTGGCTTTCCATTTGCCGCAATACTTCTGTTGCTGTCGATCTGCTCAATCACTCCCTCACCTCACCTGATTCCCTTGTCCCCTGAAAAATCTTTACTGTCTCCCATCCCGGTCATTTCCTCTGGTATGGTACCCATCTTCACTTCCTCAAGTTCAAGGGGCATAGAGTTGAGCCTGTCTGGCACACGACTGGTTTAGCCATTCATCCAGCCTGATCTGGCTGAACCACATGAAACGCTATCGAGGATCAAGGGGTATGGCGAGAAAGCAGGAATGGGGTACTGAAGTTGAATGTTCAGCCATGAACTCATTGAATGGCGGTGCAAGCTAGAAGGGCCAAATGGCCTACTCCTGCACCTATTTTCTATGTTTCTATGTTTCTATGTTTCTCTGTCAATACTATCCACTACTTCAGGATCATGCTGGAGAACAAAGATAACACACAGCTTTTTTTCTACCATCTCCTTAACCCCCTCTCCCCTGCCCCCTCCAACTACAAATGTGAAGGGTTCTATTCATTTTTCACTATTGAGACTATCCAGCTTCCTCTTCCCCAACTTGCTAAACCAGCCACAGGCTCCCCCCATGCTCTAGCCCTGATTCCACATCTTTCTCTATTTCCTTTTCATCTCCCCTCATACCCTCTCCAAGCGCATCATGTCCACGACCTGCTTCCTTGACTCCATTCCCACTAAACTGCTGACGACCCAACTTCCCTACCTGGCTTCCATACTTGCTGACATTGTAAACGGTTTGCACTCTTCAGGTACTGTCCCCCATCCTTTCTTCTCTTGTGCCTCAGCCCATCTGCTGCTAAAACTATCACCTATGACCTTTGTCACCTCCTGATGTACCTATTCCAATGCTCTCCTGGCCAGTTTCCCATCCTTTAACTCATCCAAATCTGTAGTGTCCGTATTATGTCCTGCACCAGGTCCCGCTCACCTATCGCTCTAGCCCTTGCTGATGGTCCCGCAACACCTCCAATTCAGTATTCTCACCCTCATATCTTCAAGGCCTTGCCTCTCCTTCAGCCCTGCAATCATCCCCCAAACTCTCCGTTCTTCCAACTCTGGGCTCTTGTGCCTCCTTCCTCCCTTTGACCCACTAGTAGCAACCATGACTTCAGCCATTCAGTCCCCACAATCTTGAATCCCCTTCATTCCCTCTCCACTTCCCTCTCTTCCTTAAAGACTATTGCTTTGACCAAGCTTTTCATCACCCCTCCTAATACCTCCTCCTTTGGCTCAGTGTCCATTTTTGTCTGATTGAACCACTTTAGGGTTGTTGTCATTACCATTATTGTTACAAGCTTTTTAAAAAATATACAAGATCTTTGCAAACTTACTTGAGCCAGCTGCATAGCATCCTTAGTGCACTGTAGCACAATATGCCAGCCAGAGGCAGTTACATATGCAGATTGTTGAAATGATGACCTCTGATGACAGCTTCACCACTAGATCTTCCACTGAGAGAAGGTTGGAGCTACCAGGAAGTAAGAAAGTGAACTGCTAGATTACTTTTTTAGGTTAAAAATAAATACCTTTTTTTTTAAATTGAAAAATGTTTACATTTCCCAGTACTTGACAGTAATTGCTCACAAAATAAGAAAACGCAATAATAAATCTGAACATCGCTAGTTTATCAACTAATACAGAGATCTTTGATGGCAGTAATTCCACCCAACTACCAGTAAACATTGGAAACTTTGGGTCAAAACACTGATTGGATAACAATTATGGATTATGTGTGCACTATACTTCTGTAATTAGGATTACTTCAAAGACTAAAGGGTATTTGACACAATAGCGTATACATGCAGCCATCAATCAAGTTTAGGGACCAAAATACACTTTGCATTTCCATAAATATGGGAGGATTTCTTTTGAGAGAGACATTTTAATAGTTAACGAGTCATTCCCTATGCACAATTTAATACTGGCACACGTGCTGTCTGCTTTATGATTTGATCGATTACCAACTGCATTAATATTGAGGAAGCATCTTGTGAATACACGATGGGAAATAAAATTTGCCTTTATCCAAATGTCTCTATCAAGCTTTTAATGGCCAACAAAGTGCAAAGCTATACATCATCCAAGGCAGGAGTGGAATTAATCGAACTCAGTTAATATAACAAATAGGTCATCATTGGTCATGGAATGGGAATAATCAGTTGAAGTTACCACTTGTTTCAATGATTTGAACCAGTTTAGAGAATAATAAATTGTTTCTATTAGTTAAAGGAGAATGCAAACACGTTACAATCAAAAACTGTGAAGAAGAAATATGTATGTGCTATAATTTGCTGTACTGCCAAATTGGAGTCATATTTTGCCTTTTACTGTGTATGAAAAATATTTATTTTAAAAGGAAACCATAGCATTCAATGTAATCAGCATCAGATCTAAGCTTTAGCTGAATCTAAATTAAATGAACTTGAATCTATTGAGATATTGATAAATCATCCCACTTGAGAACAATTTGGAATTATGATGACACATCCTGGCCGGAACAGGCAAGTACAGTTACATATTTCAGAAACTGATTTATATTAGCAAGTGATACAAAGAGTGCAGAAATGATAAAGGTCACAGCAAAGATCCATACAAAGCTTCAGCTATGACGACAGTTAGTATTATAAAGCATTTTGTTTTCTTTTGACCGAGTCAGATTTTAATATGCAATTAAGTTAAACTACAGGATGTACAAGATGACCTATTTCATCTATAAAAATATAGCAGAACCTTCTGATTCTCTTTGTGGAAGCCTTACGAAGAACGAGTTACAGTGCAGTTAGAATGTTGTCCAAGAGGGTGTGTTACAGTTTCACTTTACTGAGAGAACCAAAATGAAATCAGCTGAATTTTTCAGCAAGGACATCAAAGAAAGAAAGATTGCATTTATCATGCGCCTTTCATGACCACCGGCCGTCTCAAAGTGCTTTACATAACAACATAAGAATTAGGAGCAGGAGTAGGCCATTTGTCTCCTCGAGCCTGCTCCGCCATTCAATAAATTGATAGCTGATCTGATCTTGGCCTCAACTCCACTTCCCTGTCTGCTCTCCATAACCCTTGACTCCCTTATCATTCAAAAATCTGTCTATCTCCGCCTTAAATATATTCAATGACCCAGCCTCCACAGCTCTCTGGGGCAAAGAATTCCACAGATTTACAACCCTCTGACGTAAAAAATTCTGCCTCATCTCAGTTTTAAATGGGCAGCCCCTTATTCTAAAACTATGCCCCGTAGTTTTAGATTCCCCCATGAGTGGAAACATCCTCTCTGCATCTACCTTGTTGAGTCTCCTCATAATATAATATGTTTCAATAAGATCACCTCTCATTCTTCTGAATTCCAATGATTAGAGGCCCAATCTACTCAACCTTTCCTCAAAAGTCAACCCCCTCATCTCTGGAATCAACCTAGTGAACCTTCTCTGAACTGCTTCCAAAGCAAGTATATCCTTTCATAAATATGGAAACCAAAACTGCACGCAGTATTCCAGGTGTGGCCTCACCAATACCCTGTATAGCTGTAGCAAGACTTCCCTGCTTTTATACTCCATCTCTTTTGCAATAAAGACTAGATTCCATTGGCCTTTCTGATCACTTGCTGTACCTGCATACTAACCTTTTGTGTTTCATGCACAAGTACCCCCAGGTCCCACAGTACTGCAGCACTTTGCAATTTTTCTCCATTTAAATAATAACTTGCTCTTTGATTTTTTTTCTGCCAAAATGCATAACCTCACACTTTCCAACATTATACTCCATCTGCCAAATTTTTGCTGACTCACTTAGCCTGTCTATTTCCTTTTGCATGTTTTTTGTGTCCTCCTCGCACATTACTTTTCCTCCCATCTTTGTATCATCAGCAAACTTGACTACATTACACTCGGTCCCTTCTTCCAAGTCATTAATATAGATTGTAAATAGTTGGGATCCTAGCACTGATCCCTGCGGCACCCCACTAGTTACTGATTGCCAACCCGAGAATGAACCATTTATCTCGACTCTCTGTTTTCTGTTAGTTAGCCAATCCTCTATCCATGCCAATATATTTCCCCCAACCCCATGAACTTTTATCTTGTGCAGTAACCTTTTATGTGGCACCTTGTCAAATGCCTTCTGGAAGTCCAAATACACCACATCCACTGGTTCCCCTTTATCCACCTTGTTCGTTACATCCTCAAAGAATTCCAGCAAATTTGTCAAACATGACTTCCCTTTCATAAATCCATGCTGACTCTGCCTGACTGAATTATGTTTTTCCCAATGTCCTGCTACTGCTTCTTTAATAATGGACTCCAACATTTTCCCAACCACAGATGTTAGGCTAACTGGCCGATAGTTTCTTGCTTTTTGTCTGCCTCCTTTTTTAAATAGGGCCGTTACATTTGCAGTTTTCCAATCTGCTGGGACCTCCCCAGAATCCAGGGAATGTTGGTAAATTACAACCAATCCATCCACTATCCCTGCCGCTACTTCTCTTAAGACCCTAAGATGCAAGCCATCAGGTCCAGGGGATTTATTCGCCTTTAGTCCCATTATCTTACTGAGTTACCACCTCCTTCGTGATTGTGATTGTGTTCAGTTCCTCCCCCCATATAGCCCCTTGACTATCCACTGTTGGGATATTGTTAGTGTCCTCTACCATATAAATTGATACAAAATATTTATTCAGAGTTTCTGCCATCTCCATGTTCCCCATTACTAATGCCCTGGTCTTGTCCTCTAAGGGACCAACCCCCCCTTACTTTAGCCACTCTTTTCCTTTTTATATACCGATAGAAACTCTTGCTATCTGTTTTTATATTTTGTGCTAGTTTACTTTCATAGTCTATCTTCCCTTTCTTCATCGTGTTTTTAGTCATTCTTTGCTGGCTTTTAAAAGCTTTCCAATCTTCTGTCCTCCCACTAGTTTTGGCCACTTTGTATGCCCTTGTTTTTAATTGGATACCGTCCTTTATTTCTTTAGTTAGCCACGGATGGTTATCTTTTCTTTTACACCCTTTCCTCCTCACTGGAATATATTTTTGTTGAGAGTTGTGAATTATCTCCTTAAATGTATGCCACTGTATCATCAAACTTGGCTACATTACACTTGGTCTCTTCATCCAAATCATTAATATAGATTGTAAATAGTTGAGGCCCCAGCACCGATCCCTGAGGCACCCCACTAGTTCCTGTTTGCCAATGAAGTACTTTTGGAGTGTAGTCACTGTTGTAATGTGGGAAGCACGGCAGCCAATTTGTGCACAAGCAAGTTCCCACAAACATCAATGTGACAATGACCAAATAATCTGTTTTTTTGTTACATTGATTGAGGGATAAATATTGGCCAGGACACCAAGGATAACTCCCCTGCTCTTCTTCGAAATAGTGCCATGGGGTCTTTTCCATCCACTTGAGCATGCAGACGGGGCATCGGTTTAATTTATCATCCAAAAGATGGCACTTCTGACAGGTTAGTGCTCCCTCAGCCTAGATTTTTTTTGTGGGACTTGACCCCACAACCTTCTGACTCAGAGGTGAAAGTGCTACCCACTGAGCCACAGCTGACAGTTCAGAAGCTGATTTATGTTAGCAAGTGAAACAAAGAGTGCAGACGGTATCAAGGCAACATTGACACAAAGGGAAATTCTCATCTTTAGTGCTACCTATGAAGAGCATTCCACATTGGTAGCAGGAGATATCTGAGCATGTGCCCAGTCCCCAGGCCCATGATTTTGGACCTAATTTAGCAGATGGAAAATTGTAGGATATTATTCAGGCACAAGCCCAAATTCCTAATACACCCACCCCCCCACACCAATGCGTGAAGCTCTATACCAGAGCAGAGCATCGAAGATAAATGTTTACCCTCCAGAAGTAGATCACAAACTGCGAAAGTGAAGTAAAATGATTAAAACTGATGGTAAACTGCATGTTGGCATATGGAACTCGGGTCCTTCAGCTTCCGAAAGGTGTTCATGTTTAGTTCATTCAATATCGGGGATAAAATGTGGTTGGCATCATTAGAGAGATAGAGACTTCACTTAGTAACTGCCGGTGTCTGCAACCAACCGACCTTGGTTATGTTCATAATAGAATATTTGGATTAGAAATGTTATGTTTATGACAAGAATGTCTAGAGACTAGAAGGGTTATGCTTACCACAGCAAGGCCAAAGCATTTTATGTGCATCTAACATTGTTGATGTATGTTAAAAGAAATGTATACTTGTGTCTCTGGACTATGCAGTAGCCAGAGACGACCATATTATGCAATGCCAGTTCCAGTTGGATAAGAAATCAGTGTATAAATATAAGCTTTTTCCTTTGTTCAAGCAGCACAAGAAGGAATTCATGTCTAAGTTTATGTACTCTGTGACTATAATCCACTTGTAAATTGCTTTTTATGCTGAAGTTAAAGAATAAAGTGATTATAACCAGAAGATTGAATTCTTTAAAACAACACTACAACAGTGGGAACAGTTTCAATCTCAGTTTGAGATTATTTCTACACCTCACATTTATCTGTTTAAAGGGCATTACAATTGGTTTCAACGCCTTAGGGCTTGGAACCATGAAACACAGCCAAGGATTCCAGCTCTTCAGAGATGACAGACAGTGTATGAAAGTCATATAGAAAGAGGGAGACAGACAGACAGGGAGAATGGAAGACAAACAGAAAGAGAGAGAGATGGAGATTTAAAAAATCTAAATAGTGCGAGACAAACAGAAAGCAAACGGAAAAAAGCAAAATATTGCAGTTGCTGGAAATCTGAAATAAAAACAGAAAACACTGGAAACACAGGCAGCATCTGTGGAGAGAGAAACAGAGTTAACGTTTCAGGTTGATGACCTTTCGTCAGAACTGGAAAAAATTAGAGATGTAAGAGGGTTTAAACAAGTACAGAGGCAGGGAGGAAAGAAAAAAAGAGAATGTCTGTGATAGGGTGGAAGGCAGGAGAGATTAAATGACAAAAGGGATGTTGGGAAAGGAGATGGTAATGGGGCAAGTAAAAAGATGATCTAGAGGAGATGTAAATGGGATCAGAATCATCAGCAAGGGGTGCCGTCTGAAATAAATGAGGCAGTGTTAGAAATAGCCAAGTTAAGGCTATCTCTGGTCACTTTATAATCAGGATCGACTGTAAACCAATCTGATGGGTATATTGTGTTTAATTAGAGTTTGACAGAATATAACGCACTAGTTATACAGCAAAAACATAAGACCGTGACAAGTTGCTGATACTGATCCAATCTGTCAAATGGCTAGCGCACGTAAGCAGCCTCTTTCTCTTTATTTAGAGCTTTGTTCGGTAAAGCATGTAATCGCTCAAAGAGCATTCGACCAGCCCAACTCCTGTTTCGCTCTCCCCTCTCACAGTTTGGTGAGGACAACTTTGAGGAGGCTACTTTTATTCGCTTTTTAGGGATGGGCTTGGAAAGAAATATTGACAAGCCATTTTGACCTATTGAGGTTTCCCTAAAAACTCAATATCCAATGGGACGTCTAATTCTTTGTCTCTATTCTGAATCAAGAACTCTCCCTAAAGATGTCTCATGATTTTGGCCACATGTCCTTTCTGTATACTTTCTCAGAGTTTCTTCCTTTGAAATTTGTGTCTTATCTCTTTTGTCACTATCCTCCCTTTGATCTCGAGGCCCAAACCAGAAAACTGTCCCAGAGTGTTACCTCCTTTATGACATAGCAAATGTTTAACACATTAACTTCTACCACAGAACTACAAGTGTTCTGTTAAAACTATCAATCCCCTATTTTAACATTATATATAAAATACATAAACAAGGTTCAAGTCTTAAAAACAACAGATAATGGTTGTCATAGTGCAGAATGCTGTAACATCTCAGCAGGAACCAAATCATTAGCATTTCTAAGCATCTTATATCAGTCTGAGGAGACACTTTGTTTCCAGTTCAAGACATAACGATTTAAACACATAGTATCCTTCACATCAGTTTTACATTTTGAACCCTTGATTTCTGACAGCAGACAGTGATCCAGAATAGTTGAACTCAATATTAAGTCCGAAAGGCTTTAGAGTGCCTAATAGAAAGATGAGTTGCTGTTCCTTGAACTTACATTGATCTTCATTGGAACAGACTGAGGACAGATAGAGAAATTGAGAGGAAGGGATATCACTTGAAAAAACAGCAAGGAAAGTAAAAAATTAAGATATAAAAATGAACACACCTCACTCTAAATACAATCTTAGAATTCAGTCTATTCCCATAAGAGACCCGGAAGCTTGCAATGTAAACCACACATAAGGATGCAATCACTATATCATTTAGATATCTCCTCACCCCTTACATAACAAATTTAACGGGAAGCATTGTTGGCCCTGAAAAATTACTTTCATTGCAATAACAGGAAAGAGATTTTGTTCCCAAAATCTAAATATATATGAATCACATTTGGTTACATTGTTGAAAGATTGATTAAACATCTGAGGTCTGCTAACAGATGAGGTTTATTAATGGGGCCAATAACTTTCACAATGAAATCACACCCTCTTTCTGTAGTAATTAACATTTAGATCTGTTGCAAATTTACATCTGTTCGAAATTAGATTGCACCAGCCATGAACAAGCAATGGTGGCATGTATTGGTTGACTAAAGAGGTGCCCATGGATTACTAGGATATGGGTTTGTCAGTGATTTCTCCTGGAAGGTATACTAAGTCCACAGTTAACAATATTAGGCATAATGCAAATGTAAACACATCATAAGAATCACAGAATGGTTATAGCACAGAAGGAGCTGATCGGCCCGACAAGCCCATGCCGGCTCTCTGCAAGAGCACTTCGGTTAGTCCTGCAATTTTTTTTCCTTTGGGTACTTGTCCAATTCCGTTTTGAAAGCCATAATTGAACCTGCCTCCACCACCCTTTCAGGCAGTAAGCTTAAGCATTTATGGTGCATTTTAACAACGTTAAATTTGCAAGAGCAATCTGGCAAATCCTAAATAATGTGATCAAATTTATCAAAATCTTCGAGAATGTTTTTTTCTGACAACCACTCTGGACCTTTTTATTAATAGGTGTGTCGGTGCTTTGATTTTTGGTTATGTTTTTCTTCCCACATATATAAAGAAGTTATCTTCTTTCTTAGGATATCCTGGATTTTACTTGGCTGACACAAGATGGATTGTGAATTTGTTAATGCTCTAATATTCTGGCTTTTGAACATGCTGCAGACTTGTTGAAGGATGTTTATTTGCAAAGTGAAATTTATATTAATGTATTCATAGAGTTAGTGCAGCACAGTGCTGAGAACAGGACAGTGTGGGAACGTTTCTGTTTAGAAAGCTGATACATTTAAGTGCGATGGTTTCCATCTCAGGTACTAAATCATGATCCTAAGAGAATGAAAATGCCATGGTTAGATCCATTTGAAAGAAATATTCATATCATGCCTACTTTCTTCAACACATCCATTATTTTTTAAACATATTTTCCTAGTAGATCTCCTGTGTCACTGTTCACCTGATGTTTGTATCTTCTTGTGTTGCTGTGAGCTTTTTGTGTCTGTCTTTCTACTTCAAGGATGTGCATTCTGTTCGAAACTTAGGGGGAAAGATTGCCCCCTTTATCGACGGGAGTTAGGGCACACAATGGATTGCGCCCGGGAGCGGCACAAAAAAAGCCACCCGGAGGAATTGGGTGGGGGTTTTGTGTAGGTGCTATAAGGTCGCGGCCGACTCCTGCCGGGAGTGCCCCGGTGGGCTGTGCATGACAATAATGATGTCAGCGCCGTGTGCATCGCCCCCTTACCGCCCCGGATGTGAAATTGTCCCGCACAATTTACCATAGCGCCTAGCGATGAAAACGACAGCTTCAGCTGTCGAGTTGCAGTCAGGAACCGAAAGCAACAACGCTATTTAAAGGTGCCATCTTGGAAACTATTTTCTGTCAGCCATTACTTTTTTCTGTTCGGCAGAGTGGCTGGTGGAATGAGAGCAGCAATTTTTTCCTCAGAAAGAGTGTCATCTGCCTCCTAACTTTTCCCCTGTAGAACGCAAGGCAGTTTGAAGTTCAACCATTTCTGTCGCTTCATGGGGGCTGTGCTGGCACTCAGTTTCCAGCTCCGACATCGCCGTCAGAGGATACTTAGTCAAAGGCAAAGGTGCTGCCAATTTCAGAGGGAAAGGCAAATACAAAGAGAGGGAGCACCCCAGGGAGAGGCCCAGGGAGAGGCCCAGACAAATACAGGCAGCAGCACAGGGAGAACCAGAGGCGCCACAGGGCTCTCCCAGGCTATTCCAGCAGCAGTTCTCCAACATCAATTTCACTGAGGAGCAGTATGTGCAAAGGCTGTGTTTCAGTAAGGACATGGTCATAAAACTCTGCCATCTCCTGCAACCAGACCTCAAGCCTCATAGCAGGATGAGGTCAGCTCTCTCAGTGGCAGTCAAGGTCACCATCGCGTTCAATTTCTATGTCAATGGATCTTTCCAGGAAACAACAGGAAACATCTCCAACATCTCCCAGTTTGGCGTCCATTGCTCCATCCGTTAAGTCACAGATGCTCTGTACAGAAGGAGGAGGGACTACGTCTCCTTCCCCATGAGCAGAGAGAAGCAGCACGGGCGGCATGTGGCTTCGGCAGGATAGTGGGCCTCCCCATGATGCAGGACGCCATTGACTGCGCCTGCATCGCTTTGAGGGCACCGCATCACAATCCTGAGATCTTCCGTAACCGCAAAGACCACCACTCACTGAATGTCCAGTTGCTGTGCTGTGTGACCACACATGCAGAACGCTCACCGTGAATGCCCGCTATTCTGACAGCAGCCCGATGCCTTCATCTTGCGCCAGACTGTGCCAACTCTGTTCCAGCCCCCAAATGAAGCTCGCGGCTGGCTGCTCGGAGACAAGGGCTATCCGCTATCCCCCTGGCTCATGACTCCCCTCTGCAACCCCACCTCTCCTGCCCAGCATTCATACATTGAGAGCCATGCCACCAGGAACGTCATTGAGCAGACCATCGGAGTGCTGAAGCAATGGTTCCGCTGCCTTGACCGCTCGGGAAGAGTCCTCCAGTACCTGCCTGAGCGGGTGTCCCAATTTGTCGTCGTCTGCTGCATGCTGCACAACCTGGCCATCATGAAGGCACAGCCATTGCCACCAGGCATAGCCGCACCACCTCAAAAGGAGGAGGAGGACCAACAGGAGGAGCACGAGGAGGAGCATGAGCAGCAACAGCCATGATAGAAGAGGCAGTGACTCCATCGCTATCCTGCAAGGGAGGTCTGCGACCGTCTCATCAAAACTCGTTTCCACTGATTTCCATCCCACTTCCCGGTTCCTGTGGACGTCCCCATCACCACACCAATTTGGCCCTTCCATATCAAAGCCCCAAGACTGAAATGAGAGACAAGAGCAAACATTAAACATTCCAAGCAAATTCAGCAAACAGCAATCAAATGTCTGACTGTGTATTTATTCATCACCCTTGTGCATTTCCTTATAGCCCCTATTTCGTTGACTTATTCTAATACTCCTCCGCAGTGTCACCCTGTGGCTGCAGCATGGCTTGTGGAAGGCTGTGTGTCAGGGCCAGCGACTGCAGATGGCCTTGTAGGACGCCCTCGAACAGCTCTGGGCCTGGAAGGCCTGGCCGAAGACTGCATCACCTCAGGCTGGGTGGCGGCAGTCTGGGCTGGCTGTGTGACAGGTGGAGTGGCAGTGGTGGGACTAGGAATGCTGTCACTGACCCAGTGCCACTCCCCCAGGGCAGCACCTCAGCATCCCCACCAATCTGCTGCTTCCATTAAGACTTTGCATTGCTTCCGCCTGTGCCACAGTGAAAGCTGCCACATCACTCATGACACGCACCATGGGGTCTGGATCTGCACAGTCTGTATGGGAGTTCACCATCATCTGCACACTGGCACTGATGGACTCTATGGTGTGTGCAGAGCTGTGTACAATGAGGGAGGCAGGCTCCTCCACGCTCCTTACCACTTCCAACAGGCTCTTGGGCACCCTTCCCATTGCTCCTATCATGTTGAAGTGCATGGCCATCACCCTTTGTGTGAACGCCTCCCATTGAGATCCAATTCAGAGTCCTGTGCAGCAGAACTTGCATTCGAAGTCATACTCCGGGGAGATGGCTCCCGATGTTCCCTTTCCCCTTGACCATGCTGCAGCCCACTAGGCCCCGGTGCATCACCCAGTGCAAATCCCTGTACTAAGCAAACCTCTAGGACCGTGTAGTGCCAGTCTCTGAGCTGGTGCCTGTGGGTGAAAGAAGCAGTGACGCAGTTCTTGGCTCCTCCTCCTCCTCCCCCTCCTTCTCCTTGAACCCCCTCTTCTTCTCCCTCATGACTCTGTTGGGTGGGTGGGGAGGGTGGGGAGGGTGGGGGCTCAGGCACACACTGCTCATCTGCTGCATGCTTATCTGGAAACATAAATGGCACAAGAGTCGTGTCAAGGTGAGGGCAGGGGGGCAGGAATGGAGCAAGGAAGACAGACAGTATGAGGAGCTGGAAAGTGATAAGGCCGTCTGGTTTAACAGGGAAGTGGGATGAGAAGAGGGGATAAAGATACCATTGTTGCCCCCAGCGGGCTCGATGGCTCCAGTGGTCACGGCGCCCACCACCTACGGGCCAATGAGCCACAGCACTCGCTCCTCCAGGTCAGTCAGCTGGCATAGTTCAGCTCCCCCCCCCTCAGTCTGCTGCTGCGCCATTCTGTTGTGCCATCTTGGCTTGCAAAATAAATTAACCTGTGTGAGTAAGAGTCCAGTTCTGTAAGTGGAAGATATGCCTGCCGTGGTTAAATAGCTGTGAATGTAGGCAAAGCGTGAAATGAGGATGTGACTGTGAGTAGGTACAGATGGTTGGTGGTTACCTGCTGAGTTAAGTGCTGGTTTGCAGAGTGTGCACAGACAGAGGCTCAGAGGCAGGTAGGTAAGAGTTGTGCAAACATGTACTCACCTTGACCAGCCGACTGAGGTTGTTGAATTTTTTGCGACACTGTGTTGGGCTTCTGTCGACCACGGATCTGGCCAACGCCTCCACGGCCACCTCTGCCCACATGGCCCTAACAACCTGTGGCATTGGCCTTCTCCCAGATGGAGGGAACCGTGCTTCCCTCCTTCTCCCCTCTGGTAATAGCACCCCTGCAGCTCCCCACTGAGGCCATTAGCACCTCAGATACCGCCTCCCTTCAGTTCTGAGGCAAAAGTGCCCAATTTACCACAATTTTGCAACACATTTCGCCATGCACTGTTCAAGCAGATAAAATGTTGCGCTCCAAACACGACGCTTCCCAATTTTGCCCTTTAATGTCTGTAGCTCCACACGGTGGACTCCTGTGTTACTGCAGCCCAGTGCTGTTTATAATAAAGAATCAGGTCACCTGACAAGGAAATGACTTCTGGAATGTTCTGTCATCTTAAAAGCTGTGTGTGCTGTGTGCTCTCTGGAAATATCATAATGGTGATGACGATGGAATTAAATGGATAAAACAAAGCTGAAATTTGTGGGTGAAGGATTCAGCCAGCTGACAGATATTTTAAGAGGTCCTGTTTTGATTAACAGCTACAAATCCAAGGTAAATTACAAGCACACTTGTTTGAACAGTCAGAGTCCAGGATGGCCGCGCCTATGGTGGTAATAGGGCATTTGAGGGAGTTTCAACGTGACTGTGAAAGTTTCAGAGCGTATGAGGATCGGCTACAAATGTTTTTCACTGCAAATAATATAAATCGAAGTCCCCGAGAATGAAAACCAGAACCGGGTGGTGTTGGAACGAAAAAGGGCTATTTTCTTAACTGGAGCAGGGCCTGAGGTGTATGAAACCCTGATAAATTTGCTTGTGCCTGACAAGCCAAAGGACACTCTCAAGCAGATTAGAACAGCACTATAGCCCCGTGCCCTTGGAAATTGCTGAAAGTTATCGTTTTGGAAAAGGAAATCTAAGGCATTAAAAAAGCTATCTATTCACTGTAATTTCGGAAACTTTCAGGACCGAGTATTGCATGACCGCTTTGTTTGTGGGATGAAAAATTATGCGATCAGAAGAAAGTTATTGACAACGCCTAACTTGACTTTTGATTTAGTTTGTCAGACAGCTATGTCAATGAGCATGGCCGACCAATATTCCCGAGAATTTCATACTATTTTTAGTCATCAGATAACCGAGGTGAATCGCCTGCAGGTTCAAAGTAAAAGGCGGTTGGGCCCCAAAGTCTCAGAAACTGGAAATGATAACAGAGCATTGAAGTCCTGCTATCGGTGCCTGGGACAACACATTGCTCAAAGTTGTCCATATGTGAAGGCAGAGTGTTTCTTCTGCAGGAAAACTGGGCATCTTGCGAAGGCATGCCGACTGAAGGGTAAACCAGCTTTCAAGGCTATGAGAGGAAATCCCCAGAGACTACATAGCATGGAAGAAAAACAACAGGACAAGGAGATGTTAGAGCTAAACGTCATCAGGAGCACGAGGTTAATGGACAGCGATTCGAAAAGTATCATAATCCATATAGATGTTGCAGGAATCAAGATACTCATGGAAATCGACACTGGTGCATCCGTGAGATTAGTACCGGAGTCGCTATACCTCGACAAATGGCGTGATTTCCCACTGGAGAAATCCAAGATAGAGCTGCGAGGCTACTCGGGAGAGAACATTCCTGTGGTAGGGCGTATCACCGTACCGGTGAAATAAGGATTAATTTCAGAGCTTGCCTCTAATAGTAGTGGCAGGAGACAAGCCTGCCTTACTTGAAAGAAATTGGTTGGGATCACTGAAGCTGGATTGGAGTGAGATTTTTCATTTTGAAACGAGATTTGCGTCAAAGGATGACATCATCAAGAATTAACGGAAGGTGTCCTGCGAAACAGGCAGTATGATCCAAGGCTTCAAGGCGAGTGTCAGGGTACAGAAAGACGCTAGACCATTTTACTGCAAGCCACGTTTCGTACCATAGGCACTCAAGGAGAAAGTTGAGTAAGAACTCAAAAGACTAGAGACTGAGAACATTATTTCTAAGATAGATCTGTATAATTGGGCTACACCCATTGTTGTTGTACCTAAGTCCGATGGTAAGGTAAGATTGTGTGGTGATTATAAAGTAACCGTAAACCAGGTTCTAGAAGGTAATGTCCCCAATGCATTGCCAAATATAGAAGATTTGTTCACAACACTGACAGGTGGTCAGATCTTAAAGTTGGATCTTACGAATGCCTACTTACAGCTTGAACTAGATGAGGAGTCCAAGTCATGCTTGACTATAAATACTCATCTAGGCCTATATCAATTTAATAGGCTACCATTTGGAGTATCTTCCGCCTCTGCCATATTCCAAGGGGTGATGAATCAGATTTTATAAGGTATTGAAGGGATAGTATGTTATTTAAATGAAATATTAATTTTAGCACCAAATAGGCACATTCATATTAACATATTGAATGTAGTCCTCAAACGGCTAGAGAAGCACAGAGTATGAGTGTCTGCTCACAAGTGTGAGTTATTTCAAAACTCAGTGGAGTACTTAGGGTACAGAGTACGCAGAGATGGTTTACATCCAACCAAGGGAAAGCTGGATGCAATCAGAAATGCACCCACTCCCAAGAATGTCACTGAGCTTCGATCATTCTTGGGTCTTTTGAACTATTATGGGAAGATCCTGCCAAATTTGGCTACAGTATTACACCCACTGAATGAACTATTGAAAAAAACAGGTCCATTGGAAGTGGTCAGAAGAATGGGATACCACATTCAAGGAGTGTAAAAGCAAATTGTTAGAGAGCACCATGTTAGTTCACTATGACGTATCTAAGGAGATCAAGCTAGCATGTGATGCCTCTCTGTATGGAGTTGGGGCAGTGATCTCTCATGTATTACATAGTGGGGAGGAGAAACCAATTGCTTTTGCTTCACGCACTCTCAGTGCCAATGAGCGTAATTATGCACAAATTGAAAGGGAAGCTTTGGCATTCATTTTTGGGGTCAAGAAGTTCCACAAATACGTGTATGGTCATAAGTTTACCATCGTTATGTACCATAAGCCCCTGACAGCAATTCTCCATCCAAAGTCCCCAATTCCAACATTAGCTGCAGCCCGAATGCAGAGATGGACTTTGATTTTGTCAGCATATACATATGATATTGAATACAGATGATTAGCTGATCACAATAATGCTGATGCCGATAGGGAAGAAGTGTTCTATTTTTCATACATTGATGAACTGCCAGTCACAGCTGAAGAGATTGGTAAAGCAACCAAACGTGACCCAGTTATGTCAAAGGTGTATGATTATATTGCAAACGGATGGCCAAACCAGGTAACAGACAAAGATATTCATCAATTCATTCCTATGAATGAAGAATGATCAGTCGATAAAGATTGAATCATGTGGGGTGCAAGAGTGGTTATACCAAATAAATTCAAGTCCAAATTATTAGGAGACCTCCATGACCAACACTTGGGAATGTGCTTGACCAAGAGTTTTGCACGCAGTTACTTATGGTGGCCAGATCTTGATAAAGATATAGAGTATGTTATCAGTCAGTGTACGACATGTTAATCGGTAAGCAAGCAACCACCATCAGTACCATAACAGCCATGAAAGTGGCCTCCCAGGGTGTGGCAAAGGCTACATATTGATTTTACTGAGCTGGAAGGACAATTATTCATTGTGATTGATAGCCATTCGAAGTGGGTTGAGGTGTTTTTAATGTGGAAAATAACAAATAAAACATTAGACATTTTACGAAGATTATTTTCTTCATTTGGCCTCCCAGAAGAAATTGTTTCTGATAATAGACCACAATTTCGTTCAGAAGAATTTGCACAGTTCACGAGCAAAAATGGTGTGAAACATACCAAAGTTTCACCGTATCACCCTGCTTCGAATGATGTAGCAGAGTGCACTGTACAAGTTGTAAAACGTGCCCTCATCAAACAGATGCTGGATCCAAATCCAAAAAAACAACAGTTGTCATTGGATCACAAATTGGCTAATTTTATAATTATGTATCGTAATACTCCTCACACAACTACTGGTAGAACCAAACTTGGCACAGTCCGTAGAAGAGACACAATTAAGACAGAAAGAGAATCATGATAGAGGTAGAGTAAAAGAGGGAAGTGTGAAATTAAATCAGAAGGTGAGAGTGAAGGATCATCACCATAAATGGTTAAAGTGGTTACTAGGAAGAGTGGTGAAGATGTGGTCCTCGCACATATTTGGTCAAGATGTTTGATCATGGACAGGTTAGGTTTGTTCACATTGATCATACAGATGTGGAAGTAGTTGAAGGTGGGAATGATTCAATTATTTTTGACTCAGATAGTTTTGATACACCAGCAGCATATCCTACAACCAATGTACTGGAAACAAATCCAAGTGAAAGTCAGAATTTAAGTCTGAGTCCGAGTCAGACAGACAAGCAGTCTGAAGTTAGAGAGTTCAAATGGAAATCAAGGGCATCCCTTGGAGGAAAACTTTCCTCAGGATCAGCCTCGAAAGAGTTTAAATTGGACACCATTTTTGGAAGGTTCTGTTCGAGAGCGAAGGTATCCTCTTCGAAACAGAAAACAAGTGGTTAAGCTTGATTTGTAAATATGGCAAAATAAGTCCATATCTTTTGTTATGTATAACCATGCAAGTTATATATGATGATTGTGTGTTTGTTATAATAACTTCTTCATTAAGGAGGGAGAAGTGTAATGTCTGTAGCTCCACACGGTGGACTCTTGTTACTGCAGCCAGTACTGTATTTAATAAAGAACCAGGTCACCTGACAAGAAGGAGACTTCTGGAATGTTCTGCCATCTTAAAAGCTGTGTGTGCTGTGTGCTCTCTAGAAAATCACACACCCCTTTAGTTTTTTGCAATGTGTTAATCTCTTTGATCTGTCTTTATCTTTGTTACAGTGTTTGTGTGTCTATCTGTAACTTGGGGGGGAATTTTAACCCCAAAAAATGGATGGGTGGGAGGTTCAAGGGTTAAAAATCTGAATCACGCCCCAAACCCGCTCACTTCCGGTTTTAACGGAGGCGGGACAGGGAGCAAGCAACCAATTCGGTCCCAGGGATCAGGTTGGCAATTTAAATATAATATTGAAGCTCCGTGCCTCAATGGTGATTGCCATTTTAAATTTAAAAGTGACCCTTCGAATCTCCCTCTGAACACTGCCCAAAGTATTCGCCACTCCCCATCCCATGAGGCCCCTGATCTCCAGCCTTTGATCATTGGCCCCCAATCATCCTCCGGCCCCCAATCATCTTCCGACCACCCCAATTCGGCCCCCGATCCAACCCCTCCAACTCCCGATCCCCCTCCAACTCGCCCTCCCTCCTCTGTGCAGCCTAGTCCACAGGCCGACCTGCTCGATAGCCAGCCAGTCTCTCCATTTGGCTGGCTGCGGGCAGGAAGCAGTGATTTTAAATCCCAATCAGGCCTTACCATTAAATTATTCTCTCTCTCTCTCTCTCTGTCCCCCAATTTGTCTTTATGGCTTTCCAATATCTCATTTTGTCCCCCTCCCTATTTCTCTCTCCTCCAATCCCTGGATCTCTCTCTGCCCCCCCCCCCCCCTCCGAATGTCTGTCTCTGTCTCCTCCGTTCTCCCAGTGTCTCTTTCTCCTGCCTCCAAATCTTTATCTTTCCCCCTACTTCTGTCCTTCTGATTGACTCTTGCCCATGAGAGCACTGGTGGTAGCCACAGAGTCGTTCGCGAACAGACTGTACACCAGCTGAACATTATTGGCATGAAGCAATGTGGGGTGGGGGCTGGAGAGAAGATTGGATATGGAGCACCATCAGGAGCGATAAATAGTCTGAGAACGGGTCAAAGAGTTGAAAATACTATTTGGTGCAATAAGTGGCCTAAGGAGTACAAACGACAAGGGAGAGAGCAGGCCGAGAATCTTCCTGTGAATAAATGGTGGCATTTAGACTGTCCAGTAGGTGCAGGAACAGACACAGCAGGTCCAGGTGGATGTACCGTAAGGTAAGCCTGCAAAAATAGGCTCAAAAGTTAACAGCAATGCTGTGAGGGAGAGACAGGGAAGCTGCAGGCTCTGATAGAGTGGAAAAGGAAAGAACGCAGGAAAATGAATTTATAAAAGAAAAAGTAATAAAAATGCAAAGAAAAGTTAGATAAAAGAGGAAAACTTATCTTTGACCAAGAATTTGGAGCTGGCAGAAGTGGTCCCGGCTTGACTCTCAGGCCACCTAGTGCCCAGAGATACGGGGGAGCTCTCACTCAAAGGCAGATGTCAGAAACCCCCATTACAGCACCACCTACAGGCATAACAGCTAAATGCACTCAAATGTTGACACTTTTAAAATTATTTTTTTCCATGGACAGAACCTGATGCATTTTGAAATGGGATGAAGTTTAATATATAATAGATTTTGTCAATATTGCTGCGCTTATCATATTGAAAGATGCCAGTACAGGGGAGTGAAACTCTTTTCAATTATTGTCATCGAATCTTAGCATCAAGCATTCTTGGATCAGGTATGGGATGATCAGATGTAGAGCAAAAAGCTTTTTGTAATCCTTCAAATAATATTTTCTAATCACAGCATTAGAAGAGACTCCCCCACGCCCCGGTTCCCCAATTGAATTTACCAACCCTGTGACCTCTTTGGGGCTAAATTGGTGCTTAAGTCAATCAGTGCTAAGATAATAGTGGTTTGTCCTACAGGCTCATGGCCAGGGACAGATTAAGGGGGAGGGGGGCAGATGGGGCAATCGCCTGGGGCCCAAGCCTAGAGTGGGGCCCATACAGGGTGGGATTAAAGGTAAGGGTAAACAGTATTGACACAAGTGACGTAAGCAAGAGCGGAGCGAAGCCGCGAGGACTCAGGCGCATGTTATTCTCCACTTGATGTAAACAGACTCTTTTTCTAGAGATGCATTCCACACACAAATCGGGGGCGAAAAAAAGGAAAGAGCACCAGCTACACGAGGAGCAAAAGAGCCAAGAAGTAGCTAAACTGCTTAAACTAGATAATTTTTCCAACTAAAATCTCAAGAACATGAAGATGAAGGCCAAGATGACGCTGTGCAGTCAACTTCAACAACGTCAACAACAACATTCCATTGACTCTGGATCAGTTCCTATGGAGTGGAGGGTAGCCAATGTAACCCCACTTTTTAAAAAAGGAGGGAGAGAGAAAACAGGGAATTATAGACCGGTCAGCCTGACCTCAGTAGTGGGTAAAGTGATGGAATCAATTATTAAGGATGTCATAGCAGTGCATCTGGAAAATGGTGACATGATAGGTCCAAGTCAGCATGGATTTGTGAAAGGGAAATCATGCTTGACAAATCTTCTGGAATTTTTTGAGGATGTTTCCAGTAAAGTGGACAAGGGAGAACCAGTTGATGTGGCATATTTGGACTTTCAGAAGGCTTTCGACAAGGTCCCACACAAGAGATTAATGTGCAAAGTTAAAGCACATGGGATTGGGGGTAGTGTGCTGACGTGGATTGAGAACTGGTTGTCAGACAGGAAGCAAAGAGTAGGAGTAAACGGGTACTTTTCAGAATGGCAGGCAGTGACTAGTGGAGTGCCGCAAGGTTCTGTGCTGGGGCCCCAGCTGTTTACATTGTACATTAATGATTTAGACGAGGGGATTAAATGCAGTATCTCCAAATTTGCGGATGATACTAAGTTGGGTGGCAGTGTGAGCTGCGAGGAGGATGCTATTAGGCTGCAGAGTGACTTGGATAGGTTAGGTGAGTGGGCAAATGCATGGCAGATGAAGTATAATGTGGATAAATGTGAGGTTATCCACTTTGGTGGTAAAAACAGAGAGACAGACTATTATCTGAATGGTGACAGATTAGGAAAAGGGAAGGTGCAACGAGACCTGGGTGTCATGGTACATCAGTCATTGAAGGTTGGCATGCAGGTACAGCAGGCGGTTAAGAAAGCAAATGGCATGTTGGCCTTCATAGCGAGGGGATTTGAATACAGGGGCAGGGAGGTGTTGCTACAGTTGTACAGGGCCTTGGTGAGGCCACACCTGGAGTATTGTGTACAGTTTTGGTCTCCTAACTTGAGGAAGGACATTCTTGCTATTGAGGGAGTGCAGCGAAGGTTCACCAGACTGATTCCCGGGATGGCGGGACTGACCTATCAAGAAAGATTGGATCAATTGGGATTGTATTCACTGGAGTTCAGAAGAATGAGAGGGGACCTCATAGAAACGTTTAAAATTCTGACGGGTTTAGACAGGTTAGATGCAGAAAGAATGTTCCCAATGTTGGGGAAGTCCAGAACCAGGGGTCACAGTCTGAGGATAAGGGGTAAGCCATTTAGGACCGAGATGAGGAGAAACTTCTTCACCCAGAGAGTGGTGAACCTGTGGAATTCTCTACCACAGAAAGTAGTTGAGGCCAATTCACTAAATATATTCAAAAGGGAGTTAGATGAAGTCCTTACTACTCGGGGGATCAAGGGTTATGGCGAGAAAGCAGGAAGGGGGTACTGAAGTTTCATGTTCAGCCATGAACTCATTGAATGGCGGTGCAGGCTAGAAGGGCTGAATGGCCTGCTCCTGCACCTATTTTCTATGTTTCTATGTTTCTATCATCATCATAGGCAGTCCCTCGGACTTGCTTCCACTCTTAAAATGAGTCCTGAGGTGGCTGATCAGTCCAATACGGGAATTACAGTCTCTGTCACAGGTTGGACAGATAGTCGTTGAGGGAAGGGATAGGTGGGACTGGTTTGCCGCACACACATTCCGTTGCCTGCGCTTGATTTCTACGTGCTTGCAGCGATGAGACTCGAGGTGCTCAGCGCCCTCCCGGATGCACGCCCTCCACTTAGGGCGGTCTTTGGCCAGGGACTCCCAGGTGTCAGTGGGGATGTTGCACTTTTTCAGGGAGGCTATGAGGGTGTCCTTGTAACATTTCCTCTGCCCACCTTTGGCTCGTTTGCCGTGAAGGAGTTCCAAGTAGAGCGCTTGCTTTGGAAGTCTCGTGTCTGGCATACGAACTATGTGGCCTGCCCAATGGAGCTGATCAAGTGTGGACGGTGCTTCAATGCTAGGGATGTTGGCCTGGTCGAGGACGCTAATGTTGGTGCATCTGTCCTCCCAGCAACAACGAAACCACTAGTGGCACCGGACCCGGAGTTGGCCAAGTTGGAGCTCCAAGACCAAAAAATTGAAGATGATGAAAACCAACTGCCGCATACAGAGCTGAAAGAGGCGCAATTTACGAGTGACATTGAGCTGTGGGGAGACAATGGCCCTGAAATTCCTGTTGGAGGCTTCTTTTGGACAAACGCCTCCAACTGGAGAATGTTTATGAATTTACCTGGTGGTCTCGGAGGAGATTCCGGTGGGGAGGCTTTCTCTTCCCGTGCTGTGAAGCGCGCTTCCGACCTCGCGGGTCGGACGTAGAAAGTGCAGTCACATGTGACTGCTCAGCCAATCAGGTACAGTATTCCACAGCATTCTCATTAATAGCAATGAGAACTCCGTATCTACGAGTTCTTATTGCTAATGAGAAAAAAAACACACACACACAGTAAGCACCACAATAAAAAATAAAAAACACACCTCACATAATTAAAATTAATTGAAATTAAAGTTATAAATGTCATAGAAACAAAAATTCCGAATTTTTAAAAAGTTCATTTAATTATGGTTTAAATTAATTTACTGTAGTGGGCAGGGTTTTTAAACAATAAAATGTATTTTTTAAATTTTATTTTATTATGTTTTTTATGTTTTTTATGTTTTAAAACTCTTATGCCTGTAAAACTGCACCTATTTTCTATGTTTCTATGTTTGTATTGCAAAAGGTAGTGAAGACTGCCAAAACTGCGATAACGACTCCCAAAACTCTGGCATGATTCATGCCAAGGAACGATGTCGCCGATACTGCTTGAAGCCCTTCTTCACACATGTGCACCCACTGACAGGGGTAAATATGGAGCAATTGTGGCTCTTTTATTCATCTTCAAATGGTAGAGTATACTGCTTTGCTGGCAAGGTCACAGCACGAACAAGAAGCCATTTATTCATGGGTTTAATGACGGAGGCATGGAGATGAGAGGATTTCATCACACGACAACAGCCACCAGCATAGAGAAGCCATGGTAGTAATGTGCACTAGACAAGCAGGCACTGATTGTGTGGATGGTCATATTGTCTTCTAGTTTGAAAATGAAGACCAGTACTGGCGCAAGGTGCTAGACCGGGCTGGCTGTCTGTGTGATAATGTTTCTCTGAACGAGGTCTTTCTTTGCGACACAGAGACAAAATCATTGGGTCTGCAAGTAATGGTAATTATCTGGGTGTGTTGGAGGTTCTCGCAAACTACGATGCATTTCTTGCTGAACACATCAAGCGGGTCGCCAACAAAGGCAAGGGGTATACTTCATACTTGTCTTCCACCACTTGTGAAGAACTGATTAGTCTGATGGGTGGAAAAGTACTTGAGATGATTACCCAGGAATCGAAATCAGCGAAGTTCTATTCAATATCTGTTGATTCAACGCTAGATATCAGACACTCAGATCAGCTGACATTTGTCGTCCGCTATGTTCTACCGATCCTGAGGAAAGGTTCCTAAATTTCTTGCCGATAACTAGTCATACTGGACAAGAAATAGCAGAAATAATACTGGCCTTTCTGAATGAGAACGGGATCAACATATAAAATTGTTGCGGACAATCTTATGGTGATGCTTCAAATGTGAATGGGAAATACATCAGTGTCCAAACTATCATCAAAGAGCAATGCCCATATGTGACATTTATACCATGCGCAGCGCACTCTCAACCTTGTGGGGAAAAACAGTGCCGAATGCAGCCCAGTGATCCTCAGATTTTTTGACATTGTACAAAAGTTGTACACTTCTCTGTATCGCTGGCGACTGCTTTATGAAAAACCTTTAGGGCTATCTGTCGTCAAACAGCTTTCTGCTACTCGATGGTCAGTAAGGTATGAAGCAGTGTCAGCTCTGCTCAAAGGTTACACTCCCATATGCGCAGTGTTGGAATCCCTGGCAACTGACGTGGAACAGAAAGTTGAATGCCGAAATGAAGCTCAGTTGATCCTTGGCAAACTGGGCGAACTGGATCCAGCTATTCTCATTGTTATTTGGAACACAGGCTTGAAGAGCTTTCACCTGACCAATCTCTCGCTTCAAGAGACTGGCTTGAATCTGAATGTCATGGTGTTCTTACTCGAGTCCCTTGTCAATATTGTCAAGACCCAGTGGACAGAGTTTGAGGATGTCGAAGAGCTAGGCATTAAACTGTGTGGCCACAACGAGTAAAATTCAGCTCAGAGGTGCGTCTTGGTACGCAACCACCGCTGTGACGATGATGATGCTGAAAACAGTGCTGTCACCCAAGGAAAAATTCAAAACTGAAGTGTTACTTGTATCATTGATCAACTAATCAGTACCTTGAAACACCGCCTTGAAGCATACAAGGAAATCAACTGTAAGTTTGGATTCCTGTCCAAGCTAGCCACTCTCTCGACTCATGAGATCAAGCAAGCCACAGCAAATCTTGCCCACTCCTATCCCAAAGATCTGGAACCTTTGATTTGAAAGTGAATTCATCCAATTTTCTAGCTTGGTGGCATCTTCAACAGAGCTTCAAACCTCAATTTGTGTCAAACAAGCTAAGTCAGCAGAGCTGAGAATGTACCAAATTCCTCCATACACGCGCCCTCACCCAAATCTTTTCTAACATTGAAATAGCTCTTCGGCTATATCTGTCTTAGAAACATAGAAACATAGAAAATTGGTGCAGGAGTAGGCCCTTAGAGCCTGCACCATCATTCATTAAGATCATGGCTGATCATTCACCTCAGTACCCCGTTCCTGCTTTCTCTCCATACCCCTTGATCCCTTCAGCCACAAGGGCCATATCTCCCTCTTGAATATATCCAATGAACTGGCATCAACAACTCTCTGCGGTAGGGAATTCCACAGGTTAACAACTCTCTGAGTGAAGAAGTTCCTCCTCATCTCAGTCCTAAATGGCTAACTCCTTATCAATGATGGTATCAAATTGCAGTGGTGAGCGGTACTTCTCAAAACTAAAACTCATCAAGGATGAGGTCAGGAACCGCTTGGGACAAGATCGACTTAATAGTCTTCCAATCATGAGCATCGAGAGCAAAGTAACTGAGGACTTGACTTCTTGAAAATTATTGATTCGTTTCGTCGACAAAAATCTAGGAAAAGACCAATGTAATGTTATACTTGTATTGCCTCTGTGGAGAAAATGGAATGCAAAAGATAAATGATGGTCTTCCAAAAAAATTGCGCTGTCTTGTTCTAAATTGTTGTCATTGTCGATTTATTTTCAAAAGATAAGAATTTTTTTTAAATTAATGCGTTGTTGTTTACTGTTTATGCAGGGTTTCATCAAGGTATCGGTTTGATTGTTTGGAAACATAATTAGATATTAAATGAGTGTCATCATACTATCAATGAGAACATAACCTGAGATATGACCTCGACCTGATGCATACTCAATATAGTGCCCTGTGACTGATCTCACTAATGTCATTTACTGCAGGATGTGAATGGGAGTAGGGGGCCCATGGACGTGGTGCTGCCCGGGGTCCAAGGCACCCTTAATTTGTCCTTACTCATGGCCTGTAGCAAATAGATTGAGACCACCTAAACTCATTGCATTGGTAGAGAGACAAGTTCACCACAACAGTTTGGTCTGGATCTATGCGAAAGATGATAAAGTTCAAACTCAATGCACTCAGTGTCTACACAATCGGTAGGAGAAGTGACTGGCAATTGGTCATGGGTCACAGGTCACATCACCACATTTAAACCATGCCAGTAGGTTGCTTACGGCAGGAAACACTTGCTGTGAAGTTGGACAAAGTGCAACTTAATCATTTCCAGGCTTTAGTTCTTGAAGTGGATGCACTCTTGCACTCTTGTGTAAGAAATAGCAACAGGGAAAATGGAGGGAAAAATCAATTACAGCAAAAGTCTGCAATTTAAACAAAATGGCCGACTATTGCAGTGTGCATTTAAGATGCTCACACTCGATAGGTTTTATCAACTGGTTCTGTTCAATAAATGCTAAATGTTAAGCTTCTGATAAATATGTTTGAATTTATAAACGATGGCTCAGCTCACAAGTAACTCGGAAGATATTAGATTCCTGAACAGGTGAGACCAGATTGCAAGGCATAATCGAATTAAGGAGGCCAGATGATGTTAAGCTGTGATAGCCTGTAATCTTCTGGCACACATCCAAATGCACCTTTTTTTTTAAATGTAAAAATATATTTTGCGGAAGTGGTGTTTTAACTTTGTTTGATAGGGTTGCCGGTGGCTGCTCGTTTAGATGTCATGGGCTGGGTGCAGTTCCTTAAAGGACATAGCACGAAGATACAGGACCTCATAGGTCACAGATACATAGATAGTTGTCAAAGAACTCTGAGATTATTCTTTTATTTAATTACTTGCCAGCACTGTACCTTAACTTTGGTTGATGGCATCACCATCAGGAATGCAGGATTAATACAAAATTATCAAGCTCCAAATATTTTTGGTGTTACTTATCAGGGTTGCCAAATTAAAGAAAATAACTTGTTGACAGAGACAGCCATCTAATGTATAATCCACTAAGACTGCTGAAAACTAATATAAAAAGCACTGGCAGTGTAACAAATATAACCTTTCTTCAGCAACACTTCCCAACCCCACAATCCTCACCACCTAGGAGAGACAAGGCAGCATCACCCCCAAGTCGTACACCATCCTGACTTGGACATATATTGTCGTTCTGTAGTCGTTGCTAGGTTAAAATCCTGGGTCTTCCTACCCAACAGCATTATAGAAGCAACTTCATTACATGGACTGCAGTGGTTCAAGAAGGTGACCTACTAGGAATGGGTATTATACTGACCTTGCCAGCGACAGCCACATTGCGAGTGTGAATTAAGAAAAATAACAAATGACTGGAAGTCCGCTACAAAAGCTTCAGATTACAAGCATGTATGTTGAAAATCTTGCAATAAAATTTGAACTTTCGGGCTGGATTTTCAGCTCCTGGCTGCCTCTGTTTTCACCCCGGAGAGTGGGGGGGCAATGGCGGCGGCGACACTTCTGGGAGTGCGGCCAGTTTCCAGCGCCACGCCGGAGTTTTCGGGGCCTGTGTGGGCGGAGTATGGAGCATTACCGCCCGGAAGAGGCGAGCCGGTGTGCAACGCCCCTGGTTGTGACACCAGCTCGATTTCTGGCTCCCACTCGACCCGTAGCGCTGCGTAGAGCGCCGTGCTGGGACCGCCTGGAAAAACAGCTGGTCCGACCTATAACTGCCGCGTTTCCTACATTTTACAAAAGTGACTACAATCCAAAAGTCTTCCTCGAATACGAGGGACTGCCTATGATGATGCCTCAAGGAGGGCCTTCCTACTGATGACATTCTGATGACTAGAATCATTGGTTGTAAAGCGTTGAGAGACGTGGCCATGAAAGACGCTATATAAATTCAAGTATTTCTTTCTAGAGACAAAAAATTGTTCCTAGAGGCAAGAGAAATAGATATGGCCATTGATGGACACAATAACGTCAATCTATGGCATAGGTTGCCGTAACATCAAGGGCTTGAGCATTCTGTAGATCATTGACGACTGCAAATACATCCAAACGCTGCAGTGACAAACAACAAAGCCTGTCTTTTTTTCTAATCCAGATCATTAACATAGAACAAAAGGCAGAATGGCAGCTAAAAGGCCATCACTACTTACATGTTTGTATTGGCTATCTGCCAAGGCAAGACATTTTTTCTAATATGAAGTAAAACAATTACAAAGATGAAGTTAAAGGTACTGTAGCATGTAGCAATTGTATTAAGAACAATAGAGTACAAAGACAAAAGTACCATGGATTTATAGTCCTTGCCTAAGCTGTCACCGTGGACCACTTCCCATATCTCGGGAGCCTCCTATCAACAAGAGCAGTCATCGACGACGTGATCCAACACTGCCTCCAGTGCGCCAGTGCAGCCTTCGGCTGCCTGAGGAAGAGAGTGTTTGAAGACCAGGCCACCAAAACTGCCACCAAGCTCATAGTCGACAGGGATGTAGTAATACCTGCCCTCCTGTATGGCTCAGAGACTTGGGCCATGTACAGCAGACACTTCAAGTCACTGGAGAAATATCACCAACAATGTCTCCACAAGATCCTACAAATTCCCTGGGAGGACAGGCACACCGACATCAGCGTCCTCGTCCAGGCTAACATCCCCAGCATTGAAGCACTGACCACACTCGATCAGCTTGACTGGGCAGGCCACATAGTTCGCATGCCAGACACGAGACTCCCAAAGCAAGTGCTCTACTCGGAGCTCCTTCACGGCAAACAAGCCAAAGGTGGGCAGTGGAAACGTTACAAGGACACCCTCAAAGCCTCCCTGATAAAGTGCGACATCCCCACCGACACCTGGGAGTCCCTGGCCCAAGACGGCCCTAAGTGGAGGAAGTGCATCCGGGAGGGCGCTGAGCACTTTGAGTCTCAATGCTGAGAGCATGCAGAAATCAAGCGCAGGCAACGGAAAGAGCATGCAGCAAACCAGTCCCACCCACCCCTTCCCTCATCGACTATCTGTCCCACCTGTGACAGAGTCAGTGGCTCTCGTGTTGGACTGTGCAGCCACCAAAGAACTCACTTCAGGAGTGGAAGCAAGTCTTCCTCGAATACGAGGGACTGCCTATGATGATGCCTCAAGGAGGGCCTTCCTACTGATGACATTCTGATGACTAGAATCATGACCACATGCTCAGGCCTGACTGACTGAATGTAACTCCAGTAGCTGAGCTCGGCATCAAAGTGCTTCGTAAACACCCTCCTCAGACCTGTTGCTAACATCCATGAAACAAACAAATCCTCTTCCCAAATATGTTTGCCGTAGAAATCATTTCAAACTATCTGCATAAGATGGTGATTTTCTTTTTGGTTGTTTTTCACTCCCTCTCGTCCCATGTTTGATAATAATCAGTTTCCATGCACTGAGAGGCTTAAGTCTAACCCAACAAACCACCCAGATTCTTTAGACACTGAAATTCATTTACATAGCTACTGCAAGGGCTACGTGGCAATGAGGACAAACCTGTGGGTTAGGGAAGGGCACACCTTTTTACAGACTTCCTTAGAATATGATTATATAACAGTGTGCAGACATTAGTCTGGAAAATGTTATATGTTTTTTCAGTGAACAACATTTTAAAAAGGCACAATTCTCACGATAACTTTTCAGTGAAGATCATTCAAGTGGAACACTGAAAGCAGACATATTTCCAACACCATCTAGATCTGCCCAAAAAAACACTGTTTTGCTTAGTTTTGCATGTTGTCATTTCTGGTTTGAAAAACCATCAATTCCTGGCAGCATCGCAGCTTTAACATTGGTGAGCCATTCTTTACTGCAATTCTTTTGAAAGGTTGTAATATTGATATTGGGCGTTTCTGTATTTTCATGTTTTTTCCCTTTTATATTAACTTAATTGCTGTGAAAAAAAAAGCATTCAGCACTGTAAGGTATTTGCTTTCTGGGTTCTTTCTTAAGAATTCATTGCAATACGTTGCTGCTAAGAACTAGTTGGTTTATTAACAAAGGTTTAACAATCACACTACACATTACCAGTTCATCCACTAGGCTCACAACTGCATATCTCATCGTGGATGACCTTGACCCAACTGGCTGGGGTTTTATTGAGACTTGTGAACATCATGTGACTGGCTAAGCCACTCACAATGCAACAGCTCGACAACTATTTTAATAGAACTTAAAGCCAAGTGCCCCCTTTTGGTAAGGGCACTAGAACCCACAAATTTACAAATAAAAAAAGGGAACTTAGATTAAATTAAAATTTGGTTGCCGGGGGTGATGATGCACTCCAGTCCCTCCAGCGGCCACCTCTCGCGGAAGGCCGCGAGCGTACCGGTGGACACCGCGAGCTCCATCTCCAGGGACACCCTGGCGCGAACGTATGCAACAGCTCTACAAACCTGTGAGCATACTCACAGACGTATACATTACCAGTACCTGACCCAGCACAGTCCCTGATCCAGAAAGGACACTAGTTGGTGTTATTGTTGCTGGAATGCAGGGTATCAGAACACCAGGTGACACCACAATGACTATGTGCTGAGATCTTCAATAATTAAAAAATGTCTGTGCTGAAAAAAGATTTGCATTTATGTAGCACCTTTCATAGTGTCAGAACATCCCAAAGTGCTTCACAGCCAGTGAAGTATTTTTGAAGTATGATCACTGTGTTAATGTAGGAAATGTGAAAGCCAGCCTGCACATGGCAAGATCCTGCAAACAGTGATAATAACCAATCTGTTTCAGTGATGTTGATTGAGGGATAAATATTGACCAGGACACCAGAGAGAACTTCCCTGCCCGTGTTTGAAATGGTGTCATGGGACCTCTAACGTCTATCTGAGGGGCAGCCGGGGCCTCGGTTTAACGCCTCAGCCGAAAGTTGCACTCTGACAGTGCAGTGCTCTCTCAGTCGAGATTTTGTGCTCAAGTCTCTGGAGTTCATTAGTCATAACCAGGGCTACAGCTACAATTTGCCTCTGCACCTTTGGCTAAAAATACAGTAGCCAGGTGTAATGTATTTGCTTCATGAGTTCTTTGCTTAAGAATTCATAGCAACACATTGCTATTGAGAACTAGTTGGTTTATTAGCAAAGGTTTAACAATCACATTACACATAAACAGTTCAATCTGCCAGGCTCACAACCACCTTCCCCCTGAACTCAACTGGCTGGGGTTTTATTGGGCTCGAACCTCCACTATTGTGGTTATCACCCAAAAATGGGCGATATTTCCGGCGTGGGCGTTAAAAAAGCGGTTTTCAGATCGCCGGCTTCTCGCCCATTCTCAAAGCACCTAGTCACTTTTGAAAATGGGCGTTACCGTGAGCGATATAAAATGGGCGGTAGCGTTAAATGTTTTTGGGCTTCTGCCATAAAGTGTGGCCGTCCTTAGCAACAGCATGGCAACACTCGATTCCCGCGACTCAGGAGGTCAAGGGTCATCATGACATGCGCAGAAGAGGAGACAGAGAGAGAGGGAGCTCAGAGGGACTGAAGGCGTGGCTGGGTGTGGTGTGGCTGCTTTGGGAGGAAGGAGGGAGACGTTAGAACTTCACAGCAAGTAGGCAAACAAAAATGAGCTGTTACCAGCCACATATTTGCCCAAATTTGGCCTATAATGGAGAGAGAGGAGAAGGCATCACAGCACGCTGTGAAGACTGACACTAGAGAGAGCAGTGAGGCGGGAGAGGAGCACATTGGAGGGCGCAAAAGAGCTAGGAGGTTCTTGAACGAGGCCCTCCTGCAGGAGGTTGAGTCACGCTGGGGTGATTTGACACAGGGAGGGTGTGGGAAGCCCACCCCAAAGGCATACCAGAAGATATGGACTGAGATAGCCAAGGTGGTCTCGTCAGCGACCAATGAGGTGCGTGAGGGCAACCAATGCCGCAAACGATGGAACGACCTTGTGGGATCCGCAAGAGTAAATATTACATTGATTTACATGTACTTATGTATTTATATAATTTGATTTGTAACAATCATGAGTGACTATCATCAGATGTGAGGTCTTTCACTTTTACCGGGAATGTTTTACTCAAAGCCTGCGGTCACGGTGTACATCGTTATGTAAAGAATGATAATTTTCATAATAATCATGATTACATCTGTCAGTTATGTATTGTATCAGTGTCTGTGACAATACCTAGCAATGATATCATTCAATAATCTCATGTCATGTCGCCCTGTCACCTTTCACAGAAGAAGCTATCAACGATGAGGTCTGTGCAGAGGCGAATGGGTAGGGGAGCGACATCACAGAGATGGAGGAGCGTGTGCTCGCACTCGTGGGGAAGCACCCCCGGACAGCCACGGAAGCATCCGCAGACCCTGAAGTGATGCCACGTGAGTAAAACTTACACCATTGCGTGATGTAAAGTCAATAGATGTCACAGCCACTCATATCCGAACAATCATATATGATAGACGATTTCTAAAATTGTCATAGAAATAATGATGGCCTAATGAAAATCATTGGAATGCAAATGTGTTGAAGGTCACGAAATGTGATGTCTGTGATGATTTTGAGAGCGGTGGTGCTTTTGTCGTGCATATGCTGTGTGTAGCACTGGACTCACCTTGTGACCCTCGCACTCTCTTCTCCTCTAATAACCTCATTTGTGCTTTTCAGCTCAGCCAGCAGCATGTCCCAAAGCAAAACCACAGAGGCCAGAAGGTGGGGGCGTGGGGCAGGACTCGGTGGACGATCCAACATCTGGTGCTGAGGAGCTCCGATTCTCACCCGTCAATCCGCTGGGTCTGTTCACCATGGATGAGAGCGCGGACTTGGAGGAACCTGCATCGCCACGCTCCAGAAGCCATTCCACCCCATAGCCATCGAGTGGTCCTCCGGTCATTCCCGCCTCCACTCTGGAGGTACCGGCCCCAAGCACCTTGCCACAGGGCACCCCATTTGTCCCAAGGACGGCACCGACCCCGCAGAGGTCCCGTGGATGCGGCAGGTCTGTTCCACGAGCGCCACATGACTGCGGAGAGATGGTACAGTTGTCCAGGAGGACTGTACACATTGGTGACCATCTCATCGAAGCATTGGGGGGCATATCCCGGCAGCTGGCCACCATTATCGAGTACATTCCGCGGATGGCGGAGGCCCTAGATGCGACAGCCAGGAACACAGGCCTTCCAGTGGTCCCGAGCGCTGCATTCCGCCCCTAGGTTCCTCAACACCACTGCGAACGACAGATGAGAGCAAGGACCAAGATCCTGCTTCTGCAACAGAGAATGTTGCCCCCTCAGCACCCCGCACTCCCGTACCAGCGCAAAGAACGCATTTGCCTTCATCCCCCCAAATGAGGCATCGCCTGAGGAGCTCCTCGGCCAGGCTCCGCGGAGCGAGGAGGGGAAGGGGTAGAGGTGGGGAGAAGAAGGGGAGGGGGGAGAAAGAAAGTGAGGTGCATGTCTGCAGGTGATGGTTATTGTGTTCCTAACACAGATGAGACTGCACACAGGGAGGTTAAAGTAACAGTGACCTCAGTCTTTAATAAGACACTCCAGAGTGAGGAACATGCCTTAGGGGCCAGCTTATATACAATGCTCCCAAAGGATGCTGGGATCCTTGGGACTTCAGGGGATGCACTCCCTGGTGGCAGAACATGGGAGTGCATGCTTTACAGATACACAACATCACTCCCCCGCCGTCCCCAAAGTCAAAGTGAAAACTATTTACAAGGTGAGGCGGTCGGGGGCCTTTCTTTCCCTGCTGGACCGCTTTGGTACAAATGTCTGTTCTGATGTGTTGGTTGTGCCCTCGCTGGGCTGGCGTGTTGTTGGCCCTGCAGGGCTGCTGGGTGAGCCTGGCCTTGTTGGGCTGTTGGGCGTGATGGGTCCGGGTTGATGTCGTTGATCCTTTGGGTGTGTGTTGTGGGCTCAAAAACGGTGGTGTCTGCTGTGGGTTGTTCAGGGCAGTCTGTGAACCGCAGCCTTGTTTGGTCCAGATGCTTTCTGCAAATTTGTCCATTGTCTAGTTTGACTACAAACACCCTACTCCCTTCTTTAGCTATCACCGTGCCCGCGATCCACTTGGGGCCATGTCCATAGTTTAGCACATACACAGGGTCATTCAGATCAATTTCCCGTGACACAGTGGCGCGACCATCGTTTACATTTTGTTGCTGCCGCCTGCTTTCTATCTGATCATGCAGGTTGGGGTGAACCAGCGAGAGTCTGGTTTTAAGTGTCCTTTTCATGAGTAGCTCAGCCGGGGGCACCCCTGTGAGTGAGTGGGGTCTCGTGCAGTAGCTGAGCAGTACTCGGGACAGGGGTTTGGAGTGAGCCTTCTGTGACTCGTTTAAGGCTCTGTTTGGTTGTTTGTACTGCCCGCTCTGCCTGCCCATTGGAGGCTGGTTTAAACGGGGCCGAGTTGACATGTTTGATCCCATTGCGGGTCATGAATTCGGCACTGGTGAAACATGGCCCGTTGTCACTGACCAGTATGTCAGGCAGGCCGTGGGTGGCAAACATGGCCCTCAGGCTTTCAATGGTGGCGGTGGCGGTGCTTCCCGACATTATTTCACATTCAATCCATTTTGAAAAAGCATCCACCACCACCAGGAACATTTTAACGAGAACCGGGCCCGTATAGTCGACATGGATCCTCGACCATGGTCTGGAGGGGCAGGACCACAAACTTAGTGGTGCCTCTCTGCGCACGTTGTTCAACTGAGCACACATGCTGCATTGCCATACACAGGACTCTAAGTCAAATCGATATCGGGCCACCACACGTGGGATCTGGCTATCGCTTTCATCATTACTGTACCCGGGTGTGTGCTGTGGAGATCTGAGATGAATGTCTCACTGCCCTTTTTGGGTAGCAATACACGGTTACCCCACAACAGGCAGTCTGCCTGAATGGACAGCTCATCCATTCGCCGCTGGAACAGTTTGAAGAGCTCTTGCATTTCAACGGGGATGCTGGCCCAGCTCCCATGCAGTACACAGTTTTTTATTAGGGACAGCAGAGGATCTTGGCTGGTCCAAGTCCTAATCTGGCGGGCCATGACAGGTGATTTATCATTTTCAAATGCTTCCATGACCATCAACAAGTCTGCGGGCTGCGCCACCATCAACAAGTTTGCAGGCTGCGCCATTTCCACCCCCGTGGTGGGCAATGGTAGCCGACTGAGAGCATCCGCACAGTTCTCGGTGCCTGGCCTTTGGCGGATGGTATAGTTATACGCCGATAGTGCAAGCGCCCACCTTTGTATGCGGGCTGAGGCATTAGTATTTATCCCCTTGTTTTCAGTGAACAGGGATATGAGGGGCTTGTGATTGGATGCCAGCTCAAATTTGAGGTCAAACAGGTACTGATGCTTTTTCTTTACCCAGAACACACGCGCTAATGCCTTTTCTCAATCATGCTCTTAGACAAGCTCCTAGAGGCATAGGCAACAGGTTGCAACTTCCCCGCAACGCTAGCTTGTTGCCGACTCTGTACGACAACGCATTACATGCTAGCACGAGTCTTTTACACGGGCTATACAATACAAGCAGCTTGTTGGAGCATAAAATGTTTCCGGTTTTCTCAAAAGCAATTACTTGGTTTTTTTCCCTATACCCAGTTCTCACCTTTGCGCAATAACATATGTAGGGGTTCTAAGAGAGTGCTTAACCCCGGTAGGAAGTTACCAAAATAGTTGAGGAGTCCCAGGAACGACCGCAGGTCCGTGACGTTCTGTGGCCTGGGCGCGTTCCTGATAGCCTCTGTTTTGACATTTGTGAGCCAAATGCCGTCCGCCGCGATCTTTCTCCACAAAAACGCCACTTCTGTTGCCATGAAGATGCATTTCGACCTCTTCAGCCGCAGCCCTACGCGATCCAGTCGCTGGAGGACCTCCTCCAGGTTTTGTAGATATTCGACGGTGTCCCAACCTGTGACCAATATGTCGTCCTGAAAAACCACCGTGCGTGGTACCAACTTGAGTAGGCTCTCCATGTTTCTCTGGAAGATCGCTGCAGCCGACCGAATTCCAAACGGGCATCTGTTGTAGATGAACAGTCCCTTGTGCGTGTTGATGCAGGTGAGGCCCTTCGAAGACTCCTCCAGCTCCTGCGTCATGTAGGCCGAAGTCAGGTCGAGCTTGGTGAATGTCTTGCCTCCTGCCAGCGTCGCAAATAGGTCGTCTGCCTTAGGTAGCGGGTATTGGTCCTGTAGCGAGAAACGATTAATAGTTAGTTTATTATCGTCGCAAATCCTGACTGTGTCATCACTTTTGAGTACTGGAAGAATCGTGCTGACCCACTTGCTGAATTCCACTGGGGAGATGATGCCCTCGCGTTGCAGCCTGTCCAGCTCGATTTCCACTCTCTCCCTCATCATGTGAGGTACTGCTCGCACCTTGTGGTGAATGGGTCATGCCTCTGGGACCAAGTGGATCTGTACCTTCGCCCCAGGAAATTTTCCAATGCCTGGCTCAAAAAGGGAAGGAAATTTGTTACGAACCTGGGTGCAAGAGGCCTCATTAACATGTGAAAGCGCTCGGATGGCATCCCAGTTCCAACGGATTTTGCCCAGACAGTTCCTTCCAAGCAGTGTGGGGCCATCACCCGGGACAATCCAGAGTGGCAGTTCATGCACCGTGCCCTCGTAGGTGACCTTGACCATGGCGCTGCCCAGGACAGTGATAAGCTCTTTGGTGTACGTTCTCAGTTTCGTGTGGATGGGGCTCAAGGCTGGTCTGAGTCCCTTGTTGCACCACAGTCTCTCAAACATCTTTTTACTCATGATGGATTGGCTAGCGCCAGTGTCCAGTTCCATGGCTACGGGTCAGCCATTCAATTTTACATTTCGCATTATAGTGGACATTTCATCTCAAATGTGTGCACCCCGTGTACTTCAGCATCTGCCTCTTCTCACTGAAGCTCGAAATTGCTTTGATCTACCATGGACCGATCTTCCTCTGGCACGTGGTGGTTAATAGGTTTTGCAGAGTTTGCAGCTCGTCTGCAAGCTCGTTGGAGGCGCCCCATTGTTCCACAGCTCTTGCAAACATACCCTTTGAAGCGGATTGAATAGGCTGAATGGAAACCTCTACAACACCAACAAGGTGTGAATTACCTTGCATTCATCCTTTGTTGCAGACTCTGAGTCATCTGGGTCACCTGAGGCTTGCTGGCAGTTGCAGACTTGTGATTTCTGCCCTGTACATTTCTGCTCGTAAAAACAGTTACAGTTAATTTATGAACATTGCTAGCACTTGTGCGCTGAGAGATTTGTTTGGTGTTATCACTGGTGGACATAAATGTCTGTGCTATCGCAATGGCCTTACTGAGGGTCGGTGTCTCTACAGTCAAAAGTTTTCGTAGGATGGTCTTGTGGTCAATGCCCAGTACAAAAAAGTCTCTGAGCATTTGCTCCAGATAGCCATCAAACTCACATTGTCCTGCAAGTCGCCTTAGCTCGGCGACGTAGCTCGCCACTTCCTGACCTTCAGATCGCTGGCACGTGCAGAACCGATACCTCGCCATCAGCATGTTCTCCCTCGGGTTAAGATGCTCCCGAACCAGTGTACACAGCTCCTCATAAGACTCTGGTTTCACCGGAGCCAGAAAATTCTTCATGAGGCTGTAGGTCGGTGCCCCGCAGATCGTGAGGAGGACCGCTCTCCTTTTTGCAGCGCTTCCTTCTCCGTCCAGCTCGTTGGCTACAATGTACTGGTCTAGCCATTCAACATAGGCTTCCCAGTCCTCACCCTCCGAGAACTTTTCCAGGATGTCCACAGTTTTCTGCATCTTTGCGTTGGATTCGTATACTCGTCGCTAGTTATTGTGTTTCTAACACAGATGAGACTGCACACAAGGAGGTTAAAGTAACAGTGACCTCAGTCTTTATTACGACACTCCAGAGTGAGGAACAGGCCTTAGGGGCTGGCTTATATACAGTGCTCCCAAGGGATGCTGGGATCCCTTGGGACTTCAGGGGATGCACTCCCTTGTGGCGGAACATGGGAGTGTATGCTTTACAGATACACAACATTGGTTGTGTTATATCTCCATCTGGATGTATGCAATATGTTGCAATGTATGGGGGCTGGGGACCAGGCTCCTGCTTTGCCTTTGTATTCTCTGTTGCTGGACATGTTAAACATGTGATTTATGTCAATGGTGGAAAAAGTGGTGGTTGGGCGGGGGTTGGGTGTTATTGCCTGTGATACTTCTGATTTCAGACCAATGTTGGTATAAAATTTTTGTTATTGAACATAACCTTTTTGCGCATTGTCTCAGATAGCTGCACCATTACGCATTGGTAATTCCTTAACATGACAAGTTGTATTTAACCCTAACATCAATCAACGTAAACTTTAACTGGCACCAAGATGATGGGCACCATTGATGTCTGAGCTGCACACACAGCAGTGTGTCAGCATTGTCACTCACATCTACGCTCTTTCAGGCAAATCGTTCAGATATTAGCTCCTCACGCAAGATTGGGATTTTAAAAATGCCAGCCACACCGCTGGCATTCGTTCAGAACAGTTCCACTTTTTGTGACTGTTTTTTTGGGTGAGCGATATTGTGGGCGATATGTGTGCGAGGTGGTGAAATTGACGCTGGGCGATCTCACGGCCGCTTGTTTCGGTAAATATGCTCTTTACGACCAAAAAAAGTGGACAGGCAGTATTATTGAATCTCGGCATTAAATCAGTGCGGAAATTAACGCTGGTCGATATTATGGCCGTTGATTTCGCCCATTCTGATGATTCCACCCAAAAAAAGTAGCCGGGCGGTAATATTTTTTCCCCAGCATTAAGCACATGGGGAAAGTAATGCTTGGTGATAAGTTTCCTAAAAATGGGCATCAGTTTCCATTTTGTGGCTAAATGGGTGATATCTGGGCGTTATACATCATTTCAGCAGTTAAGTGGGCATTAAGCATGCAAAAAATGTGGAGGTTCTAACCCATTGAGTCTTGTGAACATCACGTGACTGGCTAAGCCACTCACAACGCAACAGCTCTACGAACCTGTGAGCCTACTCATCAGTGCATGGATTACACCAGAGTTTCTTCTCACTGATGTCCCATCATTCCTACTGGTACATGCGCATCAATTGACTTTGGGTGGAGGCGAGACTGGGCACGATTACAGTGCTTCCTCTGATCAAAGAGCTTTAGGCTGCTCACTATCTCAGCTTGAGAAACTACCATCTGGGCAAGGTGTTGCCATGCACCCATAATGCTGCGGTGTCGCATGAGTACCTTTGATGAAGGAGAGTAAATTCCAGGGAAAAATTTTAAATGAACAAGAGCCAAGTTATAAGGAAAAATTAGGTTTTTATTTGTTCTCAATCCTTTATGCAGATGTCAGTTTGAAATGTAAAAAATCTCTTGGCTTTCAATGATATAAAATCAAACATCGGTTTTAGAAATAAATTGATGCTATATATTTTATTCATCCCTAGATATTAATCAAGTGGATTTTAATTAAGAACTGCAACTTTCAACTTTACTGCTCACCCATAAAAAAATAGTTTACAGTCCCTAAAGGGAGACTGTGCTCATTAAAATGAGTTTACAAAACTATTTTTCATTTGTTTGGAAATGTACATGATCATAAAACATTATTTTAAAATGCATTATCGTATCACTGGTGTGTGATGTTCCCATGGTGAAAATAATACCTGACCATTCCCTCCTTAAACAGTTGTTTCAAATACCTTTCCAGTGTCCTTTTAATAAGGTTATCAATCATTCGGTCAACAATAATATGACATTATAGCAAGGAGTTTCATAAAGTTGGATTGGAATGTAGCATTGCCGCATTGTGCTAGTCATTAAATAAATCACATTTTAACATCTCAACTGGTTACCTTTCTACAATGAACATGATTCAGGGAATCAGTGAATATTATCCATTGAACATTTGGTTAAACATTGAACCAATGGTAGAATAGCATACTCGAGAACAGAGGTTTGTCCTCAGCTGGAGTATTGTGTCCAATTCTTGGCAACACATTGTACAAAGGATATCAAGGCCTGAGAGAGGGTGGAGGGAAGATTTACTAGAATGAGTGAGCTGTCTTATGAGAGATTGTGTAGAATGGACCTATACTCTCTGGAGTTTAGAAGAATGAGAGGAGAACTCAATGAAACATATAAGATTCTGAAGGGATTGACAGGGTAGATGCTGAGAGATTATATCCCCTGGCTGGAGAGTTTAGAACTAGAGGGCACAGTCTCAAGATAAAGGGTAGGCCATTTAATACAGAGATGAGGAGGAATTTCTTCACTCAGAGGGTTGTGAATCTTTGGAATTCTCTGTCCCAGAGAGCTGTGGATGCTGAGTTTGAATATATTCAAGGCTGAGATAGATAGATTTTGGGGGTCAAGGGGAGATCGGGCAGGAAAGTGGAGTTGAGGTCGTTGATCAGCCATGATCTTATTGAATGTCGGAGCAGGCTCAAGGGGCTGTATGGCCTACTCCTGCTCTTATTTCTTATATTCTTAATTATACCAGAGATGAATGGCTTCATTTATGTGGAGAGACTAGAGAAACTGGGATTATTCGCCTTAGAGCAAAGAAGGTTAATGGAATAGTTAATAGAAGTGTACAAAATGAGGGGCTTTATTAGCATCAGGAGACACTGTTGCCACTGGTGAATGGGTCAATCACGCAGCGAGTTGTTAGGATCTGGAATTCACTGCCTGAAAGGGTGGTAGCAGCAGGTTCAATAACAACTTTCAAAAGGAAATTGGATAAATACTTGAAAAGAAAAAAAATTGCAAGGCTATGGGGAAAGAGCAGGGGAGTGGGGCTAATTTGATAGCTCTTTAAAAGAGCTAGCACAGATACCATGGGCTGAATGGCCACCTTCTGTGCTGTAAGATTCCACAACTCTATGCACTAAAATATGTTAAACTGCATCGTCATTGCCCCTTAATTACCAATTCTAATTTATGTGAAAGGAAATCCCCGCCACCAAGATGGAGCTGACCATTGCCAGCCTGGAGAATTTGGGTGGGGCTGTGTTAATGGGGCAGAAGGTGAAGTGCTGGCAGATGGCAGGGAAATGAAGCAGCGTGCCTACCTTTCAGCTGACATATGCATGTGGTGCATGAGGAAGTGGTGGTCGGGGGCCTTCCCGGCTGGGGTCAGGGATGAAAATTGAGGCCAGGGCAGGAACACAGTGGTAGGCCTTACAGTTCTATGTTCACAACATTTGCACCACGATTTGCAGTGGGATATTGATGGGAAATACAGAACATAGAATCAAGTTGTAACCAAATACTAAAAGTTAGTCACAGTCAGTTAAGAGATCAATGTTACCTTCTGAAGGAGCAAGGGTGTAGTCTTGTGAGTGTATGTGGTAGTTGGGACAGGATATCGCTACGGTACTGGACTAGCAACCCAGGAGTCATTAGTTCATAATAGGCAATAAGCACAGCCTTGCCAGCAATACCCACATCCTGAGAAAAAATCAGAACAGGAATCTTTTCCAAATAAACATCACACGAGGTGAAGACATGGTAACGAAGTCGGGGAGGCTGGAATCTACCTTCTAGATGATTAAAGTTTTGAAGACTGATTCTCCAATCAGGTGTTGCCAGTGAGGAGTGGCTGGTAGTGAAATCGCAGGCTCACAATCTGTGATTTTCACATGAATGGACAGAAAATTGGGGTCTCTTAAGCAGCACTCCCTATGAGTGCCACTTCCTGTTGGAAGCACCTGATCAGGGAATCAGCCCTTTGTGCTTGTAATATTATATTGAGCTTCTGATGACATTGATTGGTCCATCCTAACCACATGACACCATGACCAATAAGATCTCAACAAAAATCCCTGCTAACCACATGATACTGTGGCCCAATCAGATTCTCATAATATAAGAGCCAATTAAAAAAAAAAATTCTACTTTTAGCCTTAGTGTTTTCCCTGGTTTGTAATCATTCTTTTGTTCCTGTACTGCCAGGTCCTGACTCACTCAATGTTTCTGCTGTTCGGCACGCTGTAATCCCAGCGTATTCAGCCTCGGTAGGCCCAATTTTAACCATACCTGCCTCGTAGAAACGGAACAGGCAGGTGGTTAAAATGACGGTCATGCACTTAAAGCCGTGCTCCTGACGCATTTGTGCCCACCGTCATTTTAACTACAGTGAGGTAGGGACCTCATAAATATTTAAATGTGGGGGTTTGATGATGTTACTCTGACTCCAACACCATCTTAACGGCCGATTTCGACAGTGACACTCCGTGCCTGACCCGCCTGTGGAACTTGGTAGCAGGCAGTATGGTGGCCAGAAGAGGGTCTGGTACATTTTATTTTTTAATTTCTTGAAGAGTGCCCCTCAGAGCTCCAGGAGGAAACCTTGGGCCTCCCCTGCCCCAGGTTTCCTTCTCCCTTCCACGACCTCGATCACCTCAGGATCCTCCTCCCCGTACGCACTTACCACATGCCAGGACCATTCCCTTAGGTCCATGGCAGCGGCTTCCTGCCACTGGAAATCCCATTCCTACCCGCCGGTCAGGTGACGATTCCTGTCAATTTAAACTAGGCCTAAGAGTTCATTCCTAGGCCTCACACTTGGGTGAGTGAGTGGTTTGCTGCCCACCTCAGCCCCCTACACATCACACTTACACCCCAAGTTACAATTGGGGCAATGTCTAACTCAACCATAGATTGGTTACCACCTCCCAGCCCAATACTCTCTTCCCAATCCAGCAGTCTGCTCCCTGGTCCCATGCCCTGCTACAGGAGATCTACTGGTATAATTTGCTTTCTTAATACACATATTTCAAATATCCACCCCTCTTATAGATTTCCTACTGGATTTTTACCATTATTATATATTTTTCATTTTTGTCATAATTATGTCTGGTTAAGGTTTCTGTACAGCTCTACACCGTGACCTGTATCTTACATGATAATGGACCAGGACTATAGTAGTGTCAGCTGACAAAAAAGAGGGTTTTACTGGAGTATACAAGATTCATATGCCCTCATAACATTGACTGCATGTGTTATACAACGCTGTTCTATAACATACTTGTGGACTTTATAGGCTAATTGGCCATTTTGTGCACCATACTTTCAGCCTATGACCGTACGCATATATCCTAGGCTTTACAAAACATGGAAACGCTCCTATGCAATGCTCTCTTTCACAGTTCCTGCGTACATTAAGGCTGCAAATGCTGCTTTAAAAATTCAAACATTTCCAAAATGGAAAGGGGAATACTGGGAACAGGGTGACGCATGCGATTAAAACCACTGCTCATTTGGGGAACCAACACCAACACGTTTCAGCATACTTCATACAATGCTAATTGTGAGGGAATATTGATGGCCGGGATTTTAACTGAAGTAAAATATCTATCAGGACCTGAGAAACTGCATTGGACTGCGTTCAAGGTAGACAAGACATAGACTGTAGAGGATGTTTTCTATTTTTCCTCTATTATGGGGAGAGCTCCCAATATTTTATTGACAGACTTTTAGTTGATATGGGCAACAAAGTATTTGAAATTTCAATATTTTAGGTCGACGTCTTTTTTGTCTCATTAGCATGTCGGAAGGAGTTCTGAGTATTTTCACTTGTAACATAAGGTGTTTGGCAGGATAAATGAATGCACAGTTGTTGTAAAGTCTGCATGGTGTTGGCCATATCATTTCAAGCAATTTGAAGAAGTTTTCGACTGAAAGCAATGAATTTAAAATAGCACTTCCACCTCCTGGAAAACATCAGCATGCATTGTGTAAAAAACAGCCAGGCCTCTCCTTCTGTCGAAGCATATGTTGAAATATTAACAAGTTATCCCAGCTCAGGATTTTAAAGAATGTTCTTTCAACATACAACATTCATATTTTGATAAATATGCTGTAGAGAGCAAATTGATATTTACCATATGCCACACAAATGGTTTGAACACGATTTGTGAGAGAATGCTAGATTGAGGTGTCTGTGTTGGCTTAGTTGGCAGTACTTTTGCCTCTGAGTCAGAAGCTTGTGGGTTCAAGTCCCACTCCAAAATTTTGAGAACAAAATCTAGGCTGACACTCCAATAACGTACTGAGGAGTGCTGCACTACTGGAGGTGTCGTCTTTCTGTTGAGATGTCTGCCTTCTCTGGTGGACATAAAAGATTCATGGCACTATTCGAAGAAGAGCAGGGGGAGTTCTCCAAGGGGTGTTGTAGCCATTTTATCCCTCAAGCAGCATCACTAAAATGGATTATCTGGACATTACCTCATTGCTGTTTGTGGGACCTTGCTGTGCGCAAATTGACTGTGGCATGTCCTACATTACAATGGTGACTACATTTCAAAAGTATTTCATTGGTTGTGAAGCACTAAAGTCATGAAAGGCACTATACAAAAACAAGATTGTTCTATATTGAGGAGTCAGTGCATTAAGAATGCCCAGGCAGTAAAAATGTAAGCACAGACTTTCTTTTGGATGCAAATTTGATTCATCCATTAAACTTTAATTGCACATAAACATTTTTACAATACAAACAGAAGATTTTTCTCAGAGAGACCCCACATTTTGTTTTTTGATTGCCATATATTATATTTAACAATAAATTATGTACAATTGTCTGCCACAAAAAAGCTTCAATGGTTTCTCAATGCATGAAAAAGGTTTGCATGCAGTGATCCTTTTGGTTTGGTGTAGTCTTCACAATTCTTTAGAGGTCAGGTCCTTCTGCACCATAATTAAAACGCAAAGACACAAAAGGTAGACAAGGTACAAAGAGGATGGAATCACCACATCAAAGAATCATCGTACCTGTGAAAAGTGATAACAAAACTGTTAAAAAGCAGACTAATACATGCATTAGATTGCAGCGCACAGTAAGTACGGATAATATCCATTAAAATACCAGACAAAGAAACTGCAAACAAACCAACTAAACAGTTTGTTCCCAATATGCAGTGTGATTTTCAAGACCTTACAATATAATTCTGTATTAACTGGGTTTTATTCATTACTAATAAAACAACTTTACTCTTGCAAATGGAAAATTATAGGGTAGGACTCAGTAATAATATCAATTATGGTGAAAATTACTGGAAAATTGGCAAAAGCCTAACATAAAATGTTATTAGCAGGAGTACAACTGAATGTTTACACATTTAAATTATCATTTCGCCCGAACTTACAAATCAGTTCCATTACACAGCATTGAAAATCCCAAAACAATCAGTGTCGGAGAAAGGAGAGTCCTCATCTTAATACAGAGTGTGCTTGAGATGGATGTCAATTGAAAATATTAAAGACTAGACTAGGCTCCGAGTACTCCAACGTACATGCTCTTCCTGTTCTTTACAACTTCACTGCGTTTAAATCACGACTCATCCTATTGAAGTTTGTTCATTCCAAAACCTCAAGGAACTCGTCACATCACCCAACCATTACTCCTTGATTTATATGTCATCTCTCCTACTCTTTTTAACCACAGCATATCGTTCACTTGGGCTCAATAAAACAAAATACAATTTTCTTCACACTGTGCTCCTGAAAGTTGACCTTGTGTTTCTGCAATCATTTTGATAGAATACAGCGGTACCCATTATTTCAGAATCATGTTACCCCTTCAGACTATGACACCACAAGAGTTCAGAAATAAAGTGGAAAAAGAAAAATTGAACCAGTGAAGAATCAAAAGAGAAAATATGAAATGAGAATAGAGACTGAATTCAGAAAGGCAGAATAATAGAGTTGAGAAATAGGGTGAAAGGAATGTTACAAAACAGACAAAATGATTAACTGTGCTAATTGTCCACACAAATATATTACTATGAGTTAAATATAAAATTAGACACATCTAAACACAATATGAGCTTAGATTCAAGTTTGTTTCAGTTTAGCCAAGATATATATCTTCAAAAAAGTGATCGTGTTAAACAAAGTATAATACAGATGCATGCGGCTGGGTGCTTCCTAATTGAGTTTCGATTGGATTAGCAATTTTGTTTTAGATTTCCGACTAAGTGATCTTCTCATGCTGTGTGAATGTCCTGAAGCTGTAATAATCAGTATTGTGCACTGGTGCCATATGAAGTTTACATTGATCTGAGTGTGAATTTGGAAATATCCAGACTGATCATAAACAGGCAATTTCAATACAGACAGCATCTCAACTCTACTCTAACAGGAAATAGACTACATGATAAAGAAAGGACCAGAGGGTCAATTAGGGCCAATAAATAAATTAGGATATAAAATTGTAATTTTTATCTAATATAATTTGCAGCTTTTACTGTAATTAATCAAAATACTGTGCCGGCAGCTGAAGTCTACATTGTTCTACTTATTGTCTAGCCGGCAATTATTTTTTTTGAGCGTTGAAGAGAAAAAAAATACACACTGGCTTGTGATTAATATTAATGCGTTCGTCCTTCCATCTCCAGCCTTCAAATGTTTACTTTCCCTTCTTTCAGGCTGCATCAGACCTTTTGCAATAGTCTTTCTTGAATTATCTCACTTAGATATTGTTTTTGAAAAGTCAGTCTTATTGAACATCGATTTGACAATTTTTGCTGGCAACCTGTTTCCTAGGAACTAAAAGTGTCCGCTATAGAATCATCAAAGAATTAACTAGAGCACACAACAAAGCAGAAGTCTTCAGGAAATGTTGTAAACTGGTTGCTATATGCTGTTGAGTGCGGTATTTAAGGTTGAGTTTTATTACAGTATAAAAATAGTTACATAAAAAGAAATTTTGATTTTAACCCTAATCGTTCAGCAGATGGATGCGTAGTTAAAAAATGAGCATGTATCTTGGAACTCCCGCCGTATCTGTTGGTAACCTGAGGTCCCCGCCCAAAGCAGGCGGAAGCCTCATGATTTTTTTGCTGATCGGGATCCTATTATCTCTTTAGGACCCTGCTGGCACTTTAACCAGGGCCTGAGTGGAGACATTGCCGCGGTTTTCCCACCAGACTGAAGCAGGTCAGTAACCAACGGTAAGGATGAGGAATCCCTCCAGATGAGTCAAAATATTTCCATTGTGGGGCCAGTAGGAGCAGTAGAGGTGTTGTGGGCCCCACAAGTAAAGTCACGGCCCCTGCCCTGGACTCCTCCACCTCCCCCCGCCCAACCTTCCATCTCATGAAACCCTTCCAAAACCCCTTCCCTGACACTTGCCTGGAAGATGCTAGGAGGCCAAGAGTGCACAATTTTCTCCTACCAGCAGTCACCCTTCCCGGAATGGGTGGGGAAGTGGACGGGGCAGCTTTTAGTCAAGCCCAGCTGTTAAAGTCACTGTAGCTCTGGCTATCTCTGGCAAGCAGGGAATGAGCTTAACAGAGAGGTTTCCTGCCCGCTCCGAGTTAAAATCCACCCATGCATCGAACATCAGCTATTAAGAACAACAATAACATTTGGTACTGTTTCTGACTGGCATTTATATGTAACGATGTTTCAACAGGTTCCTTTTTTTTTTAAATGGAAGGAGCCATCAAGTTTGTCTTTATAATCAGCTTTATAAAGTGGAACTACGAGATTTACAATGTGTTGCACTGTAATACCAGTCCTGTTACTACATCTCATATTGTGAACACCAACTCACTGCTTTCTGGATTGTCCTTTATGAACCAGCAGAAAAGGATATAAAGTCCAGCAATGTTAAAGGGCTGGTATACGTTTGCAATATACTTCTATATGATGAGTTGATATAGATTTCAGGACTAAATAAAGATTTCTGCATCGTTTTTGGAATTGTTTGTATAAGAACATTCTATTCTATATGCCATTTTAATTTGGATTTAATAGTATGGTTTCCATGACTCCATTTAATGATAATGATAATAATGCAGTCAAAACATAGTTAACCCTATTCTCAATGACTCTGCATAGGTTTCATATGTTCTGCTGCTGGCAACGCTTAAAATATTGTTCTACTTTGTGCAATACTGTACAAGTTGTTCAGGTAGACATCCAAATATTAATATCATACCACTGCCAGTGTATGACTGTGTGACACCATCAAATGCTAGGAATACAACATGACCCATAACTTCAGGTCATTCATATTGAGAAACGTCTCACAATGGGGCATTACAAATGAGTGTAATGTTCTATACGTACAGCTTCCGACACATGATTCATTCCCAGGAAGACAGGTCTGCGGAAATGAAATGCAGTCAAATTTTTGCTAAGTTTATTCCAGGATTATCTAGTGCACCAAACCCTTTTTCAATCACACCCACAGTGAAGTGTTCTTGATCAAAGCCTGGCTTTTAGACTCAAAATACCAATTCTTTTGCTGTATGATGCTGCTTGGTAATCCAGATTATAATTTGAAGCACAATAAATGAAATCAATTGCTGCCAAACTATACCTTCCAGTCGCAGCTACTTTAGAAATGCACTTTCTGTGCAAAGTATGTATTGCTTCTGTCTTTTCTGTTAAAGGGAACGGTACAAAGTTTTGTAAATTGCTGATTTTACCTGATGTTACTATAAATGGTGACCTGGGCATAGTCCTGATTCCAGCATAACTTTCAGAATTCAACCGAATTTCCTTCATCTCTGGAGATGAGGAAAGCTCTGAAGCTGATTTAATGAACCTTTCTATTGGGTTTGCTACTTTAAGAGTTCCAGTCAACATATTTTTTTACTTCACTAATACTGTCATTTAAAAAAAAATTGGTTCTTCCAGAAGGCATTAGACAAGGTGCCACATAAAAGGTAACTGCACAAGATAAAAGTTCATGGGGTTGGGGGTAATATATTAGCATGGATAGAGGATTGGCTAACTAACAGAAAACAGAGAGTAGGGATAAATGGGTCATTCTCTGGTTGGCAACCAGTAACTAGTGGGGTGCCACAGGGATCAGTGATGGGACCCCATCTATTTACAATCTATATTAACGACTTGGAAGAAGGAACTGAGTGTAACGTAACCAAATTTGCTGACGATACAAACATAGGTGGAAAAGCAATGTGTGAAGAGGACACAAAAAATCTGCAAAAGGACAAAGACAGGCTAAGTGAGTGGGCAAAAATTTGGCAGATGCAGTATAATGTTGGAAAGTGCGAGGTCATGCACTTGGCAGAAAAAAATCAAAGAGCAAGTTATTATTTAAATGGAGAAAGATTGCAAAGTGCCGCAGTACAGAGGGACTTGGGTTTACTTGTGCATGAAACACAAAAGGATAGTATGCAGGTACAGCAAGTGATCAGGAAGGCCAATGGAATCTTGGCCTTTATTACAAAGGGGATGGAGTATAAAAGCAGGGAAGTCTTGCTACAGCTATAGAGGGTATTGGTGAGGCCACACCTGGAATACTGCGTGCAGTTTTGGTTTCCATATTTACGAAAGGATATACTTGCTTTGGAGGCAGTTCAGAGAAGTTCACTAGGTTGATTCCGGGGATGAGGGGATTGACTTATGAGAAAAGGTTGAGTAGGTTGGGCCTCTACTCATTGGAATTCAGAAGAATGAGAGGTGATCTTATCGAAACATATACGATTATGAGGGGGCTTGACAAGGTGGATGCAGAGAGGATGTTTCCACTAATGGGGGAGACTAGAACTAGAGGGCATGATCTTAGAATAAGGGGTCACCCATTTAAAACTGAGATGAGGAGAAATTTCTTCTCTGAGGATTGTAAATCTGTGGAATTCGCTGCCTCAGAGAGCTATGGAAGCTGGGAAATTGAATAAATTTAAGACAGAAATAGACACTTTCTTAAATGATAAAAGGATAAGGGGTTATGGGGAGCGGGCAGGGAGGTGGAGTCCATGATCAGATCAGCCATGATCTTATTGAATGGTGGAGCAGGCTCGAGGGGCTGTATGGCCTACTCCTATTCCTATTTCTTATGTTCTTATAAGTAAAAGGAATTAAAGTGATTTAAACAAAAATCAAAGTACTTTTAGGAACAGAAGATAGTGAATCATCTTGCAGGTTTATGATAATTACTGAGCAAGTTGAAAAGCTGTTTGTGTGATGATGTGAGTCGCTATCATTTCACTGTAGGACACTGAGCTCTTAAGAATTAGAAAGACATCTCAAAACTGTATTTACCTTGACCTCCCAATGTGATCCCTGCTATCATCAAAGACGGAATCTGACAAAGCTTCTGGACTATCTCTCTTCCCATATCTGTTGGAGAAAACAACAAGTCAGTTCAATTCCAAAATTCTAATTTCCTTTGTATATTAAGCAACAGAATTTCAAAATACCTTCCCTGCAGTAACTTTTGGCACCACTATAATTAGCATAATATAGGAGCTCCCACAGATTTCCGGCCACCTCCATGTACGTATCTCAATCAGTCTGAACACTAATAAATGGAAAATGTATTACATTTGGTTTAGTGTCAGCAGTGGCTCAGTGGGTAGCACACCCTCGCCTTTGAGTCAGAAGGTTGTGGGTTCAAGTCCCACTCTAGAGACTTGAGCACATAAATCTAGGCTGACACTCCAATGCAGTGCTGAGGGAGTGCTGCACTGTCGGAGGTGCTGTCTTTCGGCTGAGACGTTAAACCGAGGCCCCGTCTGCTCCTGCGGGTGGACGTAAAAGATCCCATGGCACTATTTCGGAGCAGGGAAGTTACCCTGGTGATGGGGCCAATATTTATCCCTCAATCAATGTCACTAAAGCAGATTATCTGGTCATTATCGCCTTGCTGTTTGTGGGAGCATGCTGTGGGCAAATTGGCTGCCGTGTTTCTCATATTACAACAGTGACTACACTCCAAAAGTACTTCATGGGCTGTAAAGCGCTTTGAGACGTCGGCTGGTTGTGATAGGCGCTATATAAATTCAAGTCTTTCTTTGGTTTATTGTAACTGTATATGTACATCTTTAGAAGAATATCAATTCTGAATATATGACGGAAGATACATAATGAGGAACAAAGAGTGAATATTGATTCAACTCCATGAATAAAGGTCTCAAGATGAGAGCTACAAGTGAATTTTAAGTAGTTTCCTTCACCGGAGTGATCAAACCGATATTCCACGTTGCATATATATTGTTTGCAATTACAGATAAATATTGAGGCATATAATATATTTGGAAGTGACTGTTAAATATGTTGCTGCAGTATTTGTAAGAGAACAGGATATTGTTGAAACTAATCAACTTTGTTATTTAAAAGATTATATAATGACATTTTCCTTATGGGTTTGAGGATGATAAAAATATGTGGAGCGGATGATTAAATGCTTTATTACATAGAATTACATCGGGGCCAAAATTGGTGGACATACCGCCGCATACCACCCGCAGACCACCAACATACCGCCCAAAATCGCGAACTTGATCAAAAAATACCTACATACCGCCTGGCGGGAGATTCATCAGCAACATACCGCCGGGCGGTATGCATATCGTCCGCCCACACGGAGCACCCTACAGACTGCCCAAAAGTCCAACATTGTTAGCATACCGCCGACGCTCCGATGAAAAAAGATGGTTTTATGCCGATGATATGTTGACGGTATGTAAACTACAATCTTCCTCCCCCCCCCCCAGTGATCTACTCCTTCCCCCAGTGATCTATTACTCTCCTCCCCCCCGCCAGAGATATAGTCCTCCCCCCAGAGATCTAATCCCCCCCTCCAGAAATCTAACTCCCCCAGAGAGATCTAATCCCTCTAGAGAGATCTAATCCCCCCCCCGCCAGAGAGATCTAATCCCCACCAGTGAGATCTAACCCCCCCCCAGAGAGATCTAATCCCCACCAGTGAGATCTAACCCCCCCAGAGAGATCTAATCCTCCCCTGGAGATCTAACCGCCCCCCGCGATCTAATCCCCCCCAGAGATCTAATCACATCCCCAGAGATCTAGTCCTCCCCCCCCCCTCAGAGATCTATTCGCCCCCCCCCCCCCGAAAAATGCACGAATAAATAAATAAATATATAAATATTATAAATAAATCAAAAGCACTGCACAAAACAATTAAAAATCTAAACTTACCTGGAGACATTTACCTGCGATCCAACATCGGCAGTCTCTGACCTCCGGACTGCTCTTCCTGGGGGCGCGAAACGGGTCGGAGGTCAATGGAAGAGTGCGCGTGCGCAGAATTTGGGACCTGAAGAGTCCCGAGTCCCAGACAACTTCCCTGCACCGCCGGAGCAGACTATCCGTCGCACTCCGCTGACGCACCGCTCAGGACCGCCCAGACCAATGTTGCTAGCACTCTGCCCCAGCGGTAGCAGGCGGTGAAGATTGACCGACCACCGCGAGACCGCTGAGAATTGGGGGGTCCACCAAAGTCGAGCCCATAGAATTTATAGCACAGAAACAGGTCATTTGACCCAACTGGTCTATGCTGGTGTTTTTATGCTCCACACGAGCCTCCTCCCACCCTATCATCTCACCCTATCAGCATTTCCATCTATTCCTTTCTCCCTCATATACTTATTTAGCTGCCCCTTCAATGCATCTTTGCTATTTGCCTTGTGGTAGCGAGTTCCACATTTTAACCATTCTCTGGGTAAAGAGGTTTCTCCTGATAAATGCTTTGTGGACATGATATTTCCTGAAAGTTTGAAGTTTAGAAATATCTTGGCAGACAATTATTGAAGACTGAATAATGCATGGTAAAAGGTCAGATAAATATTCTGGATTTACCGTTGGGAGGTAGGGAGAAACTTTATAAATGTTTCCTCAGGAGTTGTAATGGATTGGCTAACGATGATAACCCAATTGATTGTTCCAGGCTTTTCACTCCATGCTTTTTTATATATTATTCGTCCCTGGATTTTCTCATGAGCCGGAAATTCAGGAGAGGTAGAATAAAATGGGAGGGAGATGTGTGAGAGGATGGTGAAAAGGATCCGACATGTTAAAATGAAAAGCAGGAGACCACTAGGAAATTAAATGGCAACAAGTGTTTGAGAAAGGTCTCCGAAACACAGGTTGATTGTAGAGGATCATGGTAAATGAGAAAAAGAGCATAAGACCAGAGCAAATGGAGAGATGCTATGAATAAGGCTATATACTATCATCCAAAATGAGAAGATAATCGTGTATTTTCAGAACTCAATCCACTCACTGAAATCCAATATCATATTTAATGATGAGGTGCCATCTATTAACATTGGCTGCTTACTATAATGGACTTTGTTAAAAAAATACTTTAAGATTCAGAAATTTAGTGTAAATTGTTAGACCATTTATCTTGTCAAATCTCCCCTCCTCTTCTGAAGTCAATATTGGGAAATTGTTTTACATGCATTCAGTGCCTTTCCCAAATGATTGGTCTTTCTGTGTGAGCCTGGACGAAGATTGTTGGCAGGCAATTTATCAAGCATCTCATCATAATCGAGCCTAATCCTGTCCTCACCCAAACGCCACAAATGTGCCCTTGACATAATGTCATGAGGGCACGGACATTATTCCACAATCAAATTGTCTCCGATTTGTTGCCTTTGGTGTTTGTTTCCATTTTCCTTTTCCATTTCCTAAGCTCTGGAATTCCCGCTCAGCCTCTCTACCTCTCTCTCCTCCTGGAAGACGGTCCTTAAATGGTTCATCTTTTTCCAAGCTTTTGGTCATCTGTCCTAATATCTCATGTGGCTTGGTGTCAAATTTTGTTTGATGATGCTCCTGTGAAGGGCCTTGGGACATTTTGCTACATTAAAGGCACTATATAAATGCAAGTTGTTGTTGTTTTATAACAGCGAGGTCCACTTGAGTTAAATGTTTGGTTTTGCAGCCTATCTCCTAGTCATGCCACTTAAACATTAATCTAATGACATTTCTATAGTTAAGAAACAGATGATTTGCCAACTATTTTCCCTCATTAAAGTTAGCTTTAGGCTAAATGCAGTTATACAGCAGCCCGTGTACAGTGCAAATGGTACAGGACCAACTCTTCTACTTTTAGAAAAATGTTGAATCGATGTACATTTGGCCCAGTTATACTCAAAAAACTGCTTTGCGCTAATACAAGATATGTAGTATAACTGCAACAATTTAGTATAATTGGTGAATTACAAATGTCTGTACAACCGAGTTTTGGGTTAGTATGTGTGTACAAGTTGTACAGCTGAAAGTCCTAAAAATAATGAGGAATCAGATACACATCTGCCACTCCGTTCTTTACCAGTGCCGTTGTGTACACATACATAACATGCTAAATGTAGGCAGGCTGAGTTGGTAGCGCTTTCACCTGAATCAGCACGGAGCGCAAACCCCACTCTGGGACTTGAACACAAAATCTAGATTGATAGTTCAGTATAGCCCAAAGGGAGTGCTCTCCTGTCTTTTGGACGAAATATTAAACTGAGGCTTCATCTGCCTGTTGAAGTGCAAGTAAAAGATCCAATACACTATTGAAAGAAGATTAGATAGTTCTCCTGATGTCCTGACCAATATTCACACCTCAACCAATACCACCAAACTGCTCATTCATTTGTTTGCTGATTGTGGGACTTTGTTGTGTGCTTAATTTGCCTGCAGTGACTGCATTTTAATACAAATCCATTGGTTGTAAAGCGCTTTGGGACACTATACTTTCTCTCCATATTAGTCAATAGCTGCTGTTAGATAAGTGAACTAAGCCCCTTTAAATATCTTTGCACGACCCAGATGAAATAATAAAAATGAATTAATGCTTAGAATTAGATATTAATGGAGCATGTTAATTCATTAAATTTAATGGTCTGAAAAATTAAAATTGCCTGTCTTATTTTGTCTTAGGTTTTGTCTTAGTGTCAGCTGTGGATCGATTGGTAGCACCCTCACCTCTGAGACATGAAGGTTATAAGTTTGAGGCCCACTCCAGGGACTTGAGCACAAAAATCTAGGCTGACACGCCAGTGCCATCTTTCGGATGAGACGATAAACCGAGGCCCCATCTGCTCTCTCAGGTGGACGTAAAAGATCCCATTGCACTATTTCGAAGAAGAGCAGGGAGTTATCTCCAGTGTCCTGGCCAATATTTTTATCCCTCAATCAACATCACTTAAAAAAAAGATGATCTCGTCATTATTACATTGCTGTTTGTGGGACCTTGCTTTGCGCAAATTAGCTGCTGCGTTTCCTACATTACAGCAGTGACTACAAGATCCTACAAATCCCCTGGGAGGTCAGACGCACCAACATTAGCCTCCTCGTCCAGGCCAACATCCACAGCATTGAAGCACTGACCACACTTGATCAGCTCCACTGGGCAGGCCACCTAGTTCGCATGCCAGACACGAGACTACCAAAGCAAGCGCTCTACTCGGAACTTGTCCACGGCAAACGAGCCAAAGGTGGGCAGAGGAAACGTTATAAGGATACCCTCAAAGCCTCCCTGATAAAGTGCAACATCCCCACTAACACCTGGGAGTTCCTGGCCAAAGACCGCCCTAAATGGAGGAAGTGCATCCAGCAGGGCGCTGAGCACCTCGAATCTCAACGCCAAGAGCATGCAGAAATCAAGCGCAGGCAGCGGAAGGAGAGTGCGGCAAGCCAGGCTCCCCACCCACCCTTCCCCTCAACCACTGTCTGTCCCACCTGTGACAGAGACTCTGGTTCTCGTATTGGACTGTACAGCCACCTAAGAACTCATGCTAAGAGTGGAAGCAAGTCTTCCTCGATTCCGAGGGACTGCCTATGATGATGATGACGACACTTCAAATGTACTTAATTGGCTGTGAAGCGCTTTGGGACGCTCTGAGGTCGTGAAAGGCGCTACATAAATGCAAGTCTTTCAAGTCTTTCCTCCAGCAGAGATAGTCTTTTTGGACACTCAGGGAATCAAGTGATATGAGATAGGATTGGAAAGTGGAGTTAAAGTAGATCAGCTATGATCTTACTGAATGACGGACCAGGCTTTGAGGGACCATATGGCCTAATCCTATTTCTTAAGTTCTTATATCTTTGGTAAGTTAAATTCTCTTTTTCCATTTATAGTTCATCTTCCTCTTTTCCTCCTTACCTCTCCCTGTGCTGACTCCTACTTCCACTTTTCTCGTATAGCTAAGAGATCATGGGGCCTTGATTTTTACAGGGGGTGGGGGAGGGAGGAGCGGGAATGATAGGTGTGAGCCCAGTAGCGGGTGGCACACCCTGGACACGGCATGACCACATTTAAATAAAACTTCCGGAGTCCTGTCCAAGACCTGGCCAGATGAACTATTTGGCCAATGAGCTGGAGCAGGAATCTGGTCACAGCCGAAGACCTGTAGGAATGATCCCTGGCTGACAGTGTGAGGAGGGGAATTCCACGGCAATCGTGGTTGGTGATCGGAAGGGCCGGAGAGGGTGGAGCACCCCTGTTCCTCCTGGCCCACAAGGATTTCAAAGAGACGGGCATTTTTGAAATTTGCCTTGTCCACTTCTGCCCATTCAGCTCATCCAGCCATGGCCCTGCTGCTGGCCAGCAGACATTCCAGGACTCCCCCTGGCTTGATGTTAATAATGGGGCTGAATTTGCAGCCGGAGGCTTCCTGCTGGCGGATGCCTCCGACCAGTTAAAAAATCTGTGCACTTACCTACTACCTCAGGATCCACGGAGATTTGACATCCTGGGCCTCTACGTGTAGGCCTGTGTAGAGGCCCACGTATCCCAGGGGTGCCTGTTGTTCGCAAGCACCCCTGGGATCATGTGAGCCGGCCCAACCAATCAAAGAAGGGAATCCCATTCATGCTCATGAGGATTTCATATGTACGGAACCCATAAGCATGAATGGGGATCACATAACATAGATTTAGCATAACAATACATTTTTTTAAATTACATATTGAAAATGAATTAAAATGGCATTTAATTAAATATTTACTACAAAAATTTAATTTTTTGAAAAATAAATTTACATGTTTTAACGGGTGATAAGATTTTATTTTTATGTTTTTTAAAACTCTTTGTTGGTAAAAGTAAGCCATACACCTGCTTTTATCAGGCGTACAAATTTCACGGGTATTCGCTGGGCAGAAGTTGGGCAAATAGCCCAACGCTCTGCCTGTGGATGCCCTTTTCCCAGGGATTCGTACTGTCAAGAGAATTTTTGACAGATCGCAAGTTCTGGGTTTTAGTGCATGCACAGTGTATGCCTAAACCCGGAACTTGCGTGGTCCCTCCGGACGCATATGTACCTCGTACGTGTCCGTACGAGCTGCAAATTCAGCCACATTATGTCGTGGTGCCGATGACATCATCGGTCTGTGACTTTTGCATTTTAAGTAGGACCCCGCCTGCTTTTAGCAGGAGCCTCATTGATGACCTGAATCACCACCATTAATATTACGGCGGACAGGAACGTGGTGGGATGGAGACAAGATTTTAACCCTTCGCCCAACCCTTTCCTGCCCATCGTAGAGATTGGGGGTGGCATTGTACAACGGAGGCCTTATAGAGTCTCTGAGTGCATAATGCCATTTAGCCTCCAACTGGTATGATTATCCCCTCTTGAGATGGAGCTTGGTAATATAGCACCATATTCCCCCTGGCTAATTCAAGAGCGAAAGAAACACACCTAACGTATACAAAGACTTGGATCTGTGACAGACTGCCAATCCAAATCCTCTTTTCTAAATATATATATATATAATCTAATTAACAATGTTCATCAAGCGAAATTAATAGAGAAGATCCTTATTACTTTCACATTTATTAGTTTGGCAGTTTGATGGATAAAGTGACAGCAGGTTTCACTCCAGTCTAATGGGATGTCAGTTCCCTTCGAGCTGAACATTCAGGTGGAACCATTTTATGATAACATGTTTGTGCAATGAATAATTCCCATTTTGCAGTGACTGAACGTGCAATCCTGAAGAGATTTCTGTTCACATCCTCCATTTACAGGGAACTGTGAGCACTAGAGTCTGAATGGAATGACAAGGAATTGAAGGAATACAGTGGCACGTACATAATTTAGTATAAAAAGTGGTGATATGTGATGAGAATAAGAAAATGGCACGTTTAGATCAGAAAGTGAATGGAGAGATATTAAAAAGAGCTCAGACTTTGTTTTAAACCAAAGGCAGTAAGTGGACCCCACTGCACTTAGTTTGACATAAAAAGCCATCTGTGTTTTGGTACAGGCCACCCATACACCCATCACTTTGTGTAAGTGTTCAGTATACTGCTTCCCAGCAGCAATCCTACAATTATTTTCTCAGGTTTTCTTCTTTTACAAATTAAATGGCACAGTGAGCTTAGAACACAGTCCTCTCACCTCAGTCCCAGATTTGAAAGCAGCTTAGATTGATGAGTTCAGAGTCTCTTTCAACTCATCTGAAGACTGGTGGAAGTGACTCATGTGAAATGAGTTTCAGTTGCAACCCAGTTCACAGGGGCAGTCATTCCACCGATGAGTTCTGATGAATGGTCATCGACCTGTAATGTTAACTTTGTTTCTCTCTCCACAGGTGCTGCCTGACCTGCTGAGTATTTCCAGCATTTTCTGTTTTTATTTCATGAGAAAGTGTTGTTCTCAGAAGTACGTTAACTCTATGGAGTAGAACAGAAGGAGTTTTCCTTTGCAACTGGCCTCCCCGGTGTTAACAGTAGTGTGCAAAAAGTGAGAAAAATATTCAATTCACAAATAGTGATGCCCTTGATATTAATTTGAATAAAAATTTACTCAGTGAAAATCTATGTAGTGATGGCTCCTTCCGAGAACAACCTGAAGAGATCTGAAAGACCTCTGATTGGTAAGTTTGAATACTTTAACTGGTCTTATACTGATAATTTCACCAGTGAATTCTAATCAGCTCTCAAAGTCATTTCAGGATACTAAGCATCATTTTAAGATATCTTCAAGAGACACTGTCATATTGTGTGTGGAGGAGTCTGTGGCAAGTTTCAATCAATCGCTCCCAATCAATAATAACTATGGAATATCCTTCTAGGAATGTATGTTTGAGCTGAGGCTGCAAATTTGAATGCTATGAAGCACATGGGGAAGAAAACAAGAAAATAGCTGAATCAGCAGTTGAAATTTGAACTGAATAATATTAATAGCTGACACTTCCTGTGCTGTATTAGGGAATTAAATACATCAAGTTACAGCTGCTGAATTGTTACTATTAGGAAGATTTAAGATGAGAAGCTTGGAGTACTAGGGAATGAAGGAGAGATGATTAAGGCTGAGGCTATTGTACAGCACTGAGAAACTGGTGATTGAAGGATGATACCTAAGCGGGACATTTGGAAAAGCATAATTCAATCAAGCAGAGTCAGCATAGTTTTATGAAAGGGAAATCATGTTTGACAAATTTGTTGGAGTTCTTTGAGGAAGTAACGAGCAGGGTGGATAAGGGGGAACCAGTGGATGTGGTGTATTTGGATTTCCAGAAGGCATTCGATAAGGTGCCACGTAAAAGGTTACTGCACAAGATAAAAGTTCACGGGGTTGGGTATAATATATTGGCATGGATAGACCATTGGCTAACTAACAGAAAACAGAGAGTCAGGGATAAATGGATCATTTTCCAGTTGGCAAACAATGACTAGTGGGGTGCCACAGGGATCGTTGCTGGGTCCTCAACTATTTATAATCTATATTAATGACTTGGATGAAGGGACCGAGTGTAATGTAGCCAAGTTTGCTGATGATACAAAGAAGGGTGGGAAAGCAAATTGTGAGGAGGACACAAAAATTCTGCAAAGGATATAGACAGGCTAAGCGAGTGGGCAAAAATTTGGCAGACTGAGTATAATGTGGGAAAATGTGAGGTTATCCACTTTGGTAGAAAAAATAGAAAAGCAAACTATAATTTAAATGGAGAAAAATTGCTAAATGCTGCAGTACAGAGGGACCTGGGGGACCTTGTGCATGAAACACAAAATGTTAGTACGCAGGTACAGCAAGTAATCAGGAAGGCAAATGGAATGTTGGCCTTTATTGCAAGGGGGATAGAAGCAGAGAAGTCCTGCTACAACTGCGTTCAGTTTTGGTCTCCGTATTTAAGGAAGGATATACTTGCCTTGGAGGCTGTTCAGAGAAGGTTCACTCGGTTGATTCTGGAGATGAGGGGGTTGACTTATGAAGAAAGGTTGAGCACGTTGGGCCTATACACATTGGAGTTCAGAAGAATGAGAGGTGATCTTAGCGAAACATATAAGATAATGAGGGGGCTCGACAAGGTGGATGCAGCGAAGATATTTCCACTCGTAGGAGAAACTAAAACTAGGGGACATAGTCTCAGAATAAGGGGCCGCCCATTTATAACTGAGATGAGGAGGAATTTCTTTTTTCAGAGGTTTGTAAATCTAGGGACTTCTCTGCCCCAGAGAGCTGTGGAGACTGGGTCATTGAATATATTTAAGGCGGAGATAGTCAAATTTTTGAGCAATAAAGGAGTGAAGGGTTATGGGGAGTGGGCAGGGAAGTGGAGCTGATCAGATCAGCCATGATCTTGTTAAATGGCGGAGCAGACTCGAGGGGCCAGGTGGCCTACTTCTGCTCCTATTTCTTATGTTCTTCCTATCCATCCCTGTTGCTCCACACAGTACAGAACAGCTGTCCATTGTCCCTTAAGTAAACTGTTGACAAAAGAGCTTTGTGGCATCTAGTCACATATATTACCAATTTAAAAAAATGCAAGAGTGGTTCTAAATGCCTTAAAAATAAAGATGAATCCATTTTATTTGTTCAATATAGAGCTAGGAAAAGACACTCTGGAATCATTTGCCAAATTCAACAGTGTGAGGAAAACAAACCAGTGCTGTTAAATGTGTTGAATATTCTTGATGTTGTAGAAATACTAGGATCCCATTAAACACTTTGACATCACTCCAGGTATACTGATTACTCAGTACAACATGATATGAACATAAAAACAGAAAATGCTAGAAATACACAAGTCAGTCAGCATCTGGAAAGAGAAACAGTGAAGTTTCATAGAGGGTACCTGAAGTATCCTCATCTATTTTTTTCTTTTTACAGATTGGGATTTAAATTCTGTGTATTTCCAGAATTTTTGGGCTTTTATTTCACATTTCCAGCATTTGCAGTTTTTAAAAAATATTACTTCAGGTGAACTTACTCTCCTCTAAACCTTTCCAGGTAATTGTTTTTACTGTGTTCTTTTGAAGCTATACTGTTGAAAAAAACATTAGAAAGCCGAAAGCTAGAGATAGGACCAGCAAACTGCTGACATGTGCAATAATAAAGATGCAGAGAATGTACGGTTAGATTTTAGATTTTAGATTTGAGCAGGAACGGGAGCATCATTAAAGCATAAAGTCAGTACTTTAATTAGCTCCAACATTCCAATCTAACATAGTGGCAACAGTCAATTATGCAGGTTCAGCATAAACCAAGTTTATATTTATTTTAGGTTAACGTTTTACAATATAGAGTTAGGCTTAAAGGTTTGTCTGAGTGTTGGAAAACAGAATAGAGTGATGAGTCAATAAGATCACTCAATTTTCAAGTGCATTTCATCTATAAAACAATAATGAATGACAAGATGGACAGAGAGCAGGGTTTTTACTATACCAGGGATTGGGAGGTGAAGCAGAGTTTTTAAAAACCCTGAAATACAGACATCTTAAGAGTTCATTGTTGCCTTCAATTAGTAAACAGGAAATGCACAAAATACTAAGGTATGTTTAAAAACAAGTCACTGAAATGAGAAGGTATCATTAAAATTATGGATTAATATTTTGTGTGAGTATACTGGGTTTTTACAACATCAATAGCCATTTTCAGCACTCCTATTGTCACAATAGGATAGATTACAACACATGTTATTAAATGAAATGTAATTCAGAAATAAAACAAATCTTCAGAATGTCCTTGGAACACAATTTGAAATATATATGTGCCCTTGGATGCTGATTTACAAGCTTCTAAAATGCCTGGGTACTCATTTCTCTCTGCTTTATAATGGTGATGCTTGCCAGCAAGTAGATCTGCTGCGTTTTCTACATTACCAGAGTGACTATACTTCAAAAGTACTTCATTGACTGTAAAGCACTTTGGTCGTTAGAGGCGCTATATAAATGGACGTTCTTTTATTCTATACATTCTAATGTATAGGGAGGTCTGTAGCTATACTCCCTATAAACATACGATAGCCTTAATAGATTTAATTGTTCTCAATTTGTTGCTGGTTTAAAGTCAACATTATAGACAACATTTAGAAATTAAATTGCACTTTTATATTTTTATCTAAAAATAATTCATTCTATTCCCACAATCTAATAAGAAAAGTTTAAAGATTTTTTTTTAAAGTTTGAACAAGGCTCTGTCATTATTCATTTATTCATGAATGTTATTAGTCATGTACGAATCTATTATTAATACAATTATAATCAGGAAACAATTTGACAGCATATAGCTATAGCCAAAGATGAACAATGATCATACAGTAAAGATTTGTTGATGAATTGTTCCATATTCACAATGCATTTATTACTTGATTGAGTACCTCCAACCAAACAGTTTGGTTCAGTGACTTCTGTGCTCCCCAGATTAATTAATTTGCTATGTTTTCAAACCAAAGCCTGGAACAGTACTGGTCCTTAATTTAAGGACCCCATCATAGGAGAGATTAGCTTTGCAGGTCACACTGAAGAGTGGTCTAATTCAAAGACAATTTGTAAAGCTTGCTCACATATAGCTGCACTGCATGAAACAGAAGCTTTAAACTTGTTTTGATTTCTTTTCGCTGACTCATGCTCCACAGGCACCAGTTGCTGCCAGTGCCTCACTCAACTGCCCAAGTTCCAAGTGTGAGCCTGGATAGTACATGTTGGCAAGCTATTTGGATCAGGAAGGCTTCACAGCCAAGCTTGTTCCAAGTCTCACCCAATGCCCAGTCACAGACACTTTCCAGCAGGAGCCACCAGAAGTCATTAGGAAGCCGAACTGATAGCTAACTCTGCTTAGATCATGGATTGAACCCAAGACTTGGCTGAACCATACAGCATAGTGACACAGTTGGGAGTGCACTTGCCAAATAAGCAACTGGGGAACCTTATGCTTGTTTTTAAAAAGAAAACTATATTATGTTAATTAAAGGGAGTAAATCAAATCAATCACATGAGGTGACTGCTTAGCACTGTTAATGATCTGTAGCAGGAACTGACTGTAGTGTGAGTTATAAATATGCAGCGTGATTAGATGCGGACTTGGTTGTTATCTTGCATATTCAATGACGTGTGCTTCCAGCTTACCTCTGCCGTGTGATGAGATTGATGTAATGCCTGAGAGCGGAGTAGTACTTCGCCAGTTCTTCAGGGGGTGCATCCTCTCCTGGATTCTCAGGTTTGGGGGGATAGGCATCCACCAAGGTTCCTAAGCACACCAGCGCACAGATAGCAAGAGCAATCAGGGTAGTCCAAGGTTTCTGCACAGCCACCATCTGTCACACGGGGAAGGAAAAGCCAAAATCAGCACAACATGCCAAGAATAGACACGTGAAAATCAGGAAAAGACTGTTCATAAATGAGTTTAGTGTATTTAGGTAATCTAGAAGCTGGCTTAAGTATTTATATCACAAATGCTGCACTACTTTAACCCTGGAACAATTTCAAAGGTTTTTTTCACATTTAACAGTAGAGTCCTAAGTACGAGTATTGATTAGAGAACAGAGAGAATTTAAATTGAGCATGCAATTGAGTAATAGACACAAGGAATTTCTCCAGTTCTTTAAAAAAAAAGGTGCTCATTTGCCTTCACTAAGATTCATCAGATTCGAGTTCCATTAAACTTTGCTGACGCATTGGCATGGAAACACAATGCACCATGGAGTGGTGGGATATACAATCCTGTTCTCAATCTGGCTGTCCATGGGAGAAGCACCAAGCTGGTGGTGGTTCGGGGAATGGGGGGGTGTAGGTTGGCGGGGAGGGGGAGGGGGGAGGGGGGAGGGAGAGGTGAGCGTTGGGGAAGGATGCAGCCACCAGAAGAGAGAAAATCTGAGCAGGGTCAATTTGTCCCATTCAAGACCCGAAGAAAGTTCTTTGTCTCTATTTATTTCTTCACATACTTTTCTGTCCATTGCTTGAAAATGTGTAACATTTTATTGGAATGTAGCACTCAAGGTTGGAAATCAGTTTGTGGTAGACGCCAGAATGAAAGTTTAAAGTTGTATGGGATGAACAAGGACAACACAATTTAAAATGAGTGTATATATGATGTTTCAAACAAATAAAGGAATTCAGAAAATCATGAATTAGACCAGAAAAGTTAAGCAGCAAAACAATATCAAAATTAAGAGAGGGATAAACACAAGAGTGGAAGAAAGAAGCAAAAATCTGATGAAGTCGCCATCGGTAATTGTCTATTCATCATAAAATGCTACTTGTTATTAATAATATTTAACACAAACACTTGCAAACCATACATTTGAAACAGTCAGAAACCAATCGGTCTGATTGTAAGAGAAAAGAAAAATGAAATATTCCATTTGTATTTCGAAATAATACAACTGAGTATATGCCAGATGTGAAAGTACCAAAGGAAAGAAGGTAAGACTTTTAATTCAGGCCTGAGTAACTAAAATTAGCACCTGGGAGAACAAATAATGGATGCTGTGTTTTGATGATTTTAAACAAACCACCTTAATATCAACAAAATACACTTTTAGTTCTGTCACTTTAAGCTTCAAAGAATTTCTGTTCTACTTTAATGTTAAAAACTGAGGTTCTGAATTATTCTCTCATTTTCTGCTGATCTGTATGGACGCTTTGTCGTTTCTTAGATTTTTATACCTTCTTTGCTGTCAGTTAACTCATGTTCATTCCCAAATGAATTCTTTAGACTGGTGTCATATGTAACATTGTCAGCTACAGTGATGAAATAAGCCAATTGAACCAAGTGTACTATAAAAAGTTAACCATATTTCTTTAAGTGCCTTATTGCTACTATATAATAATATGTATAATAATGAACATTTCCTTTACTTGGAACCAATCCAATGTATAGCACTGAACAACGCATTGGAGTTTGGCTAAATGAACTGTGACTCCAAATATAGAGGTCTGTGCTAGTCCCACTCCCACTCACTTGTGATTCAGGCATAAACATGATTAGATTTCCACTTAGTTAATTTTCTAATTATGTTAACTGGGATTCCATTGTACCATTAAAGTTCTACAAGACGTAATTGCTGCAGCATAGATAGACTGCTCGCAAGTCATACCCCGACAAGCAGTGCTTACTGTTAAAGGCACCATGTCAAATAATTTACATCACTGTACTTGGTATTAAGGATCCCTTCGATTAAAAGAAGTTCGGTAAACTTTTCATGTGGTTTTGAGCAGAGACAACATAATAACTTATAATCAATCAATGGATCCTGTTCACCTCATGCCACAAAGCACAAATGATGCAGTTTTTCCCAACCCCAAAAAAGGTTTTGCAACCACCTTTATCCTGAATTTAAAGCAGTTTAGTTCAGTGAGTGTACCGAAAGCTTTTATGTTGTTCTTTTTTTCTAGTGCTCAATTCAATTTCTTCTCTCTCCTTCCACCTCACATATTTACAGTGATGGTCAAAATCTACTGCTTACATGTTATTGAAATGACAGCAACAACTATTGGATTCTACGAGCTACAGAACTAGCATGCACCACTGTTCAGATGTGAAGTTGTATTCATTTAAGTTTCTATCCGTGGCTGTCATCGCCTCGACAATCTTACACTTTCATTTTAAAAGATTGAAACATTTCTAAAAGTGCCAACACCGTTTCTGTGGCCAGGGGGGAGAGCAACATAAAGTAACTTGGGAATTCGAAAGAGTGCACTTGGATAAAATACACGTGTACTTACATTTTCTATTGTCTGGATGCCTTGTCGACGAGCAGAGAAAATCCTGTCCTGACTCTTTTCCTCAGCTGTGTTCAGTTCTCTTCTGAAGCTGCTCAAGATCTCGGCTCCTTTTTATATCCGCGGGCTCTAAGACCACGAGGGAGGCGCTCCTTTGTCATCGACCTCCTTAGACTTATTTTTGCATTAATGAGTTATTGAAAAATCGATAGCCACTCACTTTCCTTGTTTTTTTCCCCCGGACCTGACAGATAGCTTATCTTCCGTAAAATCATAAAATACGCCTCCCCTCCCCAATAAAAACAAAGTAGGCAAAAAGGAACAAATAGACAAGTATCAGAATTGACATTTAGGATTAATTCCCGAGGTACCTAATCCCTAATTTGATCATTTCCAGCAATGCATGCAATGTTTGGGGAGGAGATAGCGTATATGGTAAAGGTCTCAAATTACAAAACTTTTTAATTCCACCCTTTTAAAATGACAATTTGTTCTAATATTGTGATACTAATAGAAGAGAAGAGAATTTAGCAAACATAAATGCTATTTTATTAATACATTACAATCATTGCAATAGTATTTAATACACAAATCAAGATTTCAATAGTAATAGAATTCGATCAAACACTGAAAAGTTTTGAGATACTTTTTACTGAAGGTGTCCTTAAAACTATAAAACTCAATTTGGATGCTTTTTGCACAAAGCATGCAGCTGAATTAACATCGGCCCTTTAATTCTGGGCCATGACAACGTAAACCTATAATTACAGTCATAGTCCTATCGAGTTTGTTCCTCCTCTTTAGACGTACCAACTTTTGATTAATTTAAATACTGTAAAACCGAGAGATTAAATGTCTGATAACTTGAGGAAACCATTCAAGTGAATTAAATCCAATCTAAACAGAAGTTGGGAAATAATTAAACCGAAAATACAAAAGACTTTTGGGCATCTAAGACGGTGACACAAAAAAGGCGGTTTTCAAACTCCTTTCACAATTCCTTTCACTGCTTAGATCCACTCAGACATGAACCAGTGCCTCATTGTTCTGGGCTGCAGCATAAACCTAGCTCAACATTAACGCATGTTAAAATTCCCTCTGTTTTTGGTTTAGATTCGCCCTGTAGTTATAGAATGGAATCATAGAATAGTACAACAAAGGAGGCCATTCAGCCCATCCAGCGTGAGCCCGTTCTTTCCAAGAGCAATCCAGTCAGTCCACACTCCCCCCTCCCTTTCCCCATATCCCTGCAATGTTTTCCCCAAGTAGTCATCCAATTCCTCTTTGAAAGCTGATATTGAATTATGCAGATTTGTGACTTCTCTAGCCCAGAAACACTTTAAACCTCAATTCAAGATGTTTACAACAGTAATTCTCGGTGGATCCCACTAGATGACGTGACATGGATATAATACACCATTTCACACAAGTTATGATGTAAAACTTACTTTCTACATGTCATGGCTTTGCCTAACCAGAAGTTGTCATATAATCCTTTGAACACTTTTCAAGTGGTATTGCAGATAAGCAAATGATCTTTAAATATGGTTTGAGTTCCTTTGTGATACTTATACCACAATTATTTTGCATCAATTCCACATTTGACTGATTATGAATGACTGCCTTAACAATACCAACTTTAACCGTCAGTTCATAGAGATAGTGCACTATTTTAATCACTATCTGGGGAGTGATATAGAAAGGAGACGCTCATTACACTGAAAAATACTCCCAGATGTGGAAATGGTAAATTCTCCTAACCATTAGCCTACAGGATACAGAAAAATCAATACCGTTACTTATAGATGGGTTCAAATGACATCCTTGTAACTTTAAATTCGCTTTGAAGTTTTAATTGCAGTGGAGAGATATATTACAGATATATCTAGATATATTACAGATCAAACAAGCGAGCGTCAGACTGGCTCTGCTGTGACTGCATTAATACACCGTCCTGCAACATGTTACTGTCGGTGCGACTTCACAAGCGCGAATCTCGGTAGGTATTTCTCATTCGGAATTGCTATTTACCCTGAAAACGTGTAGGTGTCGCAATTAACCACTACTCACTTCCACAACGTGAGCCCAATTTATAAACTCCTGCCTGGATGCAATTCCTTTCGTTGCAAATTATTGCCAATATATTTTGTCTCCTTTTATTTCGCGTTTTGATCCGTAATTAATCTAGTCTTATAGCTGTTCAAGTCTTTTTTTAAAGGTGGATTACGATAAATTTCTATAAGAACGTCTTGTACAGAAGTTGATTTTATGGAGGTGGCACATGAAAAGTCAGCGTACTGAGGTAAAAACACAAAGACAGAGATCTATCGATGTTACTGATGCCGACATTAAGATGAATAGCCATGGAAATTTTCTAGAGCCATTTTGAGTATGATTCTCTCGGGCCAAATATAATCAGAATATAGCTCAGATCGACAAACAGACTGTTGCAACTTTTCGTTACATACATCCAGCGTTGGGGATCAATGGATACATTTTAAGGCATTGTTGTCCTAATGCTTGACCCATGTCAGCCAGTGGCTCAGTGGATAGCACCTTTGCCTCTAAGTCAGAAGGTCGTGGGTTCAAGTCCTGCTCCAGAGACTTGAGCACAAAAATCTAGGCTGACACTCCAGTGCTGTGCTGAGGGAACGCTGTTGGAAATGTGGTCTTTAGGATGAGACGTTAACCCGAGGCCCAGTCTTCCCTTTCAGATGGATGTAAAAGATCCCATGGCAGTATTTCAAAGAGCTGTGGAGTTATCCCTGGTGTCCTGGGCAATATTTATCCCTCAACCAACAAACATCACTAAAACAGAGTATCTGGTCATTATCACATTGCTGTTTGTGGGAGCTGGCTGTGTACAAATTGGCTGCTGTTATGTCTGTAATGCACTTATGAATGACTCCACGAGGCAATGTGTTGTACTCAAACTGTAGTGACCTTGGTCCTTTATTTGTAACTCCAGAGTGAGGTGCAAGCATGGTGAGCAGCCTTTTATACTGTGCCCTGCACACCTATGCAGGTAACCCTCAGGTCTCCCACCACAGGGGCAGGAAATCCCGGTTGCACCCTCTAGTGGTGCCAGCATAGTATATACACAGTGTAAACCTTATTGATAGTACATCAGGTAACAAGTCTCCATCTTGTGCAACTATACAATGACTACACAGAGAGTATATCTATAGTCTGCATATATAACATTTCCCACATTACAAGTGACTATGCTTCAGAAAGTATTGCATTGGCTGCAAAGCACTTTGGGGTGTCTGGTGGTTGTGAAAGGCGCTACAGAAATGCAATTTTTTTTTTAATGGATTCGAAGTAGAGATGCCCAAAGATTAATAGTGATGGTATAATGGATGCTGGAATGATGTAATTGTGTATCTCTTTCTTACAGAAGCCCTCTTAAGGGCACGGTGCTGAGTGTTGGTGCATTAACATTCGGTTCCACTAAGTGGGAATGGTTCAAGTTCAATCCGTCACTCAGTTGTGTCAAGTAGGAACTGGCTGAGTAAAGTCTCTCAATGGCATCTCCCCACAGGGAGGGAGGAAACAATCAAACATAGATGTCCTGGGTGGTGTCTTCTGATTTTTCACAGCTGGGCAAAGATCTGGGAGCAGGCTTGTCCTCTCATTGGCCAGCACAGATGTGAGCTGAGGAACCCAAGGGAAATGTGGGATAACATACTGAAATAAACAAATACTGAAAATCTTCCTGAAAACTGGTATTTCTATCAAACAGGACATATTGTTCATAAAAGTTTGTAATGAAAAATGATGGCAGTGGAAGGCATTTCTTTATATTACATATATTCTGTGATCATATTCAATGCATCTGTGCAAGATAGAATGATTAAAGTAGGGAAGAGAAGTAGTAGATTGTCAGTGGCAAGATTAGACATTTTAAATCATCTCTGTCTGCGATGGTGCCCATTGCAAGGTCACATCTTACCTTCTTGAAATATAAAAAAGAAATGTCAGCTACTCCTGTATCCTTATGGATCACATGTGGACAACCAGGATGATCATTTTTTTAAATCATTTATTCCATCACTTCCATTTAAGTCATTGGTGTTGCGACCTCACTTTCATGTGTCAAATCCAACATTTGATCAAGCACCCAATACTCTGCTTAATGTCCATTAGCTGAGTGAACACCCACACAGACAATGGAGGGAGGCACTTATCTCCTTACTACCCACTAAGTAAAGGTCTTTCCAATCGTGCATCCATTACTTATCCTTGCCTTTATGCCATTAACTGTTCACTTAAAGATACTAGTGGTGCTGAGTAAACAGCTTTGGTTACCATTTGTATTTTTAAGATGGAAAGTTTAAAGCTATTTTCCTCTTGTTTGCTATATCCTGAATCACTTTACTCAAATTTCTTACCCAGTAAAGTGGACAAAAATAAAGCTTAAAAAAGTTTCTTGCAATTTGTTTTGGAATCCAGTGGTTATGGTGAAGGATGTGCCTTGAAACATTAACCTATCATTCTCCCTCTAAAGCTGACTAATGCTCAGTGCATTTCCAGCATTATTTATGTTAATTAACATTTCCAACATTCATATATTTTCTTTTTATCTCAACACCTTACTTTTTAGATGGATGTAAATGTTTTTAACTGTGAACTATACGATTGTTTTCATAGTCATTTGTGCAGGATGAATGCTAAACACCCCCTGGTGTAATAAATTCAATTTTCACTTATGGCCATAACTCAGTTGTGACATAAAATAATTCATGAATACACAGTCAATCAGGTTCACATGTGAAAATAAAAACTATAAATGTACACGAGGAAGTCCTATATTCTGGATTCATAACACTGTGGTGTGCTTTGTTCCAAACAGGATCATTTTTAATGCTTTGACTTTTTCTAAAGTTGAGAACCCACAGTAAATCACCTCATGAATTCATTGCTTCAATAAGGCATTACATTGTAGAAAGAAGGCTTTTATTTCCAGAGTTCTAAGACCAAACATGAAATATATTATGCATATATAGCAAGTTTCTCATCTTATCCCGTGTTGAGGGAGTGATTAGCAGAATATGAGATATTATCGAAACAGGTCTATCCACGGTCACTTTCAATTCCTATAAGGTGGGTACAGGGCAGTATTGGTAGTATCCTGTAGCTGCAATTTCTGCATGGTAAAATGCCTGGTGGCAGAAACAACAACTTGCATTTATATAGCGTCTTTAATGTAGTGAAATGTCCCAAGGCGCTTCACAGGAGTATTATGAGATTAAAAAAATTGACACCGAGCCGCACAAGTAGAAATTAGGGCAGGTGACCAAAAGCTTATTCAAAGAGGAAGGTTTTAAGGAGCGTCTTGAAGGAGGAAAGAGAGGTAGAGATGCAGAGAGGTTTAGGCAGGGAGTTCCAGAGCTTGGTGCCTAGGCAACAGAAGGCACAGCCACCAATGGTTGAACAATTATAATCAGGGATGGTGAGGAGGGGTAGCAGAAATGGGACATATAAAAAAGACACATTTTGTCAGCTCCATTTTTCTGTGGAATTGGCACCTGTATTATGAACAGAAATCCATAGGCCTCTCACAGAGAAGCCAGCATTGAGAATTTTTATTAACAACCTGTTCAACCATGTGAAGCACTGCATTAGTATGAAATGGATGTTAAACCAAATATTTGTGTTTAACTGGTTTGGTCCCTATGATCACCCCATGCCCTTCATTTGAACTGGGTGAAGGATTAGGTTGAACATGTATATTAAGTGTGTCTTGCAGCCAGGCAAAGATCATAATTAATGAAATTTTTTGCAAAAAAAAGTCTCCATGTATCTGGACTCAACTGCAGTTAACTCTCTTTTTCTAGTGTATTATCATTATTATTATTCACTACCCAATATTGGAAAACTAAAGTGATGAAGAATTGTGTGGCACAGTTGGTTAAAACAGTGTCCTTTCATCCATCGGCTTTGAATCACATTTGGAGTGACTGAATGAATGCCTCTTCTCTCTGTGGATTATATGAAAAAAGCAAAAGGCAAACAAGCAACAGGAAGAGTAAAAAGCATCAAAACATATAGGCACCCCAAGAGGAAAACTGCAACAATCTTAAACAAGACAAAAACAAAGTTAACATGATGCCCATCAATCATACATTTTCTTGATAGTACTCATGCATACAACGCGTAGCATGACAATATCTCAACACTTTATTCTTTTCCACCTTTCCTCTGGTTGTTTTGTCACTTGTGAAAGTTCTGAACAAAATCTAACAAAGAAACGCAGGAGAGAAACGGATTACAGTGGACGGGAAAGTCTGATGCTGATTTGCAAGCACAGCAGACTACACAGCTCTCGGGTGTCAGTTTACCCGAGGAATCAACAAGGTGCTAAAAAATTGGCATTTCAAACACTAGCACAATAAAACTCTGATTCTGGCAGCCTTTATCTTCGTCACTGTTACCAGTGAGGAGAAATTTATTTTTATCCATCAACATGAGTTTCGTAGCACAGAAAAAATAACTTACAAACTACATCCGCAACTCCCATACTTCATGCAGTTTCAGGCCCAGGATCATGAACAGGCACAGGGATAACAATTTCCCCCCGCGCCCCCATCCATTATTTCCTCCCCTTGCCCTATGTTGGTTTCCATGTGCCACACACCATCCCTAACTGAGAGCCTGAGCAAGCAACCTACTCTCTTTGTTATACCATCTTGCCATCCTTAGCTTATATAATACAAACTCATAGCCACATAACTCTTATCCTGCTATGAGTTGAAAAGGTGAAATTCAGGTCAGTGCTTTGGCTGGAAACATGAAAGAAAAAAAGAATTAGATTTATATAGCGCCTTAGTCACTGTTGTGATGCAGGAAACGCGGCAGCCAATTTACGCACAAGCAAGCTCCCACACACACCAATGTGATAATGACCAGATTTGGGGTTTTTTGTTAGGTGATTGAGGGATAAATATTGCCCAGGACACCGGGGAGAACTCCCCTGCTCATCTTCAAAATAGTGCCATGGGATCTTTTACGTCCACTTAAGAGAGCAGACGGGGCCTCCGTTTAATGTCTCAACCGAAAGGCAGCATCTCTGACTGTGCAGCAATCCCTCAGCACTGCATTGGAGTTTCAGCCTAGATTTTTTGTGCTCAAGTTCCTGGAGTGGGACTTGAACCCACAACTTTTTGACTCAGAGGCAAGACCAACTGAGCCACAGCTGCCATGGTTATCTGCAGAACTGGCAAACAGCTGATAGTGCCGGCTGGAGAGCCTGACACACCACTGTTCATTTTCTCAGCAGCAATGTTTAATGTTGGGATATCACAAGTAAAATGGTACAATTGAGAGGCACAGATAGAAGGGGATGGTCAGAAGCTTGCTGAATGAGAAGAGGTTCATATAAATGTATTTTTTAGATACAGTTATAATATTAGCTCAGCAGAGTATGGAATTATGATTATAGTCAATTAGTCCTACTTACGCTGTTGTTATAATTATGCAACTTGTTGGGTATACGACTTTTACAAAAACTTAACCCGGTGCTCATTTTCAACAGCGATAAAAATGTATTGAAAGGAAAATGGTCATTGCATTTAACGTCAACAAAAACAATCGCAGGTTTTTCAGAGAAATCTCAGAATCAGAGGAGTCCATTGCTATTCAGAATAATTTCAGTATTAGAAAAATGCATTGTTACTCAGAGGAAATGTGGAGAGAGGACTAATAGTGCATCATGAATCAGAGCATCTTTAGAATGTATTATCACTCAGAATAGCCTCGGAATCAGAGTGCACCATTACTCAGAGTAATCTCGGACACAGAAGAATGCACTGTTACACAGAGCAATGTATAAATTAAGATTTCCCAGAGTAAAGGCACAGTCCAGAGTAGCAGTAAACCATGCACATCAGAAGGCCACACTTTGGTCTGTGAGAAACTCGGTGGCAGTATTTGGTGGGCAACAGTTGGTCTCAATGCCAAAGAGGAGGAAAACAATCAGCCATAGTACCTACTTCTATCTAGTAACCTAGCTGGAAGAGCACTTGTGGAGATCAGGTGAGGATGGGATGATGATCATGTGTACGATTCACCCAACAATTGGACAGCCAACCAACAATCACTGTCTGGGGTCACACATGATGAATGGTCACACGTTCAGATACTGAAGGGCTGCGAGTGTTTGTAGCACCACATTCCAACAAGAGGCAGTGCCTCCAGGAGAGGAGGGAGAAATTGGGGAACAGGGTGGGGATGAAGTGTAAATTCAGGGCGGTATTGGTGGTATTTCATTAACTGCAATTTCTGCATGGTAAAAAGCCGGGTGGCAGAAACAGGACATAAAAAAAAAGACACACATTTTGACAGCTCCATTTTTCTGTGGAATCGGCACCTGTAATATGAACTGAAATCTGTAGAGGCACTTGTGCTAGTCTCTTTGGCCTGGGTCTTCCGCTACCCTGTTCACCAGCTGACCGATTTTCCATCCATTTATTCATGTAACACCAACGCCTTATGGAAACAGCTGATAAAGTTGTGTTAAGATAAAATGTTCAACACAGTATTATTTTTAATACAACTGGATTTTATTTTGCGTGACTATAACTATTATTTTAAAGAGAGATAATGAAGTGACTTGGACAACCGGATAACATTATTGTTATATATGTAAACTTGTATATACTCTGTACAGCCACCAGAGGGCCCATCCCCTGGAGTCCCAAGGGATCTCATAATCCCTTGGGAGCACATGTATTTAAAGAGGCCTCACAGGCTGGAGAGGCACTCTGGAGACCTGCAATAAAAGACTAAGGTCACACTTTACTTTGAGCTCACAGTATCCAGTCAGACTCTTTATTCATCCATAACAGTTATCTGATCAGGCTGTGGCTGGCTTAATCTAGACGGATGATTTTACAATTCTGGGCGATGCATCATCACTCAGAGTAACCTTAGAATTATGATTGAAAATTGGAGCAAAAGGCACCCAGATATGTTCTGCCAACAAGAGGCTCCTCAACACCAGCATGGACTTGAAAATTACCCCTTATATCTTAACTTGGAAAAAGTCATTTTTTTCTAAAGACAGCATTCAGATTTGCTATCTTCAGCCCTTTGAGTAATGACAATTTACTAACATTTCCAAGACACTTATGTGGAGACTACGTTCATTATTTGTTGAACTGCATGGTCTGGCCAAGCCTGCAAGTACTTGCTCCAAGGGTAATGACACAAATAAGAGCAGTGTGAAGAAGATACTACAAGCCGAATCATTTATAAGAAATATTCAGATTTATATATTTTGACATGCATTTATTTTTAATTGCCATTTCCTGCAATGAAATAATGTCTTTGAACTTCCAGAAACTTCACAGAGTTTCACATATTTCCTTTACAATTACAGTGCTCTTAAATTGGAAGGTGAAGGGATAGGTGCATTGTTTTAGAATATGGATGGCATCTCTCGGAAAAAGGGCCATTGAAGCACTGCATGCTGGAACCTGGTGGTAGTATGCCAAGGACTGAAGGTGGCGGATCAAGGAATACAGTCAAGAGAAATTTCGAGTGGAAAGAAAGATATTTCCCACAGAAACAGAAGGGAAGTTGGAAAGAGGAGTCAAACCCACACAATCCTAATTAACCTGAATGTTAGTCCCTAGCTTCTGGATTGGTACCCATTTACACAAATAGCCAGTTACCAGAAAGGAGATTCTTTAATCCATTTTGTCAGGACTGAATTCTGATTTGACTTCTAAAGGCAGATCAAAATACTGCAATTCATCATCATCATAGGCGGTCCCTCGTATCGAAGATGACTTGTTTCCATACCAAAAAGGAATGAGTTCACAGGTGTTTCAATGAAGGACCTAATATTCCAGGTCGCGAACCACATGTTGAAGGGTGGAAGATGCCTGTGTGTGGATTTTTTTAACGTGTGGTGGCCGTTGCACACCAGCCACCACACGGGCTTGACAGAGCTAGGTCTTGGTCCAGTGGCAAGGCTTAGCCAAGATGACTGGAGATTAGCTCTGCAATTCACTGTGTCATCCAATTCACTGTGCCATATATTTTCTCTCTGGACTAAAACGTTACCGTTAAAAATGTTGTTCCACAAGCAGGCCGCGATCTTGCCAACCATGGCGGGTCTGGGGCAGCCGAGGTCGGGGGCGGGTGGCGACCCCACTCCTCGCCTCGTCGCGCTTTGTGTGAAGAATCTTCAGCTCGGCGAGGATCCTGGCCAATTGAAGGAAGCGGGTCTGATGACGTCATTTGAGGATGTGTCATCAGTCGGTTTTCTTAAAGGGACCATGCGCAAAATGATTTTGACAGTTGTTCTGTCAGAGTCCTGCAGCATTGAGGTGCTGCAAACACTAACGAGCACTGCACAAACGTGCATGGTGCACCCCGGCTCTCCCATGATTCCCTCCAGATGCTCCAGGTGTCACAGCATGCAGGTAGGTTCTCTTCCCTTCCCATGGGTGGAAGAAACCTCCCCATTGCACAGGAGAGCACAAGCAACGATGTCATCAGGAGGACCAGGCTGCAGTGGCGCAAACCTTTCAATGATCTCAGTAGATCACAAAACGTTACTGCAAAGCTACACTCAACCTCATCCTGCTGTGCCATTCATCACATCCATGTCACTCTGCCTTCCCTACCATACTCCTGCACATCCTTACTCACACCAACTTAACTTGCACCTCCACCCATCCCTCTCTATCTACATCATCATATCCCCATCTCACTAGCCACACCTCACATTCACCCTCATCCTTGTGCAATCCTACCACCTAACACAAAAGGGTAAGCTCTTGGGTCTTTTAGCCAATGTTCATGTAGAGTTTCTGCTGATGTGTTGTCAAACTTTATAATCTTTATTTTGAACACTTGGGGGTGAAGTTAACGCTTCCGGAGGTGCTAAGAGGCGCGAGCCTATTTTTGCCCGGGGGCGGGGGGCTCTACCGGCTCCTGCGAAATTGCGCGGGAGTTAGCGGAGGCGCGAGCACTGAAGCGCCACACCCCACTAGTCACACCCAGGGCCGCAGCGCCCCCGGAGAGACCATGTCGTGCTGACAATCCCACCCGCGTTGCGCCTCGGACACCGCTCTAACAGAAAGTGCAGCGTGCGACATAGCGCTCCACTTCCTGCAAAGGCCGGTAATCTTAATTTTGTGGCTGGGGCCAGACTTCCGCGCCAGTTACCTCTCCCAAATGGGGTGCATGGCAATTTCGGCCCCTTTGCATTCTTGGACAGATTTGTATGAACATTTGGAAGTGGCTTAGAGAGTTGCAGTGAATGGTGAGACATAAGGGACATGATGGGCCGAAATGGCCTCCTTCTGTGCTGTAAATTTCTATGATTCTATGATTCTTTCCATCCTCCTAGTAAACCCATCCATTCACATTCATATGTGGATTTGATTTCCTCAGTGCACTATTTTAATGCACCAGGTAGCACTTTCATGTAAATTTGTCTCTGCACCATGCTTAATGTAGTGTTATCCCATTTAAAATAGAGTGCATTAACATTAATGCAGAATAATTTACACAAAACTGGTGCATTAAAAAGAACATGCCGAGGAAATTAAACTCAGTGGGGCCTTTATTCACTCAGTAAGCCAACATCGCCAGCATTGCAGCACTGACCACACTCGACCAGCTCTGTTGGGCGGGCCACATCGTCCGCATGCCTGACACGAGATTCCCAAAGCAAGCGCTCTACGCGGAACTCCTACACGGCAAACGAGCCCCAGGTGGGCAGAGGACACCCTCAAAGCCTCCTTGATAAAATGCAACATCCCCACCGGCACCTGGGAATCCCTGGCTCAAGATCGCCCTGAGTGGAGGAACAGCATCTGGGAGGCCGTTGAGCGCCTCGAGTCTCATCGCCGAGACCATGCAAAAATCAAGCGCAGGCAGCGGAAGGAGCATGCGGAAAACCAGACTCCCCACCCACCCTTTCCTTCAGCCACTGTCTGTCACACCTGTGACAGAGACTGTAATTCCCGTATTAGACTGTACAGTCAGCTGAGAACTCACTTTTAGAGTGGAAGCAAGTCTTCCTCGATTTCGAGGGACTGCCTATGCTGATGAAGCTATTTTAGAAAATTCTTGTCTAAGCTCTTTTAATGCAGTTATTAACCTATTCATTTAAAATAAGTTAACAATTGGCTTAAAGTAACAGAGACAGGAAGTTAATGCAAATATGTTAACCAGTGCATCAAAAATATCACAGAGGGAATTGAAATCCAGAGTCACTCGAGGCTAGACTCTTGACCATTCATAGTCAATGGACAAAACTAGCTAGCCCATAGATGTTCTGTTGTGTCTCAACGCACGACAGGTATATAGCACTACAGATATATAGAACTACATCACCTAGAATTTTGTGCGGTTTCTCCAGTGGAAGATAAAAATGGCCATTTACTTTGTTTCTCTCTGATTTCTGCTGATCTTCTGCTGAAGTTGTAGTAGAAAATTGGGAGAATCCTGAGAAATACAAACCCAGATATATAGAGCTCCACTTTTTAGGTGAACTAGACTGATTACTGGAGCAAATCAATAGGTCTTCATACCTCAGGACATAAGATACCACTGTATCTGAAGTATTCCTGCTTGAGGGAAAGGATTTGGTAATTGACAACAAGTCAATTCATAGAAATTTACGGCACAGAAGGAGGCCATTCGGCCCATTATATCCATGCCGGCCGACAACGAGCTATCTGGCCGAATTTCACTTTCCAGCTCTTGGCCCGTAGCCCTGTAGGTTACAGCTCTTCAAGTGCATATCCAAGTACTTTTTAAATGTGATCAGGGTTTCTGCCTCTACCACCCTTTCAGACAGTGAGTTCCAGACCCCCACCACCCTCTGGATGGAAAAGAATTCTCCTCAACTCCCCTCTAATTCTTCTACCAATTACTTTAAATCTATGCCCCTTGGTTATTAACCTCTCTGCTAAGGGAAATAAGTCCTTCCTATCCAATCTATCCAGCCCCTCATAATTTTATACACCTCAGTTAAGTCTCCTTTCAGCCTCCTCTGTTCCAAATAAAACAACACCAGTCTATCCAATCCTTCCTTATAGCTAAACATTTTTAGTCCTAGCAATATCCTCAATTTCCTCTGTCTAATGCAATCACATCGTTCCTGTAATGTGGTGATCAGACTGTACGCAGTAATCTAACTAGTGTTTTAGACAGTTCAAGCATAACCTCCCAGCTCTTTTATTCCAGGCCTCGGCTGTTTTAACTGCTACCTTTGGCAATCTGTGGACATGCACTCCAAGGTCCCTCTGCTCCTCTACATTTCTCAGTATCCTACCATTTATTTGGTATTCTCTTGCCTTGTTCGCAATCCCCAAAATGCATTACAACACTCTGCTCTAGATTGAATTTGATTTCCCAATTTCTGCCCACCTGACTAGTCCATTGATATCTTCCTGCAGTCTACAGCTTTCATCTGCACTATCAACCACAGGACCAATTTTTGTATCATCGACAAACTTCTTAATCATGTCCCCTACATTGAAGTCTAAGGCATTGATATATACAACAAAAACCAAGGAACCTATTACTGAGCCCGGCGGAATCCCACTGGAGACAGCTTTCCTGTCACATATTTTCCAAAGGTTTCCAAATATGCACTTGCAGCAGGAAACCTTAACCTCCACCAGCACTTATAGAAAATTGCAGCCATCTCTGAAATCAATGGATGGAAAACCATGATTTTCCAATAGGCAGTGATAGAAAGTGAGATTGCTCACTGCCAATGTGCCCTTGGAAAATTAGCCCCCCTTATTTGATCTCTATATTGCTGCACACACTGCACTGATGGTTTTAGTCATCTATCTACCAGTATCCTCTTGCCTATATAGAGTCCTCTAGACTATCATTTAGCTTATATTAGCACTGTTATTCCCCTTCCCCAATCTTAAGATTTTGCATTTATTAAACAATCTTTGTCCTTTGGCTTCAAACTTTTTAATCTATTTGAACCCCCAGAATTTAATGTGATTATATTCCATTTCTTGAAAATCCATTTATTTCTACCATCCCCTGCCCCTGGTTTGGAAGTTTTCACAACTGATCCATATTTCTTCTTGATGCAGGAATAGAAGTATGCAAAATCTCCCATCTGAGTCTCTCAGCCATGCTTCCTCCTAGCTGTGAGAATTTTCTCAGTTATATGGGGTTATAATGGGCCTATATTCACTGGAGTTTAGAAGGATGAGAGGGGATCTCATAGAAACATATTAAATTCTGACGGGACTGGACAGGTTAGATGCAGGAAGAATGTTCCCGATGTTGGGGAAGTCCAGAACCAGGGGATATAGTCTAAGGATAAGGGGTAAGCCATTTAGGACTGAGATGAGGAGAAACTTCTTCACTCAGAGAGTTGTTAACCTGTGGAATTCCCTACCGCAGAGAGTTGTGGATGCCAGTTCATTGGATATATTCAAGTAGGAGTTAGATGTGGCCCTTATGGCTAAAGGGATCAAGGGGTATGGAGAGAAAGCTGGAAAGTGGTACTGAGGTGAATGATCAGCCATGATCTTATTGAATGATGGTGCAGGCTCAAAGGGCCAAATGGCCTGCTCCTGTACCTATTTTTTATGTTTCTATGTTTCAACCAAAGAAAGCCGACTGATCCAATATGATCCTAGCACTAGATTCCAGACGGTCTTCCTCATCGGTATCTAGCTGTAATCTACAAGAACACCCAGAGTAGCCCAGAATATTTCATTTTCTGGTGTGAAAACAAAAGTTCTTGTAGAATTATAATCCATTATCAATGCCCCCACAACACACCGATTTTGGATTTATCCAAAGTTACTGAATTCAGATTAGATTTCTGGGTTTCTATCACTGACAGTTATATTAATGTACACGAGTGACAATGTTTTCTATTGTACAATATTTGTTAATAGAATAATCCTGGATTTTCATTTTATAGTATATATTCTTTAAAAATGGTGTTTAAGATATTCAGTGCTCAATCTTTTTTTATGTCTTCGCCTGCTGCTAGTTGGGACTGGTCAGTCACCAAAATCTTGAACCTTAGCTGAAATAAACTTAAAAAGGCGTAGAACGCAATATGTCTTCACTAAGGCGAGAAGGAAGGCCTATAGAGAAAGTAATGGATGGAAACAACAATTACAGTTACTCAAATCAAACAGAATGAGCCAGATTTTCCTGAAAATCTAACAGGGTTTGAATGACACATACCTTTATTAATGTGCAAATCGACCAGTAACATGTGGCAAGGAAGAGATACCCTTTGAATTACGAATCATCACAAGTTGCTGGCCGATGTGCCACTCCGCCATTAGGTTCACAAAAACAGCATCTCGCGATTAACCTCCCCATGAATTTCATGAAGTTGCTGCATTTGTACATTATATGCCCATGGAACTCACTACAGAAAATTAAGTATAGTAATTAACAGCGTAAGTACCCTTTTACAACGTGATAATTGTTAATGACTGCCAATCAACCTCTCTTGCCCAGAAAGTTAACAATTAAAAGTGTGGAGTCTTGTTCTGTCAGGTTGTGAATTGTTGTTGGAGATTTTTTTAAAGTCCAATTTAAATTTATTTTTTCTTTCTGTCAATTTTTTTCTCTGTCTCTTAGTCCAATCTTTCTTTCTCTCTCTTTATTTCTCTCTCTACCTTATTTGGTATTGAATTCACCCACTCTAATTCACCCTCCTTCTCAGTCCTTCCTCTGTTACTTCTCAATCCTTATACTCATTGGTTTAAAGACATACACTGTTTGTCCTGTTGTTCACCAAGGTCCCAGATGCCATGTTGCCTGTGCTGCATCATTATCAGTTTGCACTTCCAGCAACTTTGTGAGCAAAATATGTTAAAACCCAAACATGCACGAACAGGCCCAACAAACGGAGCATGATGCGAGTTCCCCCACTCCAGCAAAATCTGAGACAATATTTTCAACTCACTGAAGTTGGAAAGTATGAATTACATCAGAGCCATCAGAAAGGGGGAAGATGGTGAAAAGACATTGCTGTCCTTGGTTGTTGGTCTTGAATAATAGATTAAACAGAAATACAAATGTACATGAATCTATTCTTGTATAAAATTTAGGGGGGAAATTGCCCTCCGCCCCATTCGGGCGGATTATTCGAATTATGACCGCCTGGCGGGAGTCGGAGGGAAGAGGCGGAAAATTCGGCTCCAACTGTGACACCGCCTCCCGGTGCTTTGGGGTGCTGTTTGAGTCGGTGCAGGGGCAAGTTTGCATCGGGAGCGGGGTGGTCTCCATCACCATCACGTTGACCATTTCAGTGCGGCGGTTATGTCAGTAAAAGGGAGGGACGCTTCAAAGCCTATAGGGAGCCTCTTGGAGGTGGTAACAGGCCTTTAAAAAGGGGCAGTTTCAGCCCCTAGACATTTGCAGAGCTAGTTAAAATTATTTTGAGAAATCACTTTCATTGTTTCACCACAATGGCTTAATGTAGTTAGGTTAAAAGCTCAACAATCAAAATGCCATTAGTTTTTATGAGCTGGCAGAAATGTCATTGATGGGATTGTGGTCAATGTGATATGAAGAGCATCACTTCTAATTCATTGTGTTAAATAGCAGAAAAAGTTCACATTGGCTGAAATTATTAGCTGAAATTATTGATAATAAATGTTTCCTGCATCATGCTTATTACACTGTGAAGCCAGTGGAGCATTCACACATTAAAGACATTAAAGATTTTGCAACATAAAATTATATAATTTTAATAAGGAAACCTAAATTTGTTTTTATTGGAGATTTAAATCAAATTTGGCATGACAGGGGCCAGGGTATGTTTGATGCAAATTATGCTCATGACCTGGGTTCACTGCCAAAAGGCTGTTTATGCTGCGCTGGTGACAGATGTTAAAATCGATAAAGAAATTACCCAAACTGAGCCTAATGAAACCTCATGTACTTGTCAATGATGATTATGTAGCAATAGGAGGATTGAAAAGCTACCAATATTAATGTTTATATCATAGAAACAATGATAATATTCAAACAGTATTAAAAAATCCTTATAAATAATGGGCCGTAATTTGTGGTCAGTAGGCGTGCGTACGAGGTGCGACGCGCCCGCAGGGATCGCGCAAGTTCCGGGTTTTCGCACGCGAAGCGCATGCGCAAAAAACCGGAACTTGCGATCTGTTAAGAATCTTCTTGAGATACGCATCCGCGTGTACCTGGAGAGGCCCAGGACCGCGAGTCTCCGCACCTCCCGGACCACCAGGTGTGCGGGCATTTTCCCGCAGGAAGCCTCCAACCGCAAATTCAGGGCCACTGCGAATAAAGCACATAAATATAGAAATGGGTGCATCATAAGCAGTACATAATTATTTAGGAAGTAAATTACGCTTGTTACACATTTGATCCAATTTCTGAAACGTATCTGTTTTCGTTGCAGTCTAAGTGGAGAAGATTCCCACATTAATTTCTGTGGAATTCTGTTTCTGCTGAGGCTCTTGGAATGGCTCAGCGAGCTTATCCAATAGGTAGTTGTACACAGGAGAAAGCTCCCCATTCAGTACCGGGTGTGTCGTTCACAGCTGGAACATCAATTGAGCCACTACAATTGGCCCCCATACTCCAAGACTAGGGAGGGGAATATTGGGCAGAGCTTTTTGTTCCCAATTGCTATCCACCAAAGCCTGATGGAAATGCATGTGTGTGGACTTTGAACAATGATGCCCCCAGAATGATTATAGCTTGCCAATGTCCATGTGAAGAAAAATGGCCGCTTAGCTGAGGAATGAGACAGCAACTGGTCCCCATCTTCAGGAGGGGAGGCAAATTAGCAGAGGAAAATTGTGAGCAACTAAATGTATAAAATGTTATTTTATTTCAAGTAATTCTCTGGAGGGCTATATCAACTGAATGCCTCACAATACTGCCGCTAACACATTCTGACCTTTGTGTTATTGTGCTTGTATTACATCGATTGGTTTGATACCATTAGCAACTTTAGAGCAGTGAAAGTGGACAGCACTGAGTTATATTGGCCTATTCACTCTCCGGTCTACTCAATCAAAGTAGAGAGTTGCACTCATTGGTATCTGATGGCAACTGCCGTTTTTCATGTCAGAAAACAGCAGAATGGAGAGTTACTTCTTTTCTAACATTGCAAGCAAAAGAGTGGTGTAGCATAACGCTGAAGTTTAGCAAAGCTGAAGTAGAGCGAGACAATCTCCTTCAAATATAAATCCCAGCCAAGAATCCAACTGATACTGGTGTAGTACAGCTGTACTGCTAACCTTGAGCCACTGTGATATGAAAACCATATCACGGCAAGGATAACAGTTGAGAATAATTTACCCAGAAACAGAGATGGTGGAGTTATTTAATATACAATTAGATATATGATAGCAGCATACTGCAGGATAAGCTTTGATGAGCTGAATGGCTTGTTTTATTTCCTGACTTTTCTTAAGTACAGTTTAACTGTGCTGTGTGAGATTTTGCAGTTTGTTCCGATTATTCTACATGCATTTTTCTTGGCACTTATATATGGAATTGCACATGTAAAGCGGTTTTGCCTGCGGTCTTTGTTATGTATGCATGCTTGTATTGTTATATGATGTCTGTAACACTGAATGTACCTTACACTGTAGACACCTTACCTGTACACCAGAGGGTGCTGCTGCTGGAGACCTAAGGGTTACCTGCATACTGCAGGTAACCCAGTATAAAAGGGAGCTCACAGCTTGGTGTCCTCACTCTAGGAGCTGCAATAAAGGACTACAGTCTACACAGTTTAAGTACCATACCCTGCCTCGTGGAGTCATTACCAAAGGTGCCTACATACACAATAGTCTTGATCCATTTGTTTGCTCCGGCTACTACCCCATCTCTAACCTCCCCTTCTTGTCCAAGGCCTTTGAATGTGTCTTTGCCTCCTCTCTCTGTGCTCATCTCTACCACCACTCTCTGTCTGAATCCCTCCTGTCTGGCTTCAATCCTGTCCACATCAAAACCACCTTGGCCAAAGTTACCAACTCTATCCGACCATGGTGTATTATTTCACCACGATACTGATACGATCAGTCCCGCCAGCATCCTCCACTACTTCTGCTGCATGGAACTGCCCTTCCATGATTTCATTCCCATCTCTTCTAATGCAGTCAGTATATATCTGACAATGGCTTCTTCTCCAGAAGCTGGTTACATAGAAAATAGAAAATAGGTGCAGGAGTTGGTTCTTAACATAAGAACGTAAGAATTAGGAGCAGGAGTAGGCCATTCAGCCCCTCGAGCCTGCTCCGCCATTCAATAAGATCAACGCTGATCTTCTACCTTGCACTATCCTTCTGCTGGGAATAGGTTACTGGTCTAGTAATCCAGAGGCCTAGACGAATGATCCGGAGACATAAGTTCAAATCCCACCAGGGCAGCTGGGGAATTTAAATACAGTTAAATAAATCTGGAATAAAAAGCTAACATCAGTAATGGTAACCATGTAACTACTGGATGTAGTTGTTGTAAAACCCCATCTGGTTTACTAATGTCCTTTAGGGAAGGAAATCTACCATCTTTACCCTATCTGGGCCGATAAGTGACTCCAGGTCCACACCAATGTGGTTGACTCTGAACTGCCCTCTGAAATGGCCTAACAAGCTACTCAGTTGTAGGTCAGCTCCCCACCACCTTCTCAAGGTGAATTAGGAATGAGCATTGTCAGCGACGCCCACATCCTGCGAATGATTTTTTAAAAAGAGAATGGATCAAAAGGGGAGAAAGAGCGAGACTAAGGGGGAAAAGAGAGAGAGAGACTGGGGAGAGGGAGAGAGAGACAAATGCATACATGGTAGGGGGAGCAGAGAGACTGGGAGAGAGACTGTGGGAGAGAGAGAGAGAGAGAGAGAGAAACAGAGACTGGGGAAGAGACTGGGAAGAGCGGAGGAGGGAGGAGAGAAGGACAAGATCAGAGGGGGGAGAAAGAGAGACTGGGGGAGTGAGAAAGAAAGAGAGACTGAGGGGGTGGGGGAGAGAGAGAGAGACTGGGGGAGGGAAAGACTGGGGTAGAGAGAGAGAGAGAGAAACTGAGGGGGGAGGGAGAGGGAGAGATAGACTGGGGGAGAGAAAGAGAGATTCTGGGGAGAGAGAGAAACTGGGGGAGGGAGACTGGGGGAGTGAGAGAGAGTGGGGGAGTGAGAGGGAGACTGAGGAGTGAGAGAGACTGGTGGAGTGAGAGGGAGACTGGGAAGTGAGAGAGACTGGGGGAGTGAGAGGGAGACTGGGGAGTGAGAGAGACTGGGGGAGTGAGAGGGAGACTGGGGCAGTGAGAGGGAGACTGGGGGAGTGAGAGGGAGACTGGGGGAGTGAGAGAGACTGGGGGAGTGAGAGAGACTGGGGGAGTGAGAGAGACTGGGGGAGTGAGAGAGACTGGGGGAATGAGAGGGAGACTGGGGAGAGAGATTCCCTGCACTTCTTATGATAGCGGTAAAAAAAATCTTGAACATCCACCAACAGGGCCTCATTTAATCGTCTCTTCTAAAACCTGCAGGCAGTTATCGCTCAGGATTGTCCACACATCCCTCAAGGTAGCAGAACAGGTAGATAAAGTGGTTAAGGCGGCATACAGTGTCATGTATCTCACACTATTGTATATAACTGTATCTTACCATGCTATACATGACTGTAACTAGATATGACCTGTAACCACAAGCATATTTTACCACCAGGGGTGCACTTGCAGGAGACACTGCATACCTGTTCCACACAGGTATATAAAGGCAGGTCTCAGGCAAGTGTGGCACTCGAGAGCTGTGAAATAAAGGTGCAGGTCCAGAGTGTTGTTGATTCAGCATGTGCCTCGTGTAAGTCTGTACTGCAGGGTCAGGATTTTACAGTGGCGACGAGTTACGGGATCACAGAATCCACAGAATGGCTACCAACGGCTCAGATGAGAAATACAATGCTGGAGACAATTGGGAGGACTTTATAGAAAGGCTCCAGCAAAGCTTTGTAACCAAAGACTGGTTGGGCGACGATAAGGCAGACAAGAGAAGAGCCTATCTCTTGACCAGCTGTGGCTCGAAAACATACGCCTTAATGAAGGACCTGCTGGCACCCGAGAAGCAAGTCGTTTGAGGAGTTGAGCACACTGGTGAGAGACCACCTGAAGCCAGCGAGCAGCCTACACATGGCTAGACACAGGTTCTACAACTACAGACGCTGTGTGGGCCAGAGCATACCCGACTTTGTGGCAGAACTTCGGAGGCTGGCTAGTTTATGTGAGTTCTCCGATGAACTAAGGAGAGAAGTACTGAGAGATTTTTTTATTGAAGGAATAGGTCACGCAGGAATATCCCGAAAGCTTATAGAGACCAAGAACGTTACCCTAGAGGCAGCAGCACTGATCGCACAGACATTCTTGGCAGGAGAAGAAGAAACGAGGTTGATCTACACTGCGGGTACGACAACTAACGAAACATCGGAACAAGGGGTTCACAGTGTGAAACAAGCCGTTGCCCCCACACACAGACAAAGGCAGGAGAGCAGGCCCTCAACAGCAGGCAGTGGCGCCAGAAGCCATCAAGGGCCACATGAATGGCCGTTCACACCTCATCAACCCACAATGCAAGCAATCAACTACAGACTGAGAGAAGTTCAAGAGAGATCAGCCAGACGCAGCTCATCCTTTGGAAACAATGGAAGCGGTCTGTGCTGGAGATGTGGGGGAAGGCACTCAACAAGGGGGTGTCGATTTCAGCATGCTGTTTGCAGAAACTGCGACTATACAGGGCATCTGGCCTGCATGTGCAGAAAAACAGCAGCTCGGCTGGTATACGAAAGCGGACCAGAAGACGGTGGGGACAGTGCCCGGGACACCGAGGTACAGCGGGTCAACACGATCAATGTCGACTGTTCTTACAACAAGACGCCTCCAATAATGATGAGGGTCCGACTCAACGGGATACCCATCAACATGGAACTGGACACGGGAGCTAGCCAATCTCTCATGAGCGCCCAACAATTTGAACAGCTGTGGCCGCACAAAAGCAACAGACCAAAACTCACAAGGATCGACACCAAACTAAGGACCTATACCAAAGAAATCGTCCCAGTCCTTGGCAGCGCCATGCTCTCAGTCACACACAAAGGGACGATGAACCGACTTCCCCTGTGGATTGTCCCCGGAGATCTCCCAGCACTGTTGGGGAGAAGCTGGCTGGCAAAACTAAATTGGAAATGGGATGATGTTCACGCCATGTCGTCAGAGGAATGGACCTCCTGCTCAACAGTTCTAAGTCGTTTTGAACATCTCTTTCAACCAGGTGTGGGCACCTTCAAAGGGGCTAAAGTTAAAATCTACATCACACAGGATGCTAGACTGGTCCATCACAAGGCTAGAGCTGTGCCTTATGTGATGAGGGAAAAGATTGAACACGAACTGGATCAGCTTCTGTGGGAAGGCATTATCTCACCCGTGGAATTTAGCGACTGGGCAAGTCCCATCGTCCCCGTCATGAAGCCTGATGGATCCGTACGAATCTGTGGGGATTACAAGTCTCCAATAAACAGAATCTCCCTACAGGACCAATACCCGCTGCCCAGAGCGGAGGACCTATTTGCCACATTGGCTGGAGGAAAACTTTTCTCGAAACTAGATCTCACATCTGCGTATATGACGCAAGAACTGACCGAAGAGTCTAAGCTACTCACCACCATCAACACACATCGAGGCCTTTTTATGTACAATCGATTCCCATTCGACATCAGGTCGGCAGCTGCTATATTCCAGTGCACCATGGAGAGTCTGCTCAAGTCCATCCCGGGGACGGTTGTGTTTCAAGATGACATACTCATCACAGGCAGCGACACCGACTCCCATCTTCGCAATTTGGAGGAAGTACTAAGTTGATTGGACCGGGTAGGCCTTAGAGTTAAGAAATCCAAGTGTCTGTTTCTCGCGCCCGAGGTTGAATTTTTGGGCAGAAGGATTGCCGCTGATGGAATCCGCCCAACAGAATCCAAAAGCGAAGCAATTCGTCTGGCATCCAGGCCCCGGAATGTCTCGGAACTGCGCGCCTTTCTCGGGCTACTCAATTATTTTGGGAACTTTATGCAGAACTTGAGCACGCTGCTGGAGCCTCTCCACATGCTACTCAGAAAGGGGTGCGATTGGCTTTGGGGGGTTGCCCAAGAACGCGCCTTCAATAAGGCACGCAACCTTCTATGTTCCAACAGTGTCAATGATGCGGGTAAATTACAACCCATTGCTTATGCCTCCAGGTCACTTTCGCAGGCGGAGCGTGGGTACGTTATGTTTGAGCAGGAGGCGCTCGCGTGCGTGTACGGTGTCAAAAAGATGCACCAATACCTTTTCGGGGCCAAGTTCGCGTTAGAAACCGACCACAAACCCCTCACGTCCCTGCTATCCGAGTGCAAGGCAATAAATGGCAATGCCTCGGCGCGCATTCAGCGGTGGGCACTCATGCTGACGTCTTACGACTACACAATAAGGCACAGACCAGGCACAGACAACTGTGCCGACGGGCTTAGCAGGCTACCCCTGGCGACCACAGAATGGTCCGACGAACAGGACTGTGAGATGGTCATGGCAATTAATGCCTTTGAATCCACAGGTTCGCCCATGACGGCTCGCCAAATCAGAGCCTGGACAACCAGCGACCCCACGTTATCCTTAGTCAAAAGATGTGTTTTAACTGGTGACTGGGCAGAGGCTCGCGATGCCTGCCCCGAGGAGATCAAACCTTTCCATAGGCGCATGCATGAACTATCACTCCAGGCAGACTGCCTGATGTGGGGCAGCCGAGTAGTTATGCTCTTGCGAGGCAGAGAGGCATTTGTCCGGGAGCTCCACCGTGAGCACCTGGGGATCGTTCTTATGAAGGCCATAGCCAGATCCCACATCTGGTGGCCTGGCATTGACGCGGACTTGGAGTTCTGCGTCCGGCGGTGCACCATTTGTGCACAATTCAGTAATGCCCCCAGGGAGGCCCCCCTAAGCCCCTGGCCCTGGCCCACGAAATCGTAGTCACGGGTGCATGTAGACTATGTGGGCCCATTCATGGGCAAAATGTTCCTCGTAGTCGTCGATGCATTTTCAAAGTGGATCGAGTGCACCATTTTAAACTTGAGCACCAGCTCCACCACTGTGGAGAGCCTCAGAACCATGTTTGCAATGCACGGAATTCCTGACATATTGATCAATGATAATGGTCCGTGCTTCACCAGCGCAGAATTTCAAGATTTCATAGTTGACCATGGCATAAATCACGTTAAGACGGCAGTGTTCAAGCCGGCCTCCAATGGCCAGGTGGAGCGAGCAGTGCAAATCTTTAAACAAGACATGCTAAAAATCCAAGGGTCCACGCTGCAGAGCCGCCTGTCACGACTGCTGCTGGCATACAGATCTCGTCTGCATTCGTTGACTGGGGTTTCCCCCGTGCAAATATTGATGAAACGGACCTTAAAGACTAGGCTCTCGTTAATCCTCCCAGACATGCATGAAATTGTAGAGGCAAAGCGCCGGAAGCTAACTGAGTACCATGACCGAAATTCAAGGGGGAGGTGGAATGAGATAGGGGACAAAGTGTTTGTGCTAAACTATGGCAGGGGTCCCAAATGGCTTGCAGGGACAGTAACAGGCAAGAAAGGAAACAGGCTACTGGTTGTACAAATGGACAATGGACAAACCTGACGAGTAAAAAGTAGATTCACCAACAACACTGCAGAACCAGAGGCAGACTACAATGTGGAACTCACGCCACACCTGGTGGACAGACAGAGGGAACAACCTGAGGAAAGGGCAGTCTCAACAGACAGCCCAGGCGAGATACCAGCAATCACACCGAAAGAAAAACAGGCACCAAGGCAAACAACTGAACCACAACTAAGATGCTCCACGCGAGAGCGTAGACCACCTGAGAGACTGAATCTATAAAGACAATAAGACCTTGGGGGAGGGTGATGTCATGCATCTCACACTACTGTATATAACTGTATCTTACCATGCTATACATGATTGTAACTGGATATGACCTGTAACTGCAAGCATACTTTACCACCAGGGTGCACTTGTAGGAGACACTGCATACCTGTTCCACACAGGTATATAAAGGCAGGTCTCAGGCAAGTGTGGCACTCGAGAGCTGTGAAATAAAGGTGCAGGTCCAGAGTGACGTTGATTCAGCATATGCCTCGTATAAGTCTGTACTGCAGGGTCAGGACTTTACATACAGGATAATTGCCTTTATTAGCCAAGGCATAGAATATAAGAGCAGGGAGGTTATGCTTAAACTTTATAAAACACTAGTTAGGCCACAGCTATAGTACTGTGTGCAGTTCTGGTCACCGCATTACAGGAAGGATGTAATTGCACTAGAGAGGGTACAGAGGAGATATCCGAGGATGTTGCCAGGACTAGAGAATTTTACCCATAAGGAAAGACTGGATAGGCTGGGGTTATTTTCTTTGAACAGAGGAGGCTGAGGGGAGACCTAATTGAGGTGTACAAAATTATGAAGGGCACAGATAGAATGGATAGAAAGGACCTATTCCCCTTAACAGAGGGGTCAATAACTAGGGGGCATAGATTTAAAGTAAGTGGTAGGAGGTGTGGAGAGGATTTGAGGAGAAATGTTTTCACCCAGAGGGCGGTGGGGGTCTCGAACTTCCTGCCTGAAGGGGTGATCGAGGCAGAAACCCTCACCACATATAAAAAGAACTTGGATCATCATCATCATAGGCAGTCCCTCGATGCGAGGATGACTTGCTTCCACGCCAAAAAGGGATAAGTTCACAGGTGTTTCAATGAAGGATCTGATATTCCAGATCTCGAACTACATCTTGAAGGATGGAAGATGCCGGTGTGTGGATTTTTAAAATGTGTGGTGGCCGTTGCACACCAGCCACCACACGGGCTTGACAGAGCCAGGTCCAGTGGCAAGTATTAACCAAGACGACTGGAGACCAGCTCTGCTGCAAGGACCTAGAGCGCATGTCACAGTGTGTGCTGGCCCGTGCTGCCCCTGGGCCCACACCTCTGCTGGGTCCCGAACTCACACCTCTGCTGGGCCCCGGTCACTTCCCTCAACAACTCTTGCCGCTCCTTTGCCCCTCCAGCTGTGCCTGCAATCAGCGACCTGGCTTCGCAGCCGTCGCCCTCCTGCAGCAGCACGCACTGCTCCCTGCAGTGGTATGCCACCGCACGCTGCTCCCTCCAATGGCCCCGGCCCGCCGATGGTCCCGCAGGCCAGGGCCGCATCGATCTCCGGGCTGGGCCCCGCACGCCGTACCCACAAATGACCCTGGCCTGCTGATCGTCCTGCAATGTGTGGCGGTCCGGCCCGGAAACCAGCGGGGTCCCGGCCCGCAAGATCATCAGCGGGCCGGGGCCACTAGAGGGAGCAGCGCGTGCTGCTGCAGGCAGTTGATGTGCAGCAACCGACAGGGCTACGGATCAAGAGCTGGAAAGTGGGATTAGCTCTTTGTTGGCCAGCATGGACACAATGAGCTGAATGGCTTCCTTCTGTGCTGCAATTTCTATGGTTCTCTAATCACACTGAGTTAGGACACTAAGGCATTCAACTAATTGGGAATACATTATTGGAGCTATGAGCACCTTAATTATTACAAGAGCACAGATAGAAAAGCTGGTCAAGAAGCGTTTCCCCGAAGAAGGAAATAATTCTGCTCATTTTTCAACACTGACTGGATTTGAAATGTTTAAAAAAATGAGAGGAAAGCTCTCTCCTGAATAGACACCGATTCTCTGGTTCTCCTTTTGCTCCGATGTTCTTTGCAGAAAGAGGCAGTAAAACAAAGAGATGGAGACTTAGAGAGAGGGAGGAAGAGAGAGGGTCAGGGACAGAGAGAGAGAGAGAGAGAGAGAGAGAGAAAGAAAGAAAGAAAGAGAAAGGCAGACAGAGAGAGAGAGAGAGACAGAGAGGGAGAGAGAGCGAGGGAGAGACAGGGAGAGAGAGAGTCAGAAAGAGAGACAGGGACAGAGAGAGATTGGGAGAGAGGGACTGGAACAGAGAGAGATAGAAATAGAAACAGGGAAAGAGATAGAGAGAGAGACTAATTAGCAATCTCGTTGTGCGAGGCCCCTTGGGGAAGAGTGACCATAATATGGTGGAATTCTACATTAGGATGGAGAATGAAACAGTTAATTCAGAGACCATGGTCCAGAACTTAAATAAGGGTAACTTTGAAGGTATGAGGCGTGAATTGGCTAGGATAGATTGGCGAATAATACTTAATGGGTTGACAGTGGATGGGCAATGGCAGACATTTAGAGACCGCATGGATGAACTACAACAATTGTACATCCCTGTCTGGCGTAAAAATAAAAAAGGGAAGGTGGCTCAACCGTGGCTATCAAGGGAAATCAGGGATAGTATTAAAGCCAAGGAAGTGGCATACAAACTGGCCAGAAATAGCAGTGAACCCGGGGACTGGGAGAAATTTAGAATTTAGCAAAGGAGGACAAAGGGTTTGATTAGGGCAGGGAAAATAGAGTACGAGAGGAAGCTTGCAGGGAACATTAAAATGGACTGCAAAAGCTTCTATAGATATGTAAAGAGAAAAAGGTTAATAAAGACAAACATAGGTCCCCTGCAGTCAGAATCAGGGGAAGTCATAACGGGGAACAAAGAAATGGCAGACCAATTGAACAAGTACTTTGGTTCGGTATTCACTAAGGAGGACACAAACAACCTTCCGGATATAAAAGGGGTCAGAGGGTCTAGTAAGAAGGAGGAACTGAGAGAAATATTTAATAGTCGGGAAATTGTGTTGGGGAAATTGATGGGATTGAAGGCCGATAAATCCCCAGGGCCTGATGGTCTGCATCCCAGAGTACTTAAGGAGGTGGCCTTGGAATAGCGGATGCATTGACAGTCATTTTTCAACATTCCATAGACTCTGGATCAGTTCCTATGGAGTGGAGGGTAGCCAATGTAACCCCACTTTTTAAAAAAGGAGGGAGAGAGAAAACAGGGAATTATAGACCGGTCAGCCTGACATCAGTAGTGGGTAAATTGATGGAATCAATTATTAAGGATGTCATAGCAGTGCATTTGGAAAGAGCTGACATGATAGGTCCAAGTCAACATGGATTTGTGAAAGGGAAATCATGCTTGACAAATCTTCTGGAATTTTTTGAGGCTGTTTCCAGTAGAATGGACAAGGGAGTTGATGTGGTGTATTTGGACTTTCAGAAGGCTTTCGACAAAGTCCCACACAAGAGATTAATCTGCAAAGTTAAAGCACATGGGATTGGGGATAGTGTGCTGACATGGATTGAAAACTGATTGGCAGACAGGAAGCAAAGAGTAGGAGTAAATGGGTACTTTTCAGAATGACAGGCAGTGACTAGTGGGGTACCGCAAGGTTCTGTGCTGGGGCCCCAGCTGTTTACATTGTACATTAATGATTTAGATGAGGGGATTAAATGTAGTATCTCCAAATTTGCAGATGACACTAAGTTGGGTTGCAGTGTGAGCTGCGAGGAGGATGCTATGAGGCTGCAGAGTGACTTGGATAGGTTAGGTGAGTGGGCAAATGCATGGCAGATGAAGTATAATGTGGATAAATGTGAGGTTATCCACTTTGGTGGTAAAAACAGAGAGACAGACTATTATCTGAATGGTGACAGATTAGGAAAAGGGGAGGTGCAACGAGACCTGGGTGTCATGGTACATCAGTCATTGAAGGCATGCAGGTACAGCAGGTGGTTAAGAAAGCAAATGGCATGTTGGCCTTCATAGCGAGGGGATTTGAGTACAGGGGCAGGGAGGTGTTACTACAGTTGTAAAGGGCCTTGGTGAGGCCACACCTGGAGTATTGTGTACAGTTTTGGTCTCCTAACTTGAGGAAGGACGTTCTTGCTATTGAGGGAGTGCAGCGAAGGTTCACCAGACTGATTCCCGGGATGGCGGGACTGACATATCAAGAAAGACTGGATCAACTGGGCTTGCATTCACTGGAGTTCAGAAGAATGAGAGGGGGTCTCATAGAAACGTTTAAAATTCTGATGGGGCTGGACAGGTTAGATGCAGGAAGAATGTTCCCAATGTTGGGGAAGTCCAGAACCAGGGGTCACAGTCTAAGGATAAGGGGTAAGCCATTTAGGACCGAGATGAGGAGAAACTTCTTCACCCAGAGAGTGGTGAACCTGTGGAATTCTCTACCACAGAAAGTTGTTGAGGCAAATTCACTAAATATATTCAAAAAGGAGTTAGATGTAGTCCTTACTACTAGGGGGATCAAGGGGTATGGCGAGAAAGCAGGAATGGGGTACTGAAGTTGCATGTTCAGCCATGAACTCATTGAATGGCGGTGCAGGCTCGAAGGGCCGGATGGCCTACTCCTGCACCTATTTTCTATGTTTCTATGACAGGAACAGAGAGATAGACAGAGAAACAGAGGGAGAGAGAGAGAAATAGAGTGAGAGTGGGACAGAGAGAGAGCGAAAGAAGGAGAGAGGGGTGAGGGTCCAAGTGCATGTAGTCCATTCCGAGAACTGAGCGGTGGCTGCACTTTGGAATAACACAGAGGTGGCCGCACTTTGGAATAACACAGAGGTGGCCGTGTTCCCAATGAATTGAGTGCCCTGAGTGTCCCAGCTCAGTGTAATCGTAGAATCTTTAGGCCCGCGGTGAAAAATTTTTTTAATTTGGAAAATTGTTTAAGGCCAAAAAAAAGTACAGGATAGTGATGTTGAATGTTCTGCAGTAAGTTCCAATTAAATTTGGCCAGGTGTTATCCCCTAAAAAGGATATTTAAATCATGCTATGAGAGAGGGGAGGAAAGTTTGTGATGTGTGTTCCTCAGACTCTGCGAGAGACAAAGGGAACAGCAGCAGAAAAAGAGGAAACAGCTTCTCCAAAACTGATCCCAACTCATCGGCAAGGCTGGGGATAGATAACCTCACCGCCTGCTCAGGAAGTTTAACCACTTTATTCACTTTCTTCTTTGAGCTCCATTTGGAATTAGAGTTTATTTTATTTTTTTGTTGCATGTTTAATGACAGCGTTGAAGAGGGAAAGAGAAACTTTGAGCAACTTCTTTGGTCAAAGCTGCAACGAGATTTGAAAAAATTTAAAGATTTTTCATGAACTTTTCACAAAAAAAGTGTTAAAAACAGTTTTATTCCCCCTTTGAAAGAAACAAGCAAAAATCTATTTTTCCTTCATCTAAACAAGTTTCAACCAGGTCTTGAAGCCCAAATGCTTTTAAAGAGGCTCTGAATTGCTTTAAACTTTTTAAAATTGAAATTTCTTGATATTTGATTTTGAACAATCGACTGAAGTGAGTAGCTTTACACAAGCATGCTGCGACCATACTGCTGAGGAGGGGGAAGGCAGGGGAGGATTTGTAGGAATTACATATTACTTTAAAAAAAATTAAGATGTTTATAAAGAGAACCAAAAACGGGGAAAACACAAACCATTTTATTTTGTCTGTCATTCTATAGACCTATTAAGTCCCAGGAATAATATTAACATAGATTTCCTCTTAAGCATTTAGTGGAATGTTAATAGAAACAAGAGTTATGTAATGATGTATAAAAATTACAAGTAGCTATTTTAGAAGAAACCATTATTTGTTTATTAAGTGAGGCACAGAAAATACTTTGATTAACCTGATAATGTACAATTTCGATTTGATATAAATGTTTGAAATAGGAGATTAAAAATTAAAAGTACAATGAAGTTTGTTTCCCGCTAATCTATTGCAAAATACCTAAAATAATTCAGCACTTTTCGTGATAAGAGCAAGGATTATTAATGGAAGTGATTGAAGTTGGAAATATGGCTACCCATTTTTGTTCAATTCTTTTTAATACTGTGAACTAAAGTACAGCACTTTATATTTGTTGATTGTCTGGTTGCATTGTGATTAATATTCAAATTCTTTATGTGGACATACAGCACGTCAGCGCCATCGAAAAGCCACTGCTTCTGCTGCTTGTTCAGCCATTGCTATAGTGAACATGAGGGATGGGCTAATATGTTGAAAACTGTAAAATTAATACAAATTGCAAATAGATATGCCTCTTTCAGCTCATTTTGGGCTTTTGGATTGGTTGTTGATGCATAACCATGTAACTGAGTGACTGTTCTGAAGTGTTAATGCAGTTTCTTTTATATCCTTGTCATTTCTGACAAGTCATTTTTTTTTTAAATAGAATTTGTACATGATGAACTCAAAGCTTTTAACTAATTCTACCGTAAACAAACTTGCAGAATTGGCATGTAAATGACAAATTAATTTCAATACAGATAAGTGTGAGGTGGTGCATTAGGGGAATTAAGGGAGGCTACCTACTCCTTGGAAAATAAGAGTCTGAATAGGGTAGAGGTGCAAAGGGATCTGGGGCTACATCTTCACAAATCATTAAAAGTAGCAACGCAGGTTCCAGAGGCCATAAAAGTGAAAATAAAGCATTAGGGTTCCTTTCCAGAAGAATAGAATTCAAAAGCAGGGAAGTTATGTTAAACTTGCATAGAGTCTATTTGTCTCATGATTTGGGTCGGTGGGTAATATGCCATACTGTATATATGTTTATAAGAGGTTGCTGTTGTTGTCCTGGGAAAAGATGTTATTGGAAAAGCTGCTGTTGTAAAATTTGCCCATGGTCAAAAAGGTCGCACTCAAAGGAATTTGTGGCCCGTCCAATACAAAAAGGAATTAGAGGGAATATTGCTCACAACTTTGTTAAAATAGCACATACAGGAACGTAATGCAAATACGTTTACCAAAGCACTAGAAAGAAAGAAACTTGCAATTATATAACCCCAGGATGTCCTACAGCCAATAAAATACTTGTAGGCTGCAATTTTACCAGCGCTGAGAGGGTGGGATCAGAAGTGGGTCAGCTGTCAAAATAGAAATGATTGACAGCGGGTCTGGAACCCACTGTCAACCCGCCTCCTCGCTACTCTCCCATGCCTTGGGTCTGTCAGCGGTTAACAGACCCAACACCAAGCGACGCAGGAGGCAACTTAGATTATTAAGAGTCTGTTAAAAGCCAATTAAACACCCTTTTGCGATGTACTTACCATTTTTCCAGCCTTTTGATGAAGTTCACAGTGCTCAGAGATCACGTCAGGTAAGTAGGTCGGGTATCCATCAGTATCCATTTTTCTGAATAGTTGACAGCTTCAAATGTGATATAAAAGCTACCATTTCACAGCTGTTCACTTTCCAATCTCAGAAGATGGAGCCTTCAGGGTTTGGAAGACACTTTTGAGCTTTATGCAGGTTGGAAGTGTTTGGAGTAAACTATCTATCCACCGTCACTTCCTTGGAACAGCCTCTCTCACCATTGCTTCTGTCACCTCAACCTCACCTGCCATCTATTTCATCAGCATCGGTGCCCTTGAAAAAAGTCTCACCTTGGTCCTCAGAATCCCATCACAATCAGCCCCAACACGAGCATCACCAGGCACACCAGCAGCATCAACAACACCAACCTTCTCCGCAATCAACAGATGCTGCACAGGACACAGGGCATCAGCACCCGACCACACTGCTGCCCGGAACGCCAGGAATGGCCTCACCATGGCAAGATTTACTTCACTTGACGCTGTACACCCTGGTTGCCACATGAAGCGCCAGGTTGGCACCACCCCACTCCAGCACCATAAAGCATCCTGCAATGCCCAACCCATTCCTTTCACACTCATCGCCATTGCGGGGGGGTACCTTTGTCTCACCAGTCACAGCAACTCACTAAACCACTTCTAAAGGTGTAGACGAATCTGTCCAAGAAAGCAATGTGTTGAAAATAAAGATTTCAATGTTTGACAACACAATAATAGAAACTTTACATGAACATTGGCGATAACACCCAAGTGCCTACCATTGACTGTTGTTAGTTGGTATACTCAGACTAGGATGAGGATGAATGTGAGGGATGGCTACTGAGATGGGGAAGTGATAATGTAGATAGAGAGGGATGGGTGGAGGTGCAAGGTAAGTGGGTGTGAGCAAGGATGTGCAGGAGTAGGGTAGAGAAGGCAGAGTGATGGGGATGTAATGAGTGGCACAGCAGGATGAGGTTCACTGTGGCTTTGCAATAATGTTTCGTGATCTATTGAGATCATTGAAAGATTTGCGCCACTGCAGCCTGCTCCTCCTGACGACATCCCTGCTTGTGCCCTCCTGTGCAATGTACAACCAGGCTGCATTGGTCTCCTGATGAGGTTTTCTTCTGGCAATTGGAAAGGAAGAGAACGTCCCAACGTGCTGTGATTCCCTCCATAAACATATGGAGGGAGTGATGGAAGAGCCTGGGTGCAGCCGAGCACCTTTGTGCAGTGCTGGCCAGTGTTTGCAGCAACTCAGTGCTGTAGAACACTGACAGTACAAATGTCAAAATCAATGTGGATATGGTCCCTCCAAGGAAACCAGCTGATAACGCGTCATCTAATGACTTCATCAGAGCCGCTTCCTTTTAATTGACCGGGAATCTCGCTGGGCGGGCTTAACAAGCCCAATCCAAGGGACAATCACTTGGAGAGAGCGGGATAAAACCAGCCGCGTGCCGGAAACTCGGTACGGATCCCAGCCGCCTCGCTCCCGACCCAGTAGGCAAAATCATAGCCCTGGTCACCATTAGAACAGTGTATAAATAATTCACAGAAGAATTTTAGCCCTTTGATGAAATTTGGTGAATGCTGGAGGACATTCATTTTGGTTAGAAAGTGCAACATTTCCACAGTAGAACAGCAAGCCGTTAGCAATTCAATAGTACATGAGAGAATTGAAGGTGCTTGCTCCTAAATTAGGGGAAATCAGATTGTATGACATTTTTATGACTTGATTAGCAAACATTTAAAGTCACTTTTCAATGTAACCTCCAGGCTTGTGATTAGCCTATCGCACTTTGCTGCAAATGTCCAAATACATTTCTGCATGATTGACTGCCTAGTCATAGTTATAGAGCATTTTTGAGCTTTAATAAAAAGCTGCTGTATCCATTTTTCAACACCACTCTCAGTGAGACAACAGTAACATTGCTAAACACCATTCAGAATTGGAAAAGGAATGTGGAACTTAAGAGCCTAAATCAGCATGTTTTTAAATAAGATCTTACGATGGTCTATTAATATTTAATTCTTTCTGCACGGATAAATATTTTCTCAATCTTCCTAAGCTGAACAAAACTGCCTTTTAAAAAATAATGAAAAAGTACTGAGCAAGGAACTCGAAAGCTCCTTTCTGTTGCAGCCAGAACATTTCACATCTACAGTTTGCACATCTACAGAATAGTAAATAGGATTTACAAAGGCTTTCACAGAGGCTTTGATTATTTCAAATCAGGAAAATGACAATGGAAACTTGGAAACACACAATCAAGCATGATACAATCAGAGATTCTTCATCATATTTGTGGGCATAAATTTCCGCTGTGTCCTCCTGATCTCCCAGTGGAACTTTGGAGGAAGATTGGCAGAAACCAGACATGACCAGCCATTTACAACAACAACAACAACAACAACTTGTATTTATATCATGCCTTGAACATAGTAAAATGTCCCAAGGTGTGTCACAGGAGTGTTATTAAACAAGATTGACAATGAGCCACATAAGGAGAGATTAGGGCAGGAAAGAGGTAGGTTTTAAGAAGTGTCTTAAAGGAGGAAAGAGAGGTAGAGGGGCAGAAAGGGTTGGGGAGGAACGATTAAAATTGGGGATGTCCAAGATGCCAGAATTAGAGGAGCGCAGATATCTCGGTGGGGCGGGGGGGGGGGGGCGGGCGTTCTAGGGCTGGAGGAGATTACAGGGATAGGGAGGGGCGAGGCCATGGAGGCATTTGAAAACAAGGATGAGGCAGAGAGGATGTTTCCACTCATGGAGAATCTAGAACTAGGGGGCATAGTTTTAGAATAAGGAGTCACCCATTTAAAACTGAGATGAGGAGGAATTTCTGCTCTCGAAGAGTTGTAAATCTGGAATTCTTTGCCCCAGGGAGCTGTGGAGGCTGAGTCGTTAAATATATTTAAGATAGAGATAGACAGATTTTTGAGCAATAAGGGAGTGAAGGGTTAAGGGAAACGGGCAGGGAAGTGGAGCTGAGGTCATGATCAGATCAGCCATGATCTTATTGAATGGTGGAGCAGCTCGAGGGGCCAAAAGGCCGACTCCTGCTCCTATTTCTTATGTTCTTATGTGTGAGGCCAGGGAGGGATTTGAAAACAAGGATGAAAATTTTAAAACTGAGGCGTTGCTTAAGCGGTCAGCGAGCACAGGGGTGATGGGTGAGCGGGACCTGATGCGAGTTAGGACAGGGCAGCAAAGTTTTGGATGATCTCAAGCTTACGGAGGACAGAAACTGGGAGGCCGGTCAGGAATGCGTTGGAATAGTCAATAGTTAAACCATTTCTCCAGGGGTTCCTTGGATCTTATGCCGGAGAACCCTTGCAACAATTCCATGCATGTGTATCACGGATAAGGTAAGTTTGCACCAGGAAAACAAAAGACCTCATAGATTAATGAGTGGAAGCTTGAAGCTCTGATTAAATTGATAGCTTTTGCAATAGAATAGTCCCTAGTATTGTCTAAATGAATGAGACAATGACCACAGTGAACCTGAATCTAGAACAAAATGAAGGTTTTAACCTTGAACTCTAATTAGCGAGAGACTCACTGGCCTGGAATTTACTCCCGTTGAAAAATTTGGAACCTGGAGTACTTTGTTTAAAGGCTTACAATGAAGATATCATGATTATTGTGCCTTCTCGAATAAAACAGAAACATAGATATGAGGAGCTCACTTTGTGTTGGTGGAAGGGATACAGGGAAAACTGGGAGAGAAAACTATAAACAAAACACAATGAATCGACACAATTAGAACTTAGTGAAATTTTTATTTAATTCAGATTTAATGTCGAGCTATAATAACATACGAATTAGAAGCAGGAGTAGGCCATATAGACCTTCAAGCCTGCTCTGCCATTCAATAAGATCATTGCTGATCTTCGACCTCAACTCCATTTCCCCCCCACCCCCAATCTCCATATCCCTTGATTCCCCTAGAGTTCAAAAATCTATCTCTCTCAGCTTTGAATACACTCAACGATTCAGCATCCACAGCCCTTTGAGGTAGAGAATTCCAAAGATTCACACCCTTCTGAGTGAAGAAATTCCTCCTCATCTCAGTCTTAAATGGCCTACCCCTTATCCAGAGACTATGCCCCCTAGTTCTAGACTCTCCAGCCAGATGAAACAACTTCTCAGCATCTACCCTGTCAATCCCCTTCAGAATCTTGTATGTTTCAATGAGATCACCTTTCATTCTTCTAAACTCCAGAGAGTATAGGCCCAATCTACTCAATCTCTCCTCATAGGACATCCCTCTCATCCCAGCAATCAATCTAGTGAACCTTCGTTGCACCGCCTCGAAGGCATGTATGTCCTTTCTCAGATAAGGAGACCAAAACTTGCATAGTGCTCCAGGTGTGATCTCACCAAAACTCTGTAAGACTTCCTTACTCCTGTATTTTTGTTCTTACATTACAACAGTGACTACACTTCCAAAAGTACTTCATTGGCTGTAAAGCACTTTGGGACATCCAGTGGTTGGGATGGGTGCTTAAACAAATGCAAGACTTTCTTCCTTTTTGACTCCAACCCCCTTGCAATAAAGGCCAACATGTCATTTACTTTCCTTATTGCTTGCTGTACCTGCATGCTAGATTTCTGTGTTTCTTGTACTCGGACACCTAAATCTCTCTGAACACCAAGATTTAATAATTTCTCACCATTTAAAAAATATTCTGTTTTTCTATTCTTCCTACCAAAGTGAATAACCTCACATTTCCCCACATTATACTCCATCTGCCACCTTATTGCCCACTCACTTAACCGGTCTATGTCTCTTTGCAGGCCCTTTGCGCCCTCCTCACATCTTACTTTCATTGTGTCAGCAAACTTGGAGACATTGCTCGTGGTCTCTTCATCCAAGTCATTAATATAGATTGTAAATAGCTGAGGCCCAAGCAGTGATCCTTGCGGCCCCCACTAGTTACAGCCTGCCAACTGGAAAATGATCCGTTTATCCCGAACTCTGTTTTCTATCCATTAAACCAATCTTCTATCCATGCTAATATATTACCTCCAACCCCACGAGCTCTTATCTTGCCTTTTATGTGGCATCTTATTGAATGCCTTTTGGAAATCCAAAAATAAGACAGCCACTGGTTCCCCTTTATCTATCCTACTAGTTACATCCTCAAAAAACTCAAATAAAATTTGGTTAACACAGTTTCCCTTTCATAAAACCATGCTGACTCTGCTTAATTATATTATGATTTTCTAAGTGCTCCATTATCACTTTGTTAATATTTTCTGAGCCGAGAGAGAATAGTTTCAGGTCCCCATCAGTGTGAAAGTGGAAGTATAACTCAGGACGTAGACAATGATCTGACTCCTGAGCACGCTTGTGCAAGAGTCATGAGACCATCTCCAGGAGGTAATCTCACATCACTGGGGCCTCCTATTAGCGACAGTACAATCCTAACTGGGTGGAAAGCTTAAATCTTAAATCTGTGTTAGGAGCTGAAATGCCTTGAATCCCACTCCGCTCCGGGGTTGGACTTTTGATAGCCGGAGTGTTCAGGCATTCACCTCATTTCCAAATCCTGGTCATTAGCATAAAGTGCTACTTAAATGCTTTTCAGGTGTCCATCTCGAGGGGTCAGGAAACTCAGAGCTGCGTCACTTCCATCCGATTCTTTCAAGTACCCCTTGCATCATGCAGGAGTACTTTGATGTCGGCAGGAAAGGCAGGACTGGCGGGAGATGTTATTCTGCCAGTCCTGCCTCTTTGTGTGATGCCATGATGGTCGGGGATGGGGGATGGGGGAGGGTGGGGGCTGGGATGGGTTGACAGGAATTTCCAAGTGTTAAAAAAGGAGCAGAGTGCTGGTGAAACTGTGTCCCATCCAAAATCATCTCTTTCCACCTTTCCAAATTCAAGAATTTCAGGGACTTCATTTCCAGCCGTTTTACTGCTCTGCGAGAATGTTTTCCCGCCCACTCTCTCATCATATTAAAACTCAGCTGCTCGGGGGAGCAGAGCTCTGCACCTGTACTCGAGTACTGGTGTGCAGCTTCCCAGTGTCGACGAGCTAGCCATATCATTGATGTCAGTCAGAGATTGGGATTTGAGACCGGTACTTCTAATATAACCACAGCCTTAAATATGATCTCATCCCACCGCTTCTCACTGATGTGTCCCAAGTGCTTTAGAGCTTTTGCCCTTTAACAATCCACAGAACAGATTTTTTTTTGAAATCTAGAATTTAGATGCAGAGCATTAGTGACAAGCATGACAGACTATTTCACACTGAGAATTAGCTGCAAATCCCATATGATTCAGCAGTGTGTCAGGTGTGCCGCAGGACCAAGGCGCTTATGACATCACTGATCCACCTCAGCCTCAATGAGTCAAACCCCAGTAGGAAGGCAATCAAAACGATTCAACTGAAGTCACTAAGATTTCAAAATGTCTATTTAAAGCACCAGTCTACAGCCAAGAGAGACCTAAATTACACTGATTTCACTCTGACAACCTTGCCTGAAATACAAGTGATGATTTATACAGTGTCAGGTATTTACATAAGCAAAGTAAGTGTGGGTGGCTGTTAACTACTTGGATCTGCATCTCGCGACACACATGTGCAATTGAGCTGTTATTAAGCTTTTTCTGCAGATTGTTTTAATCTTAACTGTGTCACCAATCTGTTAACGCTTCACTGACACGACTACAAGCAATTGTTCAGCTTTGGTGCACATATCATCCTCTGTTTTTCTGCTATTGAGAAATAAATCATGCTGAAAATCAAAGATTGGATATTTCAGATGCATATCTCTGCCTTCCCAAGAGGAGGGTTGCAGGGATGAATGGATGAAAGCATTATACATGAACTACTTCCCTTGCTGGATAACTGGCTGGCGTTCCTCCAAAGAAGATTCTTATAAAATATTTACATCACACTAATGACACTCACATGCTCATGTTGACTTTGGCCTACCATGGGACCTCTGACTTTGACTCTAGTCTCCCTACTATTGCATCCCATTACCTACTACATTTAAATAGGCCAATGTAACCAGAGCTTTTCCCATGTCCATTCGCGTGCACACTTTGGCTGTCGCTCCGGACCTGAGCCATTCAATACTTTTGCACATTTCCCCTTCTTTCCTTTTCTCTTTATCTCTCCCTGACCGTTCTCTCCTGTCGTCATTCCTCCTTTCAGCTTTCCTCTCTCGGATACTCTGCCCTCTCAAATCCCTACCCCAAACCTTCATTACTCTTTGACCTTCCTACTCTCCTGCCGCCGTCCCAGGCTTGCCTCCCTCCTGGATAAGCCGACAGCTTCCCTCGGCATCCTACAAAGGGCCCATCGAGGCACTCGTCGCTGCCTCCTTACGAGCAGCAACCCCAACTGTCCCATCCTACTCTCTCGCCGACCTCCCCGTCCAGTGCGCCCACTGGGGGCTAATCTTGCCAATCTCCTCCCCGTTCAACTCACCTTCCCAGTGCTAGCCCTGTGGACACAGGCAGTGGGCAGTCATCACCGACCTTCTCCACATCTCCCTCCAGAACGTCCATTCACTACGGACAAGGCCCTTCCCATCCATGAGCTTATCGTGAATGATGGCATCATCATCATGGCCCTAACGGAAGCCTGGTTAAAGGGCGATGATACCTTACTCTTAAATGAAGCCTCCCCGCCTGGATGTACCTTCCACCACTTGCCCCGCCCAGACCGCCATGGTGACAGTGTGGCTCTCATCAGCAGATCACACCTTGGTCTGTCCCCTACTTCTCCGACACTTTCTCCTCCTTTGAGCATCTCATCCTATTGCACCCCTCTCAGCTCTCATTTAAAATTCTCGATCTCTATCGCCCACCCGAATGCAATAAAAATGTTATTTACCAATATTTCTTCTCTACTTTCCTCCCTCAGCCTCTGCACCGAAAGGCTTCTCATCCTCGGTGATTTCAACCTCCATCTCAATTCATTATGCTCTCTCTCCTCTGAGTTCTCTACCCTCGTGTCCTTCCTTAATCTCTCCCTCCATGTAAACTCCCCAACCCATATTCACGGCAAGCCCCTCGACCTTGCCATCTCTCGTGGCCTCGCTACTCCAGTCGTGTCAATCGCAGATAGGGCCATCTCTGACCACTTCCTTGTATCGCTCGCCACCCAAATCCCCCTTCCACTCCCCCCCCCCCCCCCAACCCTACCTCCTTCTGTTTCTTCCCCTGGAAAAATCTCTCTCCCAACTCTCTTACACTTGCGCTTATGAATTCCCAACTGTCCAGCCTCTAGCCCTCCATTCACATGACGTTTCTGCAGCTACCGATCTGCTCAATCACACCCTTACCACCACTTTTGATGCCCTAGTCCCTGATAAAACAGTTACTCTCTCTCACTCTGGCTGTTCCCCCGGTACAGCCCTGATCTTTGCTCCTTTAAATCCAAGGAACGCAGGCTTGAACGAATATAACGGACAACTGGTTGAGCCAGATCTGCTGGACCACAGAAAGCATTATTGGGTCCTGCTCTCGTGTGCCAAAATTGCTCACTATTCCAGAATCATTCTGGAATGTAAACATAAACCACAGCTTCTATTCACCACTGCTAACCATCTTTTTAAACCCCTCTCCCCAGTCTCCACTCTCACCTCCGACAATAAGTATGAGGAGCTCATGGACTTCTTTGTCTCTAAGACTGAGACCATCCATTCATCCATCTCTGCCTCTTCCCTTCCTTCCCCTAGCTCACCGGGTCAAACTTCCTCTAAGGATCTCTTCTGCCCTAGCCTGACCTCACATCTTTCTCCAGCTTCTCTCCGATCTCCCCTCATGACCTTTCCGAGCTCATCCTGTCCATGAGACCCATTTCCTGCTCCCTTTACCCTATTCCCACCAAACTGCTGACCACCCAACTTCCTTTAATGGCTCCCATGTTAGCTGACATTTTTAACATTCTCTTTCCTCAGCTACTGTCACCCTCTCCCTCAAATCTGCCGTAATTACCCCCCTCCTCAAAAAAACAATCCTTGATCCCTCCGTCCTTGCAAACTACCATCCCATCTTCAACCTCCCTTTCTTCTCTAAAGTCCTGGAGCATGTTGTCGCCTCCAAAATCCATGCCCATCTTTCCTGCAATTCCATATTTGAATCCCTCCAATCCGGTTTCCGCACCTCCCACACTACCGAAACGGCTCTCATTAAAGTCACAAATGACATCCTTTTTGACTGTGACAAATGCAAACTATCCCTCCTCATCCTCTTTGAATTGTCTACAGCCTTTGATACGGTCGACACTCTATCCTTCTCCACTTTCTCTCCACCGTCGTCGAGCTCGGTGGACTGCATTCGCCTGGTTCCATTCTTATCTATCTAATCATGGCCAGAGAATCACCTGCAATGACTTCTTTTCCCACCTCCGCATCATTACCTCTGGTGTCCCCCAAGGATCTGTCCTTGGCCCCCTCCTATTTTTCATCTACATGTTGCCCCTTGGCGACATCATCCGAAAACATTGCATCAGTTTCAACATGTACGCCGATGACACCCAGCTCTGGTAATTATAGACCGGTTAGCCTGACATCAGTAGTGGGGAAAATGTTGGAATCAATTATTAAAGATGAAATAGCAGCGTATTTGGAAAGCAGTGACAGGATTGGTCCAAGTCAGCATGGATTTATGAAAGGGAAATCATGCTTGACAAATCTTCTAGAATTTTTTGAGGATGTAACTAGTAGAGTGGACAAGGGAGAACCAGTGGATGTGGTGTATTTGAACTTTCAAAAGGCTTTTGACAAGGCCTCACACAAGAGATTGGTGTGCAAAATCAAAGCACATGGTATTGGGGGTAATGTACTGATGTGGATAGAGAACTGGTTGGCAGACAGGAAGCAGAGAGTCGGGATAAACGGGTCCTTTTCAGAATGGCAGGCAGTGACTAGTGGAGTGCCGCAGGGCTCAGTGCTGGGACCCCAGCTCTTTACAATATACATCAATGATTTAAATGAATGAATTGAGTGTAATATCTCCAAGTTTGCAGATGACACTAAACTGGGTGGCGGTGTGAGCTGTGAGGGGGATGTTAAGAGGCTGCAGGGTGATTTGGACAGGTTAGGTGAGTGGGCAAATGCATGGCAGACGCAGTATAATGTGGATAAATGTGAGGTTATCCACTTTGGGAGCAAAAACGCAAAGACAGAATATTATCTGAATGGCAGCAGATTAGGAAAAGGGGCGGTGCAACGAGACCTGAGTGGCATGGTTCATCAGTCATTGAAAGTTGGCATACAGGTACAGCAGGTGGTGAAGAAGGCAAAATGGTATGTTGGCCTTCATAACTAGGGGATTTGAGTATAGGAGCAGGGTGGTCTTACTGAAGTTGTACAGGGCCTTGGTGAGGCCTCACCTAGAATATTGTGTTCAGTTTTGGTCTCCCAATCTGAGGAAGGACGTTCTTGCTATTGAGGGAGTGCAGTGAAGGTTCACCAGACTGATTCCCAGGTTGGCTGGACTGACATATATGAGGAGAGACTGGATCAACTGGGCCTTTATACATTGGAGTTTAGAAGGATGAGAGGGGATCTCATAAAAACATACAAGATACTGACGGGACAGGATAGGTTGGATGCAGGTAGAATGTTCCCGATGTTGGGGAAGTCCAGAACCAGGGGACACAGTCTTAGGATAAGGGATAGGCAATTTAGGACTGAGATGAGGAGAAATTTCTTCACTCAGAGAGTTGTTAACCTGTGGAATTCCCTGCCGCAGAAAGTTGTTGATGCCCGTTCATTGGATATATTCAAGAGGGAGTTAGATATGGCCCTTATGGCTAAGGGGATCAAGGGATATGGAGAGAAAGCAGGAAAGGGGTATTGAGGGAATGATCAGCCATGATCTTATTGAATGGTGGTGCAGGCTCGAAGGGCCGAATGGCCTACTCCTGCACCTATTTTCTATGTTTCTATGTTACCTGACTACCACTTCTCTCGGCCCCTCCACGTCCTCTAAATTGTCAGACTGCTTGTCCGACATCCAGTTCTGGATGAGCAGAAATTTTCTCTAATTGAATATTGGTAAGACCAAAGCCATTGTTTTCGGTCCCTGCCACAAACTCCGTTCCTTAGACACTGACTCCATCCCTCTCCCCAACTTCTGTCTGAGGCTGAACCACATTGTTCGCAACCTTGGTGTCATATTTGACCCTGAAATGAGCTTTCGACCACATATCCACAGCATAACTAAGACCGCCTATTTCCACCTCTGTAACATCGCCCGTCTCCCCACTTATCTCAGTGCATCCGCTGTTGAAACTCTCATCCATGCCTTTGTTACCTCTAGACTTGACTATTCCAATGCATTCCTGGCTCACCTCCCACATTCTACCCTACGTAAACTACAGGTGATCCAAAACTCGACTGCCTGAGTCTTAAGTTGCACCAAGTCCCGTTCACCCATCATCCCTGTGCTCACTGAACTACATTGGCTTCTGGTTAAGCAATGCCTCGATTTCAAAATTCTCATCCTTATCTTCAAATCCTTTGTCTCTCCTTATCTCTATAATGTCCTCCAGCTCCACAACGCCTCCCCCACCCACCCCCCTCCCCCCGCCCCGAGATGTCTGCGCTCCTCTAATTCTGCCCTCATGAGCATCCCTGATTATAATCGCTTAACTGTTGGTGGCCGTGCCTTCTGTTGCCTAGGCCCCAAGCTCTGGAGCTCCCTGCCTAAATCTCTCTACCTCTCTTTCCTCCTTCAAGATGCTCCTTAACACCTACCTTTTTGACCAAGCTTTATTCCTGCGCTAATTTCTATTTACACGGCTCGGTGTCAAATTTTTTTAATCTCATAATACTCCCATGAAGCTCCTTGGGACTTTTCACTACGTTAAAGGCGCAATATAGATACAAGTTGTTGTTGTTTAGGGTGGTTGAAAACTCTATTAAGAGTGCTTGTAGTGCCCATTTGTGTATGTACCTTGGACACAGAAGTTACGTTGCGAGTAGTTGGATTGCTGCTTATATGGACTTATCAGCTAATGGATGCTGCACAGCAAAATAGGCTATTGAGACAAAGATTGTGCTGGTTTTAGCTGAGCCATGGAAAGGAACCAATCATGCCAGTCTCTCTTTATCTGGAAACATAAGCCAGAGGGACAAACACAAAAGATGTTTGTGAAGGAGACTGAAATCAGGGAGCAGGTAAAAACATCATGAGACAAAATTGATTGCTCGGGCAGATGGAAATGTTCTATAAGCTGCAGAAAGAATCAATGAGTGGCGACCATGAAAATCAGTCTGGCCTCAGACCACTTCCATTGGGCAGGTAGCGGACTCTCCCCACGCTCCTCACGGCCTATGGAAACGGTCACATGAAAATCTACCCGCTATCTGTTGTACTGTGACTCCAACTTTACTTTAATTCTCAAAACATGCATAAGTGGTGATGTCATAATAGGCTCAAAATTGCCCAGGAGTTGCCCCATTTTTTCTGGAGTATCTTAAAAATCTCCATTTTGCACATTCAATTTGCGCCAGTGTAAGTGGGTTAGTTAGGATTTTTTTAGTTTAGTCTAGTTTTTTTCAAAAGAGGGAGATAGCAGCCACCTACGCCCGTTTTGGCCATTTAGGCCACTTTGGACAGCTAATAGTTACTCCAAACTAACTTAGGCCAGCGTATGCGGCCACTTGTGGCTGCACAGAAAACCCTTGCGGAGAGTTAAGAAATCAGCGCAGGTAGGTACATCGGAGGCCAGCAGAACTTAATGACTTGACTAAAGCATGTGAATAGGATCAAACAGCTATACAGGACATCATATGACAAACTTCGCAAAGTTAATTTACTATACAACAGAAGTGTTCATGGAAGCTTAAACTACAAAAATGAAAGAAGTAAAGAGATAAAACATATTTACAGAATTTTTTTCAAAATATCCAAATAAAAAATAGAAATACCTCCTGCTCATAATTCTTATGTTCTCCCAGCCGCCTAAGCTCACCCACCATCAGCCCAACCTTTACAAACAACCCTACTTCCCGGGGTTGGGGATCAAGACCCTCCAGGATCAGAACAGCACCTGGGGTCAGAGATCGGACACGTCTGGGGATGAGATCTTCCCTAGAGTCGGGGATCGGACCGCCCACGGGATCGGAACCCCCTACCCCCATGGGGTCGGTGATCGAACCCACCTTGCTGATCGGAAATCCCCCCTCCCCGGGATCAAAACTCCCCCCCCCCCCCACCCGGCATCCCATCCTCACCGCCCCGGCTTGGGCCCCGCACCAACCTGCTTGTTGTGACCTTCTTGCTCGGGAAGGCAGCGGGCCAGCCTGTACGGGAGGCCACTCGGCCCGGAATAGGGGCGGGACGCATTGGGTCCCAGGCTGCAGCACGCACACAGAGGCTGGGGACAGGAGCTACTGCGCATGCCCGCACACTCCAATGCGCATGTAGAGAGCTGCCGGCACTGATTCTGGCGCAGGGCCCTAGCTCCGCCCCCCAATCGACTGGCCACGCCGCGCCAAGCCGTGGGAGAGGCAACACAGCAACCAGAATCGGGGAACATTTTATCGGTGCCCTTTTCAGCCCATAAAGTCAGTGCATCTCTGGTTAGTGCGCCGAAAAAAGGGATGCGCCAATTTTGAGCCCAATAATCTGGGATCTATGGTCTGAGTTATTTTGCAAAGTGTCATCTGCTTTTTAATGTTTGATTGTCTTTATAAAGAGAGAAATAATTTGTATGAACAGCAGTAAAAGCTATCCAGATTAAGTTTTTATACATTTTGCAATATTTTGCTGCTGAATCTGGATTGTTTGTGTGATGGGTAACATAAAACATTCAGATTCTATCAAATATGAGGAAATTGAATAAAAACAATTTTCAACTCAGCAAAGAGTGGTTGAATTGTTCGTGTACTTTATAATCTGAATCCGTGACAGGGGTAAAATCAATATTAGTGTGTTGAATTACCGGGGTGAATTTCCTCACTGTTTTCAGCAAAGGATGACTGTTTAGTGAGGAAATTCAGGTGGAAGTCATTTGCACTGCGTGTGCACCTTTAAAACGCTCCCCCAAGTTCCCTTGCATTTTTTGTGCCTTCCTGTGATCTGCCCGATGAGTCCTTATGTGCATATGTCAGATTGAGAGCTAGTGACATCGGAGCTGCAAGTTCCCTGGGTTCACATTGCTAGTGCACTCTGACTGACTTCGGCTGATATTTATGAGGCACAGCAGCTGCCGGGATCATGAGCTTGAAGAGTCGAGAAGCATGGTACTGTGATTTCTGCAGCTTAGAAATGCTTTTTCAACCCATTGTGTAGTGTATTTTTCTCTACAAAGGCCTTCTGCTGGCCCATCAGCCGCAGGTAGGCCATCTCAGGAACAGGTATGGCTTTTCGTATTCCATCCTATGCCATTATCATGGAGGAGGAGGAGGAGCAGCACAGGATGGAGCTAAATACAGTCGAGCACCATTCAAGGATGATACAGCCCACCAGGTATTATCCCCCTCCCATGAAGAATATACAGGCAGCACAGCTCATGTCAGGATCTCTCCGAGGAGCATAAGAGCATGCTTTACCCAAGAGGTAATCGGGCATTACTGTGGCCTTTTACACTGCAGCCTAACCTGCTTCTTACCCACTTGCAAATAAAGAGGCATTCCCTCATGTAGTACCCATCCAACAAAGTGAAGACAGATCAGCCTTTGTGGCCCCACCATGAACATGCCAGTAACCATCAGACAATGAGTGCAACTTTTCTGTATGAGTAACAAAATCATGTGCACAGTGTCTTAATACAATAATTGCAAAGTGCAAGCAATCATCCTTCATTTTCTTATCAGGTTTTGCCCAAGTGCTTACATTTTTCTTTCTATTACCTATCCTAGTAGATGCCAGGCTCCAGAGATGCAGCCACCTGAGGGCCTGGATTCCAGGAGGTGATTGTCTCATGCTGTACAGAAGGGTTATAGGTGGCCCTCGTTGCACAGCAGCTGGCTCTTGGCTTGGAACTGCTGGTGGCTGCATCTCTGTAGGGTGTTCCTAGGTGGCCTGGACTTGCCTCCCACGTTCCATTGGCACGGGTGCTCCAAAGGGAGAAGGCAGAGAGGCCTGGCATCTACTGCTTTCCTGAAATACGGGTGGACTCCAGCCATCACCAGTCCACTGAGCCCTGGATCTGCGGCCCCAATGATCAGTGAGACGGCTGGTCTCATGGCAGCTATCAGACCCTGCGAAGTCTGAGATACAATGGTCACCACGGTCTGGAAGCCGTGATTCATGCTACCCTCCATTTTTGCTCCTATTACCACCAGAGCTGCAGTTGGTGTTTCCGAGAAGTGGCCCATGACCACGCCTTGGTGGAAATCTGATGGCAGATTGCACGAAACTGCCACTGCTCCATTGGTGCCTGCAAAGACGAGAAGGCTTGCATGATGTTGCCGCAAAGGACAGCTATGGAGTATCACACCGGTTAGTTGCTGCACATGCTCATTGACTGAGCTTGCACGTAGGTGTGATATTCTTCTGTTCAGTTGGCAGCATTCTCGCCTCAGTCCGAAGGCCGTAGATTCAAGTCCCACTTCAAAGACTTGAACGCAAAATCTTGGCAGACACTTTTAGATGTGACGTTAAACCGAGGCCTCCACTGCCCTCTCAGGTGGACCTACAAGATCCTATTGCACTATATCGATGACCAAGGGAGTTCCCCCCAGTGTTCTGGCCTATATATATCGCTCAACCAACATCACTGAAACAGATTATCTGGTCATTATCACATTGCTGTTTGTGGGGCTTTACTGTGTGCAAATTGTCTGCTGCATTTCCTACCTTACACCAGTAATTTAGAACATTTCAAAAAGTACTTGGCTGTAAAGCATTTGGGACTTCCTGAGATTGTGAAAAGCGCTATATAAATGTTCATTCTTCTTTCCTCAAACATCTGTCCTTTCAGGCGAGGACCTGTGAATTCTGGATCCTATGAATTTGAAGCTCTTGGCAGGCTTTTTCCTAGCCTCCACTGGAAAGGTGGCACTTTAAAAAAAAATGTGTTCATGAGATGTAGGCGTCGCCAGCAAGGCTAGCATTTATTGCCGCAGAATACCCAGTCTCTGACCTGCTCTTGTTGCCATATTATTTATGTGGCTGGTCCAGTTAAGTTTCTGGTCAATGGTGACCCCCACGATGTTGATGTTGGGGGATTCAGTGATGGTAATGCCGTTGATTGTCAAGGGAAGATTGTTAGACTCTGACTTGTTAAAGATAGTCACTGCTTGGCATTTTGTGGCATGATTGTTACTTGCCACTTATCAGCCTAAGTCTGAATATCGTCCAAGTCTTGCTGCATGCAGGCATGGACTGCTTCATTGTCTGAAGAGTTGCGAATGGCACTGAACACTGTGCTGTCATCAGTGAACATCCCCACTTCTGACCTTATGATGGAGGGAAGGTCATTGATGAAGCAGCTGAAGAAGGTTGGGCCTAGGACATTGCCCTGAGGAACTCCTGCAGCGATGTTCTGGGGCTGTGATAATTGACCTCCAACAATCACAACCATCTTCCTTTGTGCTGGGTATGACTCCAGCCACTGGAGAGTGTCTCCCTGATTCCCATTGACTTCAGTTTTACTGGGGCTCCTTGATGCCACACTTGGTCAAATACTGCCTTGACGTCAAGGTCAGTCACTCTCGCCTCACTTCCTCACCCATTGGCCACTCCTCTGGGTCTCTCATGCCAAGTGAATCACCCTGTGCAACATTCTCACTAACACTCTCTAGAGCCCGCTGGGTGTGAGTATCTGAGCTGCTGTCTCAAACATAGATGTTAAAAATCATGCTTCACAAAGATGAAATAAAAGGTCATCTCTTGCTTTTTTATTTCAATAAATTTGCCATCATCCCTTACAGTCAATGCAAACTAATGTTATTTACAGGTAAGAACCAGTAAAGTATTTTACTTAAGAGTTCTATATTGAGTTGCAGCTGCTTTATAAAGCTTCAAAAGGGCCAAAGAGGAATTATTTCCAGAGTTTCTAATAATTAAGTTTTACTATTGTATTTATGTTTAATGATTTTTTTTTTTAAATACCTTGCTTAAAACCAGACTGTTAAAAACATCAGTGCAAACCTCTATTTTACATCTTTGTTAGCATTTTGAAAATTGAGTAATTGCTTTAGAAGAATATTCAGTGTTTTCTGCACCTGTTTGTGCTCTTTAAAAGCAATTTGAGAATATTACACAGCGGTAGAAAAATGACAAGTACACTTTGCATCAAAAAACCAGGCCCCTGAGTTTCATATAACGATCTGACCTCATGTAGTCTTCATACACTTGAATGAGAACCATCGATTTTTTTTTAAAACTCATTCTCCAGTTTGTAGCTGCAAATGGAGACATGGCAAATAAACAACAGAAAGCTTGGATGCTTCCAGGAAACCATTTAAATTGGCTCCAATCGTTATGCTGAATAAAGGTATCAGCTGCGGCTCAGTGGTAGCACTCTTGCCATTGAGTCAGAAGGTTGTGGGTTCAAGTCCCATTCCAGAGTCTTGAGCTCAATAGATACGCCAACATTCCTGTGCAGTACTGAAGGCGTGCTGCACTATTGGAGGTATCGACTTTCGGATGAGACGTTGAACCGACGCCCCATCCGCTCTCGTAGGTGAACATAAAAGATCCCATGGCACTATTTCAAAGAAGAACAGAGGTGTCCTGGCCAATAATAATCCCTGGCCCTGAAATTATGGTGTGTATGACGCCGTCGTATTCCCTTTGAAATGCCCCATAAGTTCGAGATTTCCGCATGCACGAAATCCGGTGGTTGCAGCCTATCAACGTACGTGTTGACAGGCCATCCATGGGGGCCACGAAAAAGCAATTGCTGGCCCAAAGTTAGGCTATTTGCAGTAAGATTACCTGCATTTGCAAACGTGAGTTTCTTTCCAAAATGTAGACTCAGAGCTTTAAATAATCATTCGACAATTCCATTTATCATTTGGTCCCAGGATTAGGAGCATGTCTTATGGAAACGAAAAGAAAGCAGATGCTAGGAGATATAAATATACTGAAACAATATTCCTCAAAAAATTTGCAAAAATTATAATAGTCTCTGATATCCATCAGCCTTGGACTCAAAACATACAGTTTATGGCTTTTTTGAAGACCCTGAATCATTAGTCTTTGATTTCCGTGCAAGCACAGAGCAAATGACTAAGTTCACTCAATAAATACAAATGAAATTACAGACACTTCATTATACCATTATCTTTCACTATGAAGCAATTCTGCTGCAGTTCCCACAGGAAGCATTCTGGTGAAGGGTTTACTGTTACAACCTCGATCTATATGAATCAGAGGAATCCGCATTAATTGTAACAGCAACATTTCTGAAAGGTTGACTTTCAGAATTAATCAGTGTCGGTGTTTTGCAATACAACACGAACTATAATCACATTGTAAAAAAGGATATTTTTAAGGTGGGGGAGGTCAAGGGAGGCATTTTTTAAATTTGAGGTATTCTAAATGCTTGGGGTCAAATCAGTTCCTACCTATATATTTTATTTCCTATTACACTGCAAAGAGCATAAGGTACCTTATTTACATGGACAAAAAAAACAGTGTCACGACCACTGTTACATTAGAAATATGCGCTACACTGTTCAACAGAATCATATTTCATTAGTATCAATTCTAAAAGCTTTGGCCCTGAAATTACGATGTGTGTGACAGCGTACAGAGTACGCCATCATCTTCCCTTTGATATCCACCACACATTCAGGATTTCCATATACGCTTACGCATGCGCGAAATATGGAACTTGCGTTCCATCAATGTACACATTAACAGGCCACCCATGGAGGCCATGAAAAAGCAATCGCTGGTGCAGAATTGTGCTATCTGCCCAGCGACTGACCAGCGATTGTACACGGGAGTGTTATTGTTGATGCAAGCAGGCAGAGGACCCGTTTGCATCAGCGTAAGGGAATATCTAAGCCGTTAATTAGCCTTTTCCTATCCTAAATTATGCACCTACACTGTATGAAATGAATTTAAGCAAATATTGGCCTGGATTACAATTTTTAATGATGTACAAAATTATCAAAAAAAATAAAATTTTGTGTGAGCATGGTGGAATGAAATAAAATATCTATAAATGGTATCATTATTAGATTTCAGGATTCCATTGCATCTCATTATGAGATTCCCTTCATTTAATTAAAATTGAATTCTGCTTACTGATTGGAGGACCAGGCCCACGTGATCCCAGGCTTCCGTACCGCCTGTGTCCCTGGGCCATTACGCTACCCTCCGCCTCGAGACCAGAGACCACACATTTTCACAGCCTCATCGCCAGCAGGTACTTTCATAATTCTTTCGCAGGTCGGGGGCTTACTCCAGAGTTTATGGCTAACCTTCGAAAGAATTATGAAAGTACCTGCTGGCGGCGAGGTTTGACAACTTGTGGAAGGATTTGAACACAAAGATGAAAGTCAAGGCTAGGTGAAGTCAATTTTAATGTGGAGAGCAGAGTAAAGGAGGAATGAAGTTATAAGACACTTTCAACAAAATATCAATTAAATAAATGAATTAGTGGGGCACAAAAATATATTAGCTTACAGATGGTAATTCAGCCTCAAATTCTTTCATTTCAACATCAGCGAATTTTATTTCTTTCATTATTATTTTAAAATATTAACAATTATTATAATGTCACCTGCAATTTAAGTTGTCCCCTGCATTTTAGTAAACACTCTGAACGTCACTTAATTTGAAGGTGTGGGTTGAAGCCTCTCAGCAGCAGTTGGGTTAGGGTTACCATCAATAGTAGGTTAAACGCTGTTACCAGGAGTTAGAAGAGGGCTATCACTGAGCTGTCAAGTGAGAACAGCCAAGGAGGTCAGGCGAGGGCTGCAATCAGTGCTGGTCTGTGGAAGTTAAATAAGGGATATCAGTGGGCATTGGATGAAGGCTACCACAGAGTAGGGGAGATGGGGGTCCTGGTCAGAGCTGTGAAGGATGTCAGGTGAGATATCCCACTAGGAGTTGGATAAAGCCACCAATCAATGGGAGTCTGAGGCCAACTACAGGGAGTCAGGAAATGGCTGTAATCACAGTTCGGAAGAGGGTGTCCCTGACCCTTTTAAGACATTTTGGAGAGACCTTTCTTGTGTGTTCTGGAGCATCGCTGGAGTAGAACGACTGTCACATTGGCCTACATTACGAGGAATCTAAGAGCCAGAATCTTGAGTTAACACTTTTATATCAGTAATACTCACAAGCTCAAACCGTTCCCTTTACAGTCCATATCACAGCATACATCATTCATGCATTTTATATCTGCTTGCTATTGAAAAGGGAAAGATTGGTCAGTTCTCACAGATGCAGGCTCAGCAACTTAATTTATAGTATTTATGCCAGCAGAAATATTTTTAAATTATTACAAATGTATAATTTATTACTTTAATTAAAACAGTGATTGATTTTATGCCAGGAGAAATTAAAGAGGGAATTTGAATATGGATAAATAAAAGTGCAAATATAACTCTGAACCTGCAGGTCCCGCTCTGCAAATCTTGAGCTTTTGAAATTACAGAAATGGGTCTCACTGAACTTTTTTTCTTTCTGAACTAATAAATATTGGCCCGGATTTTGCGGTGGATTTTCCGCCATACCTCCTTTGAAATCCACCACAAGTTCGGGATTTCCGCATGCGCTTGCTCCAAATTCGGAACTTGCGATCCATCAACATACACATTGACAGGCCATCCGCACAGCCCACGGAAAAGTAATTGTTGCCGCACATTTGAGCTATTTGCCTGCCGACTGGCCAGCAATTGCCCACGGAAATGTTACGGTTGATGCAAACAGGCTCAGGGCCTGTTTGTATCAGCGTAAGGGGATACCTCAGGTGTGATTTAAACATTTTCATATCGGAAATTATAAACATACACTGTATCAAATGAGTTTCTGCAAATATTGGCCCAGATTCTAGTTTTAATGATGTAAAAAATGAACATTTTTAGTGAGGTTGTTGGAATGAAGCTACTTACGAATTAAATTCCAACCCTGTAAATTGTAATTAAATCTGATTTTAGGAATCCATTAAATCTCATTACAGGATTCCTTTCGGAAATGATTAAAATTGAATTTTTTTTGTGTTTGGAGGACCGGCCCATGTGATTCCAGGTATGCTTCCACACCGCTTGCGTCCCTGGGATCTGTGGGCCATTACACTCCCCTCCGCCTCGCAGCCTCTAACGCAAGTTCTCGCTGCCCTCATATTCCTTTTGCGGATCAGAGGCGTACTCTGGAAGTACACCTCCGACTGCAATTTTTGGCCCATAATCTTTGAAAAGATAAAAGAAAAATTGTAGATACTGGAGATATTAAATGGAAACAGATAACGCTGCAAATGCACCGCAACAAGTCAACATCGGAATGAGATAGATGGGTTAATGCTTTAACTATTTTTGTAGTTATGATTTTAATGACTGAACATATGGGAAAAACAAATTTTAACCTTGGGCGATGATTGAAAAATGGGCAATATCGAATTAGCCGTCCATTATACACTACGCCCAATTCTCCTTTGGATTGAAGTCAGTAGAAGGGACTATGGAACAGGGTGTATAATGGGCGACCAGTTCAATATCGTCCATTTTAAACCATTGGCCAAAGTTAAAATTACCCAGAACATGGGTAAGCGAAAGTCCTGCAATATTTTAGTCCAAGATCGCTCAAAGTGGAGGAGAAGCATCCGGGAAGGAGCCAAACCCCTTGAGGGAACCTATGCAGCGAGACAGGGCGAAGTAATATGGAGTCAGAAACAGATGGTAGAAAGGTAAAAAGCAATAGTGGAAGGCCGAGTAAACAAAGGCAAGAAACAAAAAGGGCCACACTACGGGCCCAAGTTTCCACACGATAAAAACGGGCGCCCTTCCGAGTTGGACGGCCATTTTTCGCGCCACAAAGTGCGCCTAAAAAAAACCTCCGTATTCTCCACCTCCCTGCAGGTCCTCTGGCCCTCGGCGCGGCGCAGCAGGAGCTGTAGGGGGCGGAGCTAGGACCCTGCGCCGTAAACAGTGCCGGGAGCTCTGCACATGCGCGCTACAGTGGGCATGCAAGTGCAGTAGCTCCAGGCGCCCGAAACTGTGTGGGAGGGGCCCGAAGCACGCAGCCCCGAGCCCTGGCCGAATGGCCTCACTGGGGCTGCGTGAATAAGGCTCCTCCCACAGCCAGCTCCTGCTTCCTGCCGAATCCTGCTCCTGCTTTCACCGCCCCCGCCCCCCCGACTGGACCGGACCCGACTCGATCCGTCTGCGTCTGCCGCTCCCACCCGACTCTACTCTCGCCCCCGGACTGGATCCGACCTGATCTCCCCCTCCCCGACCTCACCTCCCTCCCCCTCCCTCCCTCTCTCCCTCCCCCTCTCTCCCTCTCTCTCTCTCTCTCTCTCTCTCTCTCCCCCTCTCTCCCTCTCTCCCTCTCCCCCGCCGACCCGAACCGAACCTCTCTCCCCGACCCGACCCAACGCCACCTACCTCTGGTGCTGGGGACGGGCCCTGCCCGAAATCTCGGGCCCGGCCCGTTCAGCCTTCGGTCCCGACGGCAAACCGCTTCCTAAAGGCCTGCCTGAAGAACTTTCACACAGGTAGGAACATGGTTTATTTAATCTTTTCTTTCCTTATAAATGTTTATTCAGGTTGGATTTATTTGTATAAGTATAACTAAGGATTTATTGTAGAATTTAATGACTTCCCTTCACCCCCCCGCCTCCCCCTCGTTCCCTACGCCTAATTTGTAACCTGCGCCTGATTTTTTAATATGTAGAACAGGTTTTTTCAGTTCTACAAAAATCTTCACTTGCTCCATTCTAAGTTAGTTTGGAGTACGTTTTCACTGTGGAAACTTTCAAATCAGGCGTCAGTGGCCGGACATGCCCCCTTTTGAAGAAAAAATTCTGTTCCAAAGTAGAACTGTTCTACCTGACGAGAACTGCAGAAAAAAAAAAGTGGAGAATTGCGATTTCTAAGATAGTCCGTTCTCCACCAGTTGCTCCTAAAAATCAGGCGCAAATCATGTCGAAACTTGGGCCCTACATCATAATTCTAAAAGGACAAAGGGTGTTAAAAAAACAAGCCTGAAGGCTTTGTGTCTTAATGCAAGGAGTATCTGTAATAAGGTGGATGAATTAACTGTGCAAATAGATGTTAACAGATATGATGTGATTGGGATTACAGAGACAGGGCTCCAGGATGATCAGGGCTGGGAACTCAACATCCAAGGGTATTCAACATTCAGGAAGGATAGAATAAAAGGAAAAGGAGGTGGGGTAGCATTGCTGGTTGAAGAGGAGATTAATGCAATAGTTAGGAAGGACATTAGCTTGGATGATGTGGAATCTATATGGGTAGAGCTGCAGAAAACCAAAGGGCAAAAAATGTTAGTGGGAGTTGTGTACAGACCTCCAAACAGTAGTAGTGATGTTGGGGGGGGGGCACAAAACAGGAAATTAGGGCTGCATGCAATAAAGGTGCAGCAGTTATCAGGAGTGACTTTAATATGCACATAGATTGGGCTAACCAAACTGGAAGCAATACGGTGGAGGAGGATTTCCTGGAGTGCATAAGGGATGGTTTTCTCGACCAATATGTCGAGGAACCAACTAGGAGGTAGGCCATTTTAGACTGGGTGTTGTGTAATGAGAGAGGATTAATTAGCAATCTCGTTGTGTGAAGCCTCTTGGAGAAGAGTGACCATAATATGGTGGAATTCTACATTAGGAAGGAGGATGAAACAGTTAATTCAGAGACCATGGTCCAGAACGTAAAGAAGGTATGAGGCGTGAATTGGCTAGGATAGATTGCCAAATGATACTTAAGGGGTTGACTGTGGATGGGCAATGGCAGACATTTAGAGACCACATGGATGAACTACAACAATTGTACATCCTTGACTGGCGTAAAAATAAAAAAGGGAAGGTGGCTCAACCATGGCTATCAAGGGAAATCAGGGATAGTATTAAAGCCAAGGAAGTGGCATACCAACTGGCCAGAAATAGCAGCGAACCTAGGGACTGGGAGAAATTTAGAACTCAGCAGAGGAGGACAAAGGGAAAATAGAGTACGAGAGGAAGCTTGCAGGGAACATTAAAACGGACTGCAAAAGCTTCTATAGATATGTAAAGAGAAAAAGGTTAGTAAAGACAAATGTATGTCCCCTGCAGTCAGAATCAGGGGAAGTCATAACTGGGAACAAAGAAATGGCAGACCAATTGAACAAGTGCTTTGGTTCGGTATTCACTAAGGAGGATACAAACAACCTTCCGGATATAAAAGGGGTCCGAGAGTCGAATAAGAAGGAGGAACTGAGGGAAATCCTTATTAGTCGGGAAATTGATGGGATTGAAGGCCGATAAATCCCCAGGGCCTGATGGTCTGCATCCCAGAGTACTTAAGGATGTGGCCTTGGAAATAGCAGATGCATTGACAGTCATTTTCCAACATTCCATAGACTCTGGATCAGTTCCTATGGAGTGGAGGGTAGCCAATGTAACCCCACTTTTTAAAAAAGGAGAGAGAGTGAAAACAGGAAATGATAGACCGGTCAGCCTGACATCAGTAGTGGGTAAAATGATGGAATCAATTATTAAGGATGTCATAGCAGTGCATTTGGAAAGAGGTGACATGATAGGTCCAAGTCAGCATGGATTTGTGAAAGGGAAATCATGCTGGACAAATCTTCTGGAATTTTTTGAGGATGTTTCCAGTAGAGTGGACAAGGGAAAACCAGTTGATGTGGTGTATTTGGACTTTCAGAAGGCTTTCGACAAGGTCCCACACAAGAGATTAATGTGCAAAGTTAAAGCACATGGGATTGGGGGTAGTGTGCTGACGTGGATTGAGAACTGGTTGGCAGACAGGAAGCAAAGAGTAAGAGTAAATGGGTACTTTTCAGAATGGCAGGCAGTGACTAGTGGGGTACCGCAAGGTTCTGTGCTGGGGCCCCAGCTGTTTACATTGTACATTAATGATTTAGACGAGGGGATTAAATGTAATATCTCCAAATTTGCGGATGACACTAAGTTGGATGGCAGTGTGAGCTGTGAGGAGGATGCTATGAGGCTGCAGAGTGACTTGGATAGGATAGATGAGTGGGCAAATGCATGGCAGATGAAGTATAATGTGGATAAATGTGAGGTTATCCACTTTGGTGGTAAAAACAGAGACAGACTATTATCTGAATGGTGACAGATTTGGAAAAGAGGAGGTGCAACGAGACTTGGGTGTCATGGTACATCAGTCATTGAAGGTTGGCATGCAGGTACAGCAGGCGGTTAAGAAAGCAAATGACATGTTGGCCTTCATAGCGAGGGGATTTGAGTACAGGGGCAGGGAGGTGTTACTACAGTTGTACAGGGCCTTGGTGAGGCCACATCTGGAGTATTGTGTACAGTTTTGGTCTCCTAACTTGAGGAAGGGCATTCTTGCTATTGAGGGAATGCAGCGAAGGTTCACCAGACAGATTCCCGGGATGGCGGGACTGACATATCAAGAAAGAGTGGATCAACTGGGCTTGTATTCACTGGAGTTCAGAAGAATGAGAGGGGATCTCATAGAAACGTTTAAAATTCTGATGGGTTTAGACAGGTTAGATGCAGGAAGAATGTTCCCAATGTTGGGGAAGTCCAGAACCAGGGGTCACAGTCGAAGGATAAGGGGTAAGCCATTTAGGACCGAGATGAGGAGAAACTTCTTCACCCAGAGAGTGGTGAACCTGTGAAATTCTCTACCACAGAAAGTTGTTGAGGCCAATTCACTAAATATATTAAAAAAGGAGTTAGATGTAGTCCCCTACTAGGGGGATCAAGTGGTATGACGAGAAAGCAGGAATTGGGTACTGAAGTTGCATGTTCAGCCATGAACTCATTGAATGGCAGTGCAGACTCGAAGGGCCAAATGGCCTACTCCTGCACCTATTTTCTATGTTTCTATGCAAGTCTCTTTGCCGGGAGCACACGGAAGCCAAGCGCAAACAGCGGAAGAAGCGCACGACTACCCAAGCACCCAACCCATCTATCCCTTCAATCATCAGCTGCTCCACCTGTGACAGAGACTGTAATTCCCACATTGGACTCATCAGTCACCTGAGAATTCATTTTAGTGTGGAAGCAAGTCATCCTCGACTCCGGGGGACTGCCTAAGAAGAAAAATATTTTAGAAAGCATATAATAAAAGGAGACCCGATTGAAATACTTCCCACATTAATAATATATACAGGCTATGAATACTGCACATACCTAAACACATGAGAATATACTGTGTGGTATAGCAATACCCTATATAAGAGCAAACGATATTTAATACAAGAAAATTTCAGAACTTGCACTGACTGTCTTTTTTTTTTTAAAAAGTATTTTTCTCTCTTTGTAGTTGACTCTGCTTCACATTCTACCCCCACCCCTTCCCATATACTAAACATCACATTGAAACACAGCTCAACACTGGCCAACACATCGCACTCCAGTACCACCTAGAAACAAAGTGACCTATCAATCATTTTATTCCCCAGCACAGTATCGAGGAATAGCTACATTGTCAAAAGTGCCTCTTTTGGGTAAAGTGTTCGATCAAGATCCCATCTAGTGATTAAGGCACCATTGTACTAATGAATGAAGAGTCTGCCCAAAAATTCTCCCTCAGTCAACACCACTGAAAACAGAATAACTGGTTATTCATCACCTGTTTGTGTGAAAAATGGCTGTCTTGTTTGAGTATATAACAACAGTCACCACAAGTCAGTGTAATTCATTGAGCATGAAGCTCCTTGAGACATTTCTGAGAAATGTGAAGTGCTATATAAATGGAAGGCCTTTTCTTTCTGTTGAGGAGCAATGCTGGTGTCGAATGGCTGTCATTCTTACCAACATTACAACAGTCATTGCAATTCAAAAAGCATTTTTTTTTATTCATTCTCGCTGGCAAGGCATTCATTGCTCATTGGTTGGACACAATTGAGTGGCTTGCTGGTCACTTCAAAGGGCAATTAACCACTTCACAATGCAGGACATCATGGCCCTGACAGAAACTTGGCTGAGGGGTGATGACCTTAAATGAAGCCTCCCCGCCTGTCTAAATCTTCCACCACTTGCCCCACCCAGACCGCCGTGGTGGCTCTCATCACCAAATCATACCTTGGTCTGTCCCCCTAATCCTCAGGCACATTCCCCTCATTTGAACATCTCACCTTATTCCATCTCTCTCACCTCATTTAAAATTCTTATTCTCAACCGCCCACCCAGGTACCATAAAAATATTATTCCCGGGATGGCGGGACTGACCTATCAAGAAAGATTGGATCAACTGGGCTTGTATTCACTGGAGTTCAGAAGAATGAGAGGGGACTTCATAGAAATGTTTAGAATTCTGACGGGGTTAGACAGGTTAGATGCAGGAAGAATGTTCCCAATGTTGGGGAAGTCCAGAACCAGGGGACACAGTCTAAGGATAAGGGGTAAGCCATTTAGGACCGCGATGAGGAGAAACTTCTTCACCCAGAGAGTGGTGAACCTGTGGAATTCTCTACCACAGAAAGTTGTTGAGGCCAATTCACTAAATATATTTAAAAAGGAGTTAGATGAAGTCCTTACTACTAGGGGGATCAAGGGGTATGGCGAGAAAGCAGGAATGGGGTACTGAAGTTGCATGTTCAGCCATGAACTCATTGAATGGCGGTGCAGGCTAGAAGGACCGAATGGCCTACTCCTGCACCTATTTTCTATGTTTTTATGTTTCTATATCTTCACTGCTTTCCTCCCTCAGCCTCTGCACCGGTGACTTATCATCCTCAGTGATTTCAACTTCCATCTCAATTCATCATGCCCTCTCTCTTGAGTTCGCTGGCCTCCTATCCTTCTTTAATCTCTCCCTCCATGTTAACTCCCCAACTCATATTCACGGCCAGCCCCTCGACCTTGCCATCTCTCGTGGCCTCACTACTCCCATCATGTTAATCACAGATAAAGTCATCTCTGACCACTTCCTCGTATCACTCGCCACCCACATCCCTCTTCCATTCCCCCAACCCTACCTCCTTCTGTGTCCACCCCTGGAAAAAAACTCTCTCCCAAATCTCTAACAACTGCACTTACAAAATCCCAACTGTCCAGTCTTTGGCCCTCCATGCACCACGACATTTCTGCAGCCACCGATCTGCTCCATCACAACCTCACCACCACCGTTGATGCCCTAGTCCCTGTTAAAACAATTACTCTGTCTCACTCTGGCCATTCCCCCTGGTATAGCCCTCATCTTCCCTCCCTTAAGTCCAATGGACGCAGACTTGAATGGATATGGTGGACAACTGGTTTAGCCATTCACCACCAGATCTGGCTGGACCACATAAAGCACTATTGGGTCCTGCTCTCATCTGCCAAAATTTCTCACTATTGTGGAATCATTCTGGAATGCAAAGATAAACCCCGGCTTCGATTCTCCACTGCTAACCGTCTTCTTAAACCTCTCTCCCCTGTCTCCACCCTCACCTCCATCAACAAGTGTGATGAGCTCAAAGACTTCTAAGATTGGGACCATCCGTCCAGCTGCCTCTGCCACTTTTCCAATTTCTCTCCGATATCCCCTTATGACCTTTCCGAGCTCATCCTGTCCATGGGACCTATTTCCTGCTCCCTTGACCCTATTCTCATCAAACTGCTGACCACCCAACTTCCTTTTCTGACTCCCATGTTAGCTGACATTGTTAACGGTTCTCTCTCCTCAGATACGGTCCCTCTCTGCCGTCATCACCCTTCTCCTCAAAAAAAAACCCTTGATCCCCTCTGTCCTTGCAAACTAATGCTCAATTTCTAAACTCCCTTTCCTCGCCAAAGTCCTTGAACGTGTTGTTGCTTCCCAAATCTAAGCCCATCTTTCACGCAACTCCATGTTTGAATCCCGCCAATCAGGTTTCCGCCCCCTGCCACTGTACCAAAATGGCGACCTTTGCGACTGTGACAAAGCTAAACTAACCCTCCTCATCCTTCTTGACCCATCTGCAGCCTTTCACGTGGTTCACCACTCCATCCTCCTCCAACGCCTCTCTACCGTTGTCCAGCTGGGTGTGACTGCACTCGCCTGGTTCCATTCTTATCTATGTAATCGTAGCCAGAGAATCACCTGCAATGGCTTCTCTTCCCGCACCCGCATCGTTATCTCTGGTGTCCCCCAAGGATCTATCCTTGGCCCCCTCCTATTTCTCATCTACATGTTGCCCCTCGGCAACATCATCTGAAAACACAGCGTCAGTTTCCACATGTACGCTGACCACACCCAGCTCTACTTCACCACCACTTCTCTCGATCCCACTGGGTTGACATCCAGTTCTGGATGAGCAGAAATTTTCTCCAATTAAATATTGGGAAGACCAAAGTCATTGTTTTTGGTCCCCGCCACAAACTCCATTCCCTAGCCACTGACTCCATCCCTCTCCCTAACATCTGCCTGAAGCTGAACCACGTTGTTCACAACTTTGGTGTCATATTTGACTCTGAAATGAGCTTCCGACCACATATCCATAGCATAACTAATACTGCTTATTTCCACCTCCGTAACATCGCCCGTCTCTGCCCTGCCTCTGCTCATCTCCTGCTGAATCCCTCATCCATGCCTTTGTTACCTCTTGACTATTCTAACGTACTCCTAGCTGGCCTCTCACATTCTATGCTACGTAAACTTGAGGTCATCCAAAACTCGACTGCCCATGTCCTAACTCGCACCTAGTCCCATTCACCCATCAGCCCTGTGCTCGCTGACCTACATTGGCTCCCAGTTAAGCGATGCCTCGATTTCAATTCCCTCTATAGCCTCATCCCTCCCTATCTCTGTAATCTCCTCCAGCCCCACAACCTCCTCGAGATATCTGCACTCTTCTAATTCTGCCCTCTTGCGCATCCCTGATTATAATTGCTCAACCATTGGTGGCCGTGCCTTCTGTTGCCTCGATCCTAAGCTCTGGAATTCTCTCCCTAAATTTCTCCGCCTCTCTACCTCTCTTTCCTCCTTTAAGATGTTCCTTAAAACCTACACCTTTGACCAAGCTTTTGCTCATCTGCCCTAATTTCTCCTTATGTGGCTCGGTGTTAAATATTTTGTCTTATAACAATCCTGTGAAGCGCTTTGGGATGTTTTACCACGTTAAAGGCGCTATATAAATACAAGTTGTTATTGTTGTTTCCTTCCCTCAGGGATGTTAATTCACTGTGAAAAGCTTTTTTGAGACATTTAGACGTGAGAAATGCTATAGAAATATAATAATGGCCCTGAATTTGCAGTCGGAGACATCCCACTGGGAAATGCCTTCGATCCGCAAATAAAATGCCCACGTACCTGGTGGTCTGGGAGGTTCGGAGACTGGTGGTCGTGGGCCTCTCAGGGTACGCACGAAAAGAGGCCCACATATCCCAGGGGCACATGCAGTTCATGAGCGCCCCAGGATCATGTGGGCTGGCCCAATGAATGAAAGAAGGGGATCCCCATTCATACTTGTGGGGATTCCGTATATACCAAAACTCCACAAGTATGCATGAGGATACCTGAAGAAAATACCTGTACATTTCACGTAAATGTAAAAAAAACCTCACATTTTAAATTTGTAAAAATGGCATTTCATTAAATATTTAAAACAAAAATTTAATTTTTTGAAAAATAAATTTACATTTTAAATAAACTTGCCTTATTTCACAGGTTTTTAAATGTGTAAATAATTGATAAATTTTTACTTTTCTGTTTTTTTAAAACTCTTACGCTGATAAAAGCAGGCCTTATGCCTGCTTTGACCACGTGTAAGAATTTCAGAGACATTCGCTGGGCAGAAGTTGGGCAAATATCCCAACTCTGCACCAGCGAATGCCCTTTACCCGGGGATTCGGCGATCTGACAAGACGATTCTTGACAGCTCGCAAGTTCCAGGTTTCAGCACATGCGTAGCGCATGCCTAAACCCGGAACGTGCGCAGCCCCTATGGGCGCGTGTGCACCTCGTACGCACCCATAGGGGCTGCAAATTACGGCCCAACATCATGGAGACATCTCCCTTCCCAAACAAAAGAAGGCTTGCCGATAAATTTTCACGAAGATGATATCTTTTGAAGTAATAATTGCAACCTTTCTTACTATGTTGCGGAACATTCTTTCCATCCAGCAGACCAAGATTTAAGAAGCAATGATTTCGTACATTGCAGGAGCCTCATAACATGCAGCAAAATCTAATTTCTCCAAAAGACTTAATAAAGAAATAAGCTAGTCTCATGGTCTCCTATATTAAAGATCTATTTTTTGAATTTTATAAAACAGAAAAAAATAAGATGTTTCTTTTTCTCCACTAAACATGTCTTTTTTATACTGGACAGCACCAACACTGTCAGTCCTACAATCCTTATTTCTCTCCTTGCCTACTTGACAGGGGGCTGCCAAACTCAAAGCGTTTGAAGAGCTTATTTCCAGCACACAGATGCACCAAGAGATATGGAGCACCTATCTCTTCATCTCTAAATGAATGACAGGCTGAAATAGCATGATACATTCAAGTCTCCTCACCAGCGCAGCTTGTCCAATTCATAATTAACAAGCCTGAAATCACATTGTAACCTATTAGCTCCATGGACAACCAGCATAAAATACTACTCATTTCTTGAATGTTAAAACTTTACAATGTTTCTCTTTGCCTCTTGTTACGGAATGGTGCAACATTGAAAACATGGCACATAGGCTTATTTGAATTATGGAGTTTTTATTTTAAAGCCTGAAAAATTGAACTTTATTTCACGTGACACAATTGACTGTTCGAAACTCAGGTCAGAAGAATTTCGTAGACTTCAGGAAACAACAACCAGATGTTCTTAAGCTGATTTGATTTTGGTGAACCATTAATTTTGCTCAAGATATTCCCCAATCTGGTGTCCATGTTAAATCCACAAAAGATTATACATAGTTAAACTCTTTCTATCTGTGAGAGGATCATCTTAAATAAATGAATTGTTTGTTCATGTATGCCTGTAATGTATTAAAAATCCTGTCTGCACCACCTCCAATCAAGGTTTCCATGTGAATTCCTATGTCCAATACTGGTGGGAGGGTGTAAATACAGACAAATTTACTTAGGCACTTTCCATAATAAATATGGACATGGGAATATATAACAGAAATATAAAAATGAGGAAAGTCTGATTTTAAATCGGGGCTGAATTACATCGACGTGCTGACATACACTTATTTCCCACCCTCGAACCCCATTTCATCTGACTACACCTAGTCTTGTCTTCATGTGCATCGTCACAAGAGATCAGCCAACTAGCCTTTTATGTGCTTTATTTTTAAATGACTCACACATTCAAATGTTAATTTTTTGTACATTCATGGGCATTTTTATAAATTGCTTACGCTTTTGCCTGTTATGGATGTGATAAGAATATAAAAATGTCCCATTTTCCTGGTACAATAAACAGAGAATGCCAATTGCTTAAAGGGCAACACTACTTGGGGTGATTGTCGCCTGTCATTTCTAGAGGATCCTCGATCGTCTATCATAACTTTGGCAGACGATTGGTGGAAACCCTGTGGTTCTCTGCAGTCTTCAGTTGAAAGAGCTGGGGAATGGGACTAATTTGATAGCTCTTTCAAAGAGCCAGCATCGGAATGGTGGGATGAATGGCCTCCTTCTGTGCTGTAAGTGTTATGTCTTTAGATGCTCTGATAATGACTCCACGAGGCAATGTGTTGTACTTGAACTGTAGTGACCTTAGTCCTTTATTGATAATACCAGAGTGAGGATCACACCTGGTTGCCTGCCTTTTATACTAGGCCAGGCACACCTGTACAGGTAACCTGCAAGTCTCCCACTGCAGTGCCCTCTGGTGGCACACTTTGTAATAGTACAAGCAATAACCATATAGGATACATGACAGTAAGATTTTATGATACCGTATAGTTCCACAACCAGTCATCCAGCTGACTGCCATTCATCTGAGTGATGTACTTTGGGGTGAATTTTTATATGCCTACCTGTTGACACAGGTAAACAAGGTAGCAGGCAAATGAAAATATTTAGAAAAATAAGCCATGCCTATTGGCCGCCCGAGGGCTGCCCAACTCGATTCTCAAGTGGCCTCAAATCAGGGCCCTATGCCTAAAATAAAAACATAAAATGCTGGAAATCTCAGCAGGCCAGGCAGCATCTATACAGAGAGAAACAGAGTTAATGTTTCAGGTCGATGACCTTTCATCAGAACTCTCTGCCTGTTGTAGGACCCCAAAGCAATTTTCATGAACCAATGGGAAAGAAGTGCCCGGTACATGCCTCACCCATTGGTCCTTAAAGGCACTTCTGCAGGCAGCTCCAAAAATGGAATGAGCTAAAATGTCTTTCTTTTATTTTATAATAATAATATTATTATTCTTTTATTTTTGTGGGACCTGAAGGAGGTCCTTGTCCACTAGATTGCACGGGGTATCATCTCAGAGGGACTAGAACATATTCAGTTGACTCTCAGGGATTTACAGGTCTTTCTGCTTCCATTAGATTTTCCTTGCTCCCCTGCTGCTGAAATAGAGAGTGATAAAGGACTGGCTAAGTATAAAAGCATTGTGACAGCTCCTAGCAGATCAGGAATTCACATTCCCAATTTCCTGCCTCTGCAAAGGTGAAAGGAAGGAAGGAAGGAAGAGAAAAAAGACTTGGATTTATATAGCGCCTTCATGACCACCGGGCATTTCAAAGCACTTTACAGCCAATGAAGTATTTTTGGAGTGTAGTCACTGTTGTAATGTGGGAAATGCGGCAGCCAATTTGTGCACAGCAAGCTCCCTCAAACAGCAATGTGATAATGACCAGATAATCTGTTTTTGTTATGTTGATTGAGGGATAAATATTGCCCAGGACACCAGGGCTAACTCCCCTGCTCTTCTTTGAAATAGTGGGATCTTTTACATCCACCTGAGAGAGCAGATGGGGCCTCGGTTTATCGTCTCATCCAAAAGACGGCACCTCCGGCAGTGGAGCACTCCCTCAGCACTGCACTGGAGTGTCAGCCTAGATTTATCTGCTCAAGTCTCTGGAGTGGGACTTGAACCCACAACCTTCTGACACAAGGGTGAGTGTGCTGCCCACTGAGCCACAGGAATTTCAGGGCCACACCAACCATTTGATTTGAGTGATAATGAAGTACCATTAATGCTAATGCTGGTTTAGATGATCATACCATCTCATCCTTCCAGTTAGACAAGAATATTTGATAGTAAGAGTCTGCATAAGAGAAAGGATTGGGATATGGAGAGGAATTTTTTTCAATTACTACATTAATTTCAGATACATTAGTTAGACAGTGTTTTGCTTGACTACCTTTACGAAGATACATTTGCTAATGTAAATTTAAAAAGGTTACAGTTGTGTTCTTTTACATTTTTTTATTTCAAATAATAAAGTTGCACTCTCTCATTCTATAACAAGAGAGAAGCATAGTGAAGAATCCATTAGGTGAGTGGACTCACCAACCTCTCATCAAAACAGCACGTTTGAGTTGTCACTTTGAAGGATATCTGAGTCTATGGGATGCCGTTCACATAGTTACAAGATGCATAAGGGACTCCTATACTTACATTCAGGTTGAATGATAACCATAAAGCTGGCTCATCAAAGTAGTGACAAATATCTTGTCTCAGTGGGAGATCAGTGTATCTTCTTCCCTTATGTTTATTAGCTTATTTGCCACATACTCCTATTGTGATGCTACTTACTATAGTCTATCTGACATTCTCTTTGTGCAGCTGTATGAAAAAACACCATCTGGTATATCCCTCGAGAAAGGAAATGATGCCAAACTGCATCTTTCTATAGAAACGTCTACAAAGGGCTGAGTTGAGTATAAGTTTCTCTATTTAGTCCCTTTCTTTTCCAGTTGTATCACAGCTGTTTCTCCACCCCGACTCAACAGCACTCGGCTGGAGGGATAGAAACCCCAAGTGACCAAATAATTGAAAACATAGGTAGTGATCACAGCAGTAAGAAACAGCTGAAAATATTCCAAAAAGTTAAGTGAGGGTCAAGTAATTAAGGTAATAAAAGTATGATTGCACAAATTAATGTCTCGGAATCGTGTTTTGCATGGCCCATAAAGAGTTAGAACTAAAAAGGACAAGACCTATTTGTGAACATGTGTGCTCCATGAACAGACTGCCTTCTATGGGCCCAAATTTGCCCAGGAGTTGCTCCGTGTTTTTTGAGCAACTTGATTTTTATGGAGTATCTTAAAAATCCCCATTCCGCACGTTTAATTTGCGCCAGTGTAAGTGAGTTAGTTAGGATTTTTTTAGTTTCGTTTTTTTTTTCCAAAAGGGGGCGTTACCAGCCATTTTGGCCAGTTAAGCCAATTTGGACAGCTAATAGTTGCTCCAAACTAACTTAGGCCAGCGTGTGTGGCCAATTGTGACCGCACAGAAAACCCTTGCGGAGAGTTAAGAAATCAGCGCAGGTAGCCAGAGATGGGGGGGGGGGAGGGGTGGCAAGGGAAGCAGAGAGGACCTTGCAAAGCACTAAACATCTTCACAACAACATTCAAGAAGCATAAAAACCATCAATAAAGAAAAAATAAAACTTAAGTCCTACCTTCCTAACTCGGCCCCCCCGAGGGACTGGACTTCTCTCCGAGGGATTGGACTTCACTTCTCTCTGAGGGACTTCACTTCTCTCCAAGGGAAGGCAGCGGCCGGCCTATGCGGCAGGCCACTCGGCCAGGGATAGGGGCGGTGAATATCGGGTCGTCCGTTCGGCCAGGGATAGGGGCGGTGAATATCGGGTCCCGCTCACAGCCTGCAGGACACGCTGGGAGGATGAGGAGCTACTGCGCATGCGCGCAGACTCCACCACGCATGCAGACAGCTGCCGGCACTGTTTTCGGCATAGGGCTGTAGCTCCGCCCTCCACTGCACTATATACGCCGTGCCAGGACCCGGGACACACAGCAGAGCATTTGTTGTTTTGTAGCCAGTTTGCTATCCATTCTGCTACTTGTCACCTGATTCCACATAATCTGACTTTAGTTATGAGTCTACTGTGTGGTACCTTATCAAAGGCCTTTTGCAAGTCCATGTATATCATATCCACTGCATTACACTTGTCAACTCTTTCCATTACTTCTTCAAAGAATTCAATAAGCTTGGCCAAGCATGACCTTCCCTTCTGAAATCCGTGTTGACTATTCTTTATTATATTTTTGCTTTCTAGCTGTTTTTTCTATTACATCTTTGAATAAAGATTTCAATTTTTTTCCTACCACTGACATTAATCTAATTGGTCTATAGTTTCCTGGATTTATTTTATAAAGAAAGAAACAAAAGACCTGGATTTATATAGCACCTTTCATGACCACCGGCCATCTCAAAGCGCTTTACAGCCAATGAAGTACTTTGAGTGTAGTCACTGTTGTAATGTAGGAAACCCTGGGCCAAAAATAGCAGTCGGAGGTTTCCTTCGTACGAACGCCTCTGACCCGAAAAACATCTACGAAGCTACCTGTTGGTCCCGGAGGAACATAGGATTCCGGTCTGAGACCTTCATTCACTGTGCAGCATGCGGGGATCTGTCTTCCGCATACGAACACATCTGCTGGAATCACGTGGGCCTGGACCACCAATCACTATGCAGTATTCGCATTGATAATAATGGGAACTCCGTTTGTACAGGCTCCCGTTACTATGAATGAAAATACCCCCCTAAAACACCAAAACACAGCACAATAAATAAAAAACATATTTGAAATTAAATGTAATTAAATGTTTTAGGGGAAAAAAATTGGGGGAAATTTTTTTTTACATGTGTTTTAATAGGGTTAAAAATAAACTTACATTAAAGTACAGGGTTTTTAATATAAAATGAATGATTAAATTACAGTTTTCTATGTATTAAAAGTATTATGCTGGTAAAAGTAAGTTATTCGCCTACTTTTACGAGTTTGAAGGGCGTAAAAGTTTGAAGGACATTCGCTGAGCATGAGTTGGGCAAATAGCCCAATCGCGCCTGTGCGGATGTCCTTCTCCCGGGGATGCATAGAATCTGTCTGAAGAAATGTTGACAGATTGGAAGAGCCGGATCTCGGCGCATGCACATCGCGCACTGAGAACCAGCTTTAGCACGGCCTCGCTGGGTGCATGAGCACTTCGTACGCACCCAGCAAGGCTGTAAGTTTTGGCCCATTATCTCCCTTTTTGAATAGAGGAATAAATATAGCTGTCACCAGTCCTCTGGCACTATTCCCTTTTCGACTGAATTTATAAATATATATATTATAAATTTCCTAACTTCTTTGAGTATTTGAGTATGGGCAGAGGCAATCCATCCAGACCCGAGGTCTTATCCTCTCGAAATTTGGCTAGTTTATCAATTGTCTCCCTCCTTTTTATCTTAAATGTTTTGATATCCATTTTAATCTCTCCTTCTATTGCCATGTCCACATAGTTGGTCTCCCTGGTAAAAACGGAGGCAAAGTATTGTCATCCTCTTCTTTATCGGAGTGACTATTTGTACGAACGATTTTCTCTTCCTTCTGCGCCTGCATCCTCCAGAACGCACCCCCGACGCCTCCCGCCCGAAACCCGAACCGGAAGTGGGGCCACATTGTTCCTCAATTTGCCACATTGTTGGACCGAGCCACTGAGCCTCCCGCCGAGCCCTCCCTACAAATAAACGCATCCTTTCTTTATTGCCTATGTACTTAAGCATCAAGCAATTGCGTCAGAATAGCAGTGATCTAATTTCTACCCTCAAAAGACATTGTGCCATTTCCTCTTCTAAATCATTCTTAACTCTTTCCCACAACCTCAAAATGTCCCTCACACTTTCCTTGCTCATACAATCTTCAGGTATCTTAAACACAACCTTGATACTGGCTAATCACAACTTCTGCATTTAATCATCTCTTTTACCGTTTTCAACCGTTGTGCTTTACCTTAATTTCTCAAATTTAAAAAAAGGAGCCAGGCAGATAATGAATCATGAGATAGACCCGAGTGTGATATGGATCTATCGATGAAAATCATAGAGGAGTAGGAAAGGAGGAAGGTCTTTGGAACTTAATATTTAATATTCACTGCCACAAGGCCAGCTGCACTATTAGGAGCTAAGAATCTTCACTCTGATCTATAATCAAATGAAAAAAATATAATTCTGGTAGATGCACAGAAAATATACAACCCATGGGTTATATTAATCAACAAAATCTCAATGCCCACAGGGATGTTATGTCACTAGCAAATATGTTGTACAATTTCAAAGTTGCGTGTCGTAACACGAAAAGCTCGATCACTTTCCAGATTTTTGCAGTGGTTAAAATTCAAACAGGGCTCTTGGGACACTGTCTAGTTCTATGTTCCTGTTTGCTTGAGTTGCACTATTGTAACGTACTGTAATCCCATTGTGTACTATAGATTTAGGCTGGGTGGGAGGATGGGCAACTGGGGACATCTCTGTGCCATCTGCCTTTGCTGCTCTGTGAGTAGCACATGACTTTCATTGCGACAATGTGCATGTCAATCAGATGCACAGTCTTGACAAATACTTTTCGAGTTTGTGAAACTGAGGGGATAACTTTCAACTTCGCCGGGAGAGTAAAACCTGCGGTATCCCATTAGCTGCTTGTTATACACCATGCCCGATATTCCTTTCCTTTAGTGTGCTGGGTAAGAGGGATGGCTGGCCTCAGCTTGAATCTGCATCAGTGACTACATCCAAGGAGAAACGTGAGTGTGACAAAAAGGGGTTTCCTCCAGGGACTGCATTTCCCAGCTCATAATCATAGACGGTCACTTGAACGAGGATGACTTGCTTCCACATGAGTTCACAGATGTTTCAATGAAGGACCCGATATTCCAGTCCTGAACTCCAATTGAAGGGGCGAAAGATGTCTGTGTGTGGACTTTTTTTTACGTTTTGTGAACGTTGCACATCAGGCACCACATGGGTTTAACAGAGCTCGGCCTTTATCCAGTGGCAAGGATTTAGAAACATAAAAAATAGGTGCAGGAGTAGGCCATTCAGCCCTTCAAGCCTGCACCATCATTCAATAAGATCATGGCTGATCATTCACCTCAGTACCCCTTTCCTGCTTTCTCTCCATAGCCCTTGATCCCTTTAGCCACAAGGGTCATATCTAACTCCCTCTTGAATATATCCAATGAACTGGCATCAACAACTCTCTGTGGTAGGGAATTCCACAAGTTAACAACTCTCTGAGTGAAGAAGTTTCTCCTCATCTCAGTCCTAAATGGCTTACCCCTTATCCTAAGACTGTGTCCCCTGGTTCTGGACTTCCCCAACATCGGGAACATTCTTCCTACATCTAACTTGTCCCGTCCCACCAGAATTTTATATGTTTCTATGAGATCCCCTCTCATCCTTCTAAACTCCAGTGAATACAGGCCCAGTCGATCCAGTGTCTCCTCATGTCAGTCCTGCATCCTGGGAATCAGTCTGGTGAACCTTTGCTGCACTCCCTCAATAGCAAAAACGTCCTTCCTCAGATTAGACCACCAAAACTGAACACAATATTCCAGGTGAGGCCTCACCAAGGCCCTGTACAACTGCACTAAGACCTCCCTACTCCTATTCTCAAATCCTCTAGCTATGATGGCCAACCGACCATTTGCCTTCTTCACCGCCTGCTGTACCTGCATGCCAACTTTCAATGGACTGATGTACCATGACACCCAGTCTCGTTGCACCACCCCTTTTCCTAATCTGCCACGATTCAGATAATATTCTGCCTGCATGTTTTAGCGACCAAAGTGGATAACCTCACATTTATCCACATTATACTGCATCTGCCATGCATTTGTCCACTCACCTAACCTGTCCAAGTCACGCTGCAGCCTCTTAGCGTCCTCCTCACAGCTCACACTGCCACCCAGCTTAGTGTCATCTGCAAACTTGGAGATATTACATTCAATTCCTTCATCGAAATCATTAATGTATATTGTAAATAGCTGGGGTGCCAGCACTGAGCCCTGCGGCATTCCACTTGTCACTGCCTACCATTCTGAATGGACCCCTTTATCCCAACTCTCTGCTTCCTGTCTGCCAACCAGTTCTCTATCCACGTCAGTACATTACCCCTAATACTATGTGCTTTAATTTTGCACACCAATCTCTTGTGTGGGACCTTGTCAAAGGCCTTTTGAAAGTACAAACACACCACATCCACTGGTTCTCCCTTGTCCACTCTACTAGTTACATCCTCAAAAGATTCTAGAAGATTTGTCAAGCATGATTTCCCTTTCATAAATCCATGCTGACTTGGACCGGTCCTGTCACTGCTCTCCAATTGCGCTGCTATTTCATCTTTAATAATTGATTCCAACATTTTCCCCACTGCTGACGTCAGGCAAACCGGTCTATAATTACCCACTTTCTCTCCCTCCTTTTTAAAAAAGTGGTGTTACATTAGCTACCCTCCAGTCCATAGGCACTGATCCAGAGTCGATAGACTGTTGGAAAATGATCACCAATGCATCCACTATTTCTAGGGCGACTTCCTTAAGTACTCTGGGATGCAGACTATCAGGCCCCGGGGATTTATCGGCCTTCAATCCCATCAATTTCCCTAACACAATTTCCTGCCTAATAAGGATTTCCTTCAGTTCCTCCTTCTCACTGGACCTTCGGTCCCCTCGTATTTCCGGAAGGTTATTTGTGTCTTCCTTCATGAATACAGAACCAAAGTATTTGTTCAATTGGTCTGCCATTTCTTTGTTCCCCATTATAAATTCACTTGAATCCGACTGCAAGGGACCTACGTTTGTCTTCACTAATCTTTTTCTCTTCACATATCTATAGAAGCTTTTGCAGTCAGTTTTTATGTTTTTAGTTTTAAGCAAGCTTCCTCTCATACTCTATTTTTCCCCTCCTAATTAAACCCTTTATCCTCTTCTGCTGAATTCAAAATTTCTCCCAGTCTTCAGGTTTGCTGCTTTTTTCTGACCAATTTATATGCTTCTTCCTTGGATTTAACACTATCCTTAATTTCCCATGTTAGCCACGATTGAGCCACCTTCCCCATTTTATTTTTACTCCAGACAGGGATGTACAATTGTTGAAGTTCATCCATGTGATCTTTAAATGTTTGCCATTGCCTATCCACCATCTACCCTTTAAGTATCATTCGCCAGTCAATTCACGTCTCATACCATCGAAGTTACCTTTCCTTAAGTTCAGGACTCTAGTCTCTGAATGAACTGTGTCACTTTCCATCCTAATAAAGAATTCTGCCATATTATGGTCACTCTTCTCCAAGGGGCCTCGCACAACAAGATTGCTTATTAGTCCTTTCTCATTACACATCACCCAGTCTAGGATGGCCAGCTCTCTCGTTGGTTCCTCGACATATTAGTCTAGAAAACCATACCTAATACACTCCAGGAAATCCTCCTCCACCATATTGCTACCAGTTTGGTTAGCCCAATCTATATGTCGATTAAAGTCACCCATGATAAATGCTGTACCTTTACCTGCATGCATCCCTAATTTCTTGTTTGATGCTGTCCCCACCCTCACGACTACTGTTTGGTGGTCTGTATACAACTCCTACTAGCGTTTTCTGCCCTTTGGTATTCCGCAGTTCCACCCATACAGATTCCACATCATCCAAGCTAATGTCCTTCCTTACTATTGTGTTCATTTCGTCTTTAACCAGCAACGCTACCCCACCTCCTTTTCCTTTCTGTCTATCCTTCCTGAATGTTGAATACCCCTGGGTGTTGAGTTCCCAGCCTTGGTCACCTTGGAGCCATGTCTCCATGATGCCAATTATATCATATTCATTAATTGCTGCCTGTACAGTTAATTCATCTACCTTATTACGAATACTCCTCGCATTGAGGCACAGAGCCTTCAGGCTTGTCTTTTTAACACACTTTGCCCCTTTAGAACCTTGCTGTAATGTGGCCCATTTTGATTTATGCCTTGGGTTTCTCTGCCCTCCACTTTTACTTTTCTATCTTTTGCTTCTGCCCCCATTCTACTTCCCTCTGTCTCCCTGCATAGGTTCCCATCCCCCTGCCATATTAGTTTAATGCCTCCTCAACAGCACTAGCAAACACTCCACCTAGGATATAAGTTCCAGTCCTGCCCAGGTGCAGACCATCCGGTTTGTACTGGTCTCACCTCCCCCAGAACTGGTTCCAATGTCCCAGGAATTTGAATCCCTCCCTTCTGCACCACTCCTCAAGCCACGTATTCATCTGAGCTATCCTACAATTCCTATTCTGACTAGCATGTGGCACTGGTAGAAATCCTGAGATTAATACCTTTGAGGTCCTACTTTTTAAATTTAACTCCTAGCTCACTAAATTCAGCTTGTAGGACCTCATCCCATTTTTTACCTATATCGTTGGTACCTATATGCACCAGGACAACTGGCTGTTCACCCTCCCCCACCAAAATGTCCTGCAGCCGCTCCGAGTCATCCTTGACCCTTGCACAAGGGAGGCAACATACCATCCTGGAGTCTCGATTGCGGCTGCAGAAACGTCTATCTATTCCCCTTACAATAGAATCCCCTACCAGTATAGCTCTCCCACTCTTTTTTCTGCCCTCCTATGCAGCAGAGCCACCCACGGTGCCATGAACTTGACTGCTGCTGCCCTCCCCTGATGAGTCATCACCCCCAACAGTACCCAAAATGGTGTATCTGTTTTGGAGGGAGATGACTGCAGGGGACCTCTGCACTACCATCCTCCCATTGCTCTTCTGTTGGTCACCTATTCCTTATCTGTCTGTGTATCCTTTACCTGCGGTATGACCAACTCACTAAATGTGCTATTCACGGCATTCTCAGCATCGCGGATACTCTAGAGTGAATTCACCCACAGCTCCAGTGCCGCAATGCAGTCTGTCAGGAGCTGCAGCAGGATACACTTCCCGTACATGTAGTCGTCAGGGGCACTGGAAACGTCCTGAGTTCCCACATGGCACAGGAGGAGCATGACACGTGTCCGAGCTCTCCTGCCATGACTTAACCAGGATAACTGGAGGCCTGCTCTGCTGCACGGATCTAGTGCACACACATATCGCAGCGTGGGCTGGCCCGTGCTTCCCCTGGGCCTTCGGCTCTTCTGGACTGCGTACCCGCATTTGCTGCATCTCCATCACAATCTCTCACTGCTCCTCCGCCACAAACATTCGCTGCACCTCCGCCACAATCTCTTGCCGCTCCTCTGCCACGATCTCTCGTCGCACCTCCACCACGATCTCTCACCGCTCCTCCGCTGCAGCTGGACTCCGCCAATGTTCCTGCCCGTGCTCCAAACAACAAAGCAACCAACTCATAAACCAGGGCCCTGAAACTCCAGGCTTGTTCGGGCAGACTCCCACCAAACATCTTCTGCGCTATATGATTCTACGATAATGTAAATATTTGTCAAGGTGCTTGACTATGGAGAGGTTTATAGGCTTCATTACTGAAGTAATCTGGTCATGATTCTGTGTGAACAAATGTTGGGTCATTTGTAAAAACATGGACCACAAAGTTCCTGGGTCCAGTGAGAGCAGAAAAGAAGATTTCCACCTGGAGGGGCCAGGAATTTGGGGCAGAGCACCATGATTCTCTCCCTTTAACAGCTGATGAGGAGGCAAGGGGATCACGCGAGTATTTCTGAGGGAGTTCTCAGGCTATCCAGATAAAACTTTGCCCATTCCAGGGGAACTTACAACAACTGAAAGTTGTCATGACTCTTGCAGAGGGCTTTTACAAGACCCCAAACCTTTACCATGAAAGATAATCAATCCCACAGAGAAACAATTACTTTCCCAATAGGCCCACTTATGCCAAAGGGGGAAGAAGATTGAATAAGTGAAGACTTTATAGGCACTTCCCATCTTCCTTTCCCCAACCATGCACATGATCCCATCCTTGTGTCAGCTTTGGCTTAATGGATAACACACTTGCCTCTGAGTCAGAAGGCTGTTTGTTCAAATCCCACTCCAGGGACTTGAGCACAAATATTTAGGCTGGCACTCCCAGTGCAGTGCTGAGGGAGTGCTGTCTTTCAGATGAGATGTTAAACCCAGGCCCCGTTCGCCTTCTCAGGTCGATGTAAAAGATCCCATGGCATTATTTCGAAGAAGAGCAGGAGAGTTATCCCTGGTGTCCTGCTGTGCGCAAATTGGCTGCCACATTTCTCACATTACAACAGTGACTACACTCCAAAAGTACTTAATTGGCTGTAAAGTGCTTGGGGATGTCCAGTGGTTGTGAACGGCGCTATATAAATGTAAGTCTTTCTTTCATGAATCGATACAGGATCTATATCTTTGAGCACTTGGCAGAGGAATTTCAGGTCCTTGGTCTTCCTTTGAATCAAGAAAAAAGTAGTTATTACTTTCAAGTGTTAGATAAAGTAGTACATTTTACACAAAGCTTCATAACAAGATAGGGACATGGACAATTTCTCTCGAAGCTCTTATAACCCTCTTTTGGGACTCTTCAGTTGCCATTGTGTGGGCTTCTTTGACCTATTATTTTTACAATTCCATCAGCAATGTCTCGATGGCTTAAAAGTTAAAGTTTGACAGCTTCAAAGAGGAATAGTGCTATTAACTGCCATTTATATCTAAATGTCAATTGTACATTTTAGGAGACCAAACGCATATTGGGTGACTGCTTTGCGGAACACCTTCGTTTGGCTTGCAACCGTGACCCCGAGCTTCCGGTCACCTGTCATTTTAATTCCCTGGACCACACCCACTCTGACCTCGGCCTCCTACTCTGTTCCAATGAAGCTTAACGTAAGCTCAAGAAACAGCACCTTATCTTTCGATTAGGCACTTTACAGCCTTCTGGGCTCAACATCGAGTACAACAATTTAAGATCATAACCTCTCCCCCCATTTTTTCGGAAGGAAGCTATTTCTGATGATTCAGCTATTTCCATTTACATCTCCTCTAGACGCACCTTTTGTTTCTTTAATTGTCTCATTACCATCTCCATTTGCCGTGCACTATGATCCCTTTTGTCAATTAATCTCTCCCGCCTTCCACCCTTTCATAGACCTTCCCTTTTGTTCATTCCTCTCCACTCTCCAGTTCGCTGCCTCCGTACTTGCTTAAAACCTGGTACATCTCTAACCTTTTCCAGTTCCTCAGTGCATGTGCACCTCACTTGTTATGGTTATTGTGAGTGTGATGACCGTGTGTTTTCCAAACTACACTGATAGAATAGAACGTCTCTTCATTTTATTAAAATTAATTCACTTTGAAATTTTACTGCCATTACATTTAATATTGAAGAATTTCCAATTTTTGTAATTTTCAATGGGAGTCCACAAAAATCCTAATTGTTTTAAAGCGACAGAATTATTACATTTGAAAATGTGAAAACTTACTTTCACAGCCACATCTCTTTCCTCAGCAACTGTCTCCGGCTCCAGCTTAGTCCACAGGGATTCTGTCCCCATTTTTACAGACGGCAGCTGTTGGTGATTCTGCTATTCCCACTTACATCTCTTCTAGACCCAACTTTTGCCTTGCACCATCATCCCTTTGGCCATTTAATCTCTCCTGCCTTCCACCCTATCACAGACTTTTCCTTTTCTTCTTTCCTCCCCTGCCCCGGTTCCCTGCCTCTGTACTTGCTTAAAACTTGTTACATCTCGAACTTTTAGCAGTTCTGACAAAATGTCATCGGCCTGAAACATTAACTCTGTTCTTCTCTCCACAGATGCTGCCCAACCTGCTGAGGATTACCAACATATTGTGTTTTTACTTCAGATTTCCAGCATCCGCAATAGTTTGCTTTTGTACAATTTTATTTGCTTATGGTGACCACTATATTATTGATAGTTGCTACCCTTATATAATAAAATTTGCATCACCCTCATATTCTTAACATCTGCCCTGATAGGGTTTTGATTGAGATGCATTTTTCTTATTTTATTATTATGGACGAAGATATTGGGGAGATTTTACAAATTTGCATTCTCAGAGCTTTGTACACATCAGGAAGTCAGATAGAGGCAATTTCAAATGTCCGTTTCAGGCTGCTGCATCACCGACGATTGCTCAGGCAGGGCCTGGGAGAGAAAGGGCGATTGGGAGAGGGGGCAATGGATCGGGAGGGTGGCAATGATGGGCGAGGGGAGGGGAAGGACTGCCAGTTAGGCTATATGTTGACCATATTTTCCTGAATGCAGCTAGCTGGTGTTGGCTATGTTCAAGGCAGCACAATTTTAGAAAGGGGTCCTCAAACAGGCAACGAGGCCAACGCCTGTTCCAGCTGTAGGCCCTGGACTCCTCTTTTTCTACATTTATCAATATGGCGGGCAGCCAGTGCATGATGGGCACATCACCCTGCCCCGCTCCCCATATTGGATGCTTAGGCACCTGTATTGTGCCTGACAATCGGGTGCAGTGCCTCCAAATTCCAGTATTTACAAAAGGCTTTGTCTCAAGCCTGGCTCAGTAAACAACTCATTCAGAAAGCTTTCCAATTACCATCCACCTAAAGTGATAGAAATAACTACTATTGATCACTGGAATGTTAAGGATAGATCTAGGATTTCCTATAAGACATATACCTATTGTGAAATCTCTGTTTCTGGTCTTAGGCTTATGAAGCTGCCTGGATCAAATATATTTACCGAAGCGTTTCACTATGTCTTAAGGTCACTATTTCTACCTCAATGCAATGAGATTGACTTCCATGGAGGCCAAAAACATACTGGACATAAGAAATAACAGCAACAGCAAAAACTTGGATTTATATAGCACCTTTAACATAGTAAAACGTCCCAAGGCGCTTCACAGGCGTGTTAGAAAGTCAAAAAATTGACACCAAGCCACATGAGGAGAAATTAGAGCAGGTGACCAAAAGCTTGGACAAAGAGGTAGATTGTAAGGAGTGTCTTAAAGAAGGAAAGAGAGGCAGAGAGGTTTAGGGAGGGAAGTCCAAAGCTTGGGTTGTACTGAGACAATCAAGCTTCCAGCTGGAAAGTTAAAAGATTTCCAGATAACCTGGGGGAAGGCAGGCAGTTACCAACAGGTAATAGCAAAATAAAGCGCAGTTTAGGAGGAGAACTATGGCATAATAGTTCACTCAACTTTATGAAGCGTGCGGGAACATTTTTTAAATTGATTAAAGCCACTAAAGGAAGAAAAGACCATTTAGACTTTAATCTGGCACAAACCAGTAAAGGGTTAGAGAGCAAGAGCTTGGGCTAATAAAAAAATAACAATGGTAAATGCCTAGGTTGTGAAGGTAGTTAAATCTGAGTTGTTATTAATACTTATAGATCTTGTGTATTTTTCAGAATTAAAGTATTGATTTTATGAGCAGCGTATCTGTGGTGTTTACAGGTTGACTTTACTTTTAGAGAGTATTCATTGACAAATGTTTTCTGTCAAAATTACATAAGTAAAGCAGGCACCATTAAGACCTCAAGTTTTGCAACATCAAGTGCTGAAATAGATTGCTAAATAGACACACAGTAATGCAGAAAAAAATTATAACTGCAAATATTTCTTGACAAGTGATCTTAGCTCACAAATGAATAAATGGAAGATGTAGAGGTCACCTTACTTGTGATAATGCTGGCAATGCTACACTATGAAAGGCAGTAAATAAGTGGCAGGCATACCGCTTATCAATTAAACAAGAAATGCAACAGCTCAAACACAATTCAAATAGTATCAGACATCAATCTAATCAATACCATAACCCGGTATTATGGTACTAATTAGAAAAAGTATTGGCCTATTAAATCTCACATATTAGGTGAGCGATTTAAGGATTTAAACCTTTCACACGCTCCCACATGAGCTTAAATCACCAAGCCACAGGTTATGGAGGATTTCCAATAGAACTAAACTGGAGCATAAGGAACAGGACCTCATTATTTCTAGAAACCACAGATTGAGTTATAAGAACATAAGAAATAGGAACTGGAGTAAGCTATTTGGCCCTTCGTGCCTGTTCCACCACTCAATAAGATAATGGCTGATCTTCTACCTCAACTCCACCTTCCCGCACGATCCCCATATCCCTTAGTTTCCAAAGATTTATCGGCCTCTGTCTTGAATATGTTCAATGACTGAGCATCCACAGCTCTCTATGGTACAGAATTCCAAACATTCACAACCCTTTGCGTGAAGAAATTTCTGCTCACCTCAGTCCTAAATGGCTAATCCTTTATTTTGAGACTGTGACCCCGTGTTCTAGATTCCCCAGCCAGGGGAAACGTTTTCTCAGCATTAACCCTGTCAAGCCCCTTAATAATTTTATATTTCAATTAGATCACCTCTCATTCTTCTAAATTCTAGGGAACATAAGAACATAAGAAATAGGAACAGGAGTGGGCCATACAGCCCCTCGAGCCTGCTCCGCCATTCAATAAGATCATGGCTGATCTGATCATGGACTAAGGTCCACCTTCCCCGCCCGCTCCCCATAACCCCTTATCCCCTTATCCTTTAAGAAACTGTCTATTTCTGTCTTAAATTTATTCAATGTCCCAGCTTCCACAGCTCTCTGAGGCAGCGAATTCCACAGATCCACAATCCTCAGAGAAGAAATTTCTCCTCATCTCTGTTTTAATTGTGCGGCCCTTTATTCAAAAATCATGCCCTCAAGTTCTAAGTCTCCCCCATCAGTGGAAACATTCTCTCTGCATCCATCTTGTCAAGCCCCCTCATAATCTTATACGTTTCGATAAGATCACCTCTCATTATTCTGCATTCTAATGAGTAGAGGCCCAACCTACTCAACCTTTCCTCATAAGTCAACCCCCTCATCCCCAGAATCAACCTAGTGAACATTCTCTGAACTGCCTCCAAAGCAAGTATATTCTTTCATAAATATGGAAACCAAAACTGCACGCAGTATTCCAGGTATGGCCTCACCAATACCTTATACAGCTGTAGTAAGACTTCCCTGCTTTTATACTCCATCCCCTTTGCAATAAAGGTCAAGATACCATTGGCCTTCCTGATCACCTGCTGTACCTGCATACTATCCTTTTGTGTTTCATGCACAAGTAGCCCCAGGTCCCGCTGTACTGCGGCACTTTGCAATCTTTCTTCATTTAAATAATAACTTGCTCTTTGATTTTTTTCTGCCAAAATGCATGACCTCACACTTTCCAACATTATACTCCATCTGCCAAATTTTTGCCCACTCACTTAGCCTATCTATGTCCTTTTGCAGATTTTTTTATGTCCTCCTTACACATTGCTTTTCCTCCCATCTTTGTATCATCAGAAAACTTGGTTACGTTACACTCAGTCCCTTCTTCCAAGTCGTTAATATAGATTGTAAATAGTTGGGGTCCCAGCACTAGCGGCACCCCACTAGTTACTGGGTGCCAACCAGGGAATGAACCATTTATCCCAACTCTCTGTTCTCTGTTATTTAGCCAATCCTCTATCCATGCTAATATATTACCCCCAACCACGTGAACTTTTATCTTGTGCAGTAACCTTTAATGTGGCACCTGGAATATTGGCCTAGTCAACTCAATCTCTCCTCAGAGGGCAATTCCTTCATCCCAGCAACCAGTCTCGTGAACCTTCGCTGTACTCCCTCTAAGGCAAATATGTCCTTCCTTAGGTAAGGAGACCAGGGGGCTGAAATTCAGGGTTCGGATAAGGCTTATTACTGCCGTTTTGTGGCGGCCATGCAGCAGAATCGACTGGCTGCCGCGCTGCAGTCCATTGGCCACCATGACCCAAATTCAGCTCGGGGATTTTTCGGCCTGTCCCCACTTCCGCTCCACTGCTGCCAACCACCGCAAGCGCGACATCAGAGCGCGCACCGTCGATCTCCCACACCTCCAGCACACTCCGTCCCAAATTTGCCTGCAAAAATCTCTGCTCTGCCACGTGGTGCCCCGACAGCTTTTTCCGTCGGTGCACCTTGGTGTGGGTGTGTGCGGCATGGCAGCGCACCGGCCCTTCAAGGGGAGGGCGCACTGCAGCGGCTGCCATGTTTTTATTTTTGCCGGCCGACTTCCCTATCGGCTGGCAAATTATTGCCCCGGGTTCAGCCGGGCCGCCATCAGGCAGCCTAGCACCCCCTCTTGGGTGCCAGACCGCTGGCCCGGCCGAAACCCTCCCCGGTGGCCCAGTGGCCGAAACTACAAATCGCCGATTCTCTCCCCATTAGATGAGGGGAGAGACATGGTGATGCACACGTGCAGTGACATCACCACCGTTACACCGTGACTTCCACCCCTCACCAGGAGTTACCGCCCCCATTACGACTGACTTCCGGTCCAACGCGAAAAAAAGTTCAAAGTGGAGAAAATCGATGGCACTCGGCGGTAAAAACGGGTAAAAAATTGGAGGTGCGCCAGGTTTCTGGCATGCCTGATTTTCGGCCCCCAGAACTGTACACCGTACTCCAGGTGTGGCCTCACCAATGCTCTGTATAATTGTAGTAAGACTTCTTTACTTTTATACTCTAATCCTTTTGTAACAAGTGCCAGCATACCATTTGCTTTCCTAATGCTTGCTGTACCTGCATGTTAAATTTCTGTGATTCATGTACAAGGGCACCCAGGTCCCTCTGAGCGCAAACATTTCCGAGTCTCTCACCATACAAAAAATATTCTGCTGCTTTGTCATAATCTGATCCCAGATTGAGATGATGATTGTCCATCACTGAGGCTTCTTCCTCTTCACCTCTGGTGTCCATTGAGTCTGTTGATTATATTTATAACTCGCTTCCCGATATCCACCTAACTATATTTTCGGGTTAGTGATGTGATACTTGGCACCTGTAGCTCTGACGTGTATTAGATGCAGGCAACCGATATGATTGGGCACTGCGACCCGAGGTCTTCACTTGTGGTACTGAGGGGCTATGCACTAGATGTACATTAGGCTCATTAAAGAAAAAAAACTAATGAGATCCTTACTCCATAACATAGTCCAAGAGCTTACTTTAAAGCCATTTCTCTCGATCTGCTGGTTCTGGAAGAGGAAGGGTAGAATCAGAGGAGACCTGCCCTATTGACCTGATGATTCATGATGATTTCAATATCATGGGGTGGAAATTTGGTTTTTAACACCAGCCATTAGCACTGGAGGAGGGAGGTGGGGGAAGCGCGCTAATGGGCGGCTAAGGACTTACCGACACGGCGGAGCGGTGTCCTCGCCTCCCGAAAACTTTAGTTGGGTGGTGGAGGCGGCATTAAGAGGTAGTGTTGCGTGCTCTACCACCACCCACGTGATGATGTCTTCGAGCCTGTAACGCCCCCTTGGTGCCACGGCAGCAAACTTCAGTTGGATCGCCTGCTTTCCCGGGGCGATATTGTCCAGAGAGCAAGGTAAGTTGTTAAGTTTCATTTTTTTTTTAGCTTTTATTTATTTCTTGCAGCAGTGGGGAAGCGTGGGTCAGTGCAATTTTCACATATTTTTTTTTTCCATTCTCAGGCACTAGAATGCGGGCATCCTTGCGACAGAAAATTGACTAGGCCTCCTGAGCTAGCGCTCCGTTGTATCCGAGGATAAGTGTGCAACGCCTCTTTTAGCGCTGCACTCTCACCTTTGGGAGAAAGACACTGAATTTTGCAATTTGAGGCGGTAATTACCGCCTGGTGGTAAAATCACACCCAGGCGGTGTCAGCACCTCAAAATTGGCAGTACCGAATTTTGACCCCTGCGAGTCTTACACAATCTTGCCCCCCAAAGGACCACTGTGGCTCAGCGGGCTGCACTCTCGCCTCTGAGTCAGAAGGTTGTGGGTTCAAGTCCCACTCCAGAGACTTGAGCACAAAAGAATCTAGGCTGACACTCCAGTGCAGTGCCGAGGGAGCACTGCACTGTTGGAGGCACCGTCTTTCGGATGAGACGTTAAACCGAGGCCCCGTCTGCTCTCTCAAGTGGAGAAGAAGAGAACCTGCTTCAAACAGCTGGCCTCCTCCCACCTGATGGGAGATTCTGTGAACATGAAGGATGCAGGTACTTTGTGTTGGCTGCTTGCCAGGTGTTCACACCTTGCCACAGCTCATGGGTCAAAGGGCAAATGCATTGACATGGCAACAATACAGATTACAGAGCTAGAACATGGGTATGCATGTGCATTATGAAGATAAATGAACAGTTGCCATAGTACTGTGCATCCTTCCTTTGTGATGCTTCAGCAAGCTTACAGCGAAGTGCTGTTAAGCTGCCTCACAAGATAGCATTGTAAAATTAAGCAAACAATAAGCACATTTACATTGGCATCCTTCCTGGGATCGGAAAATTTCTTCCTCACCGGGTCACAGGATCTGATCCCAGGTGAAACAACATTCACTCTGCTACCTCCATCCAGGCTTCTGTTGTGCTAATCTTCAATGGAAAATGCCGTTGGAAGAGCAGTTCAAGGAAGGTAGTGCAGGGATCCCCTGCGGTCATCCCCCTGCAAAATAGATACACCGCATTGAGTACTGTTGAGGGGGATGACTCATCAGGGGGGAGCAGCAGCAGCCAAGTTCATAGCACCGTGGCTGGCTCTGCTGCACAGGAGGGCAGGAAAAAGAGTGGGAGAGCGATAGTGATAGGGGATTCAATTGTAAGGGGAATATATAGGCGATTCTGCGGCCGCAACCGAGACTCCAGGATGGTATGTTGCCTCCCTGGTGCAAGGGTCATGGATGTCTTGGAGCGGGTGCAGGACATTCTGAAAAGGGAGGGTGAACAGCCAGTTGTCGTGGTGCACATTGGTACCAACGATATAGGTAAAAAACGGGATGAGGTTCTACGAGACGAATTTAAGGAGCTAGGAGCTAAATTAAAAAGTAGGACCTCAAAAGTAGTAATCTCGGGATTGCTACCAGTGCCACATGCTAGACAGAGTAGGAATCACAGGATAGCTCAGATGAATACGTGGCTTGAGCAGGGGTGCAGCAGGGAGGGATTCAAATTCCTGGGGCGTTGGAACCGGTTCTGGGGGAGGTGGGACCAGTACAAACCGGACGGTCTGCACCTAGGCAGGACCGGAACCAATGTCCGAGGAGGAGTGTTTGCTTGTGCTGTTGGGGAGGAGTTAAACTAATATGGCAGGGGGATGGGAACCAATGCAGGAGACAGAGGGAAACAAATTGGAGACAGAAGCAAAAGACAGAGATGAGTAAAAGTGGACGGCAGAGAAACCCAAGGCAGAAAACAAAAAGGGCCACTTTGCAGCAAAATTCTAAAGGGTCTAAGTGTGTTAAAAAGGCAAGCCTGAAGGCTCTGTGCCTCAATGCGAGGAGTATTTGGAATAAGGTGGATGAATTAACTGTGCAGATAGCAGTTAACGGATACGATGTGGTTAAAGAGGAAATTAAGGCAATTGTAAGGAAAGACATTAGCTTGGAAGATGTGGAATCGGTATAGGTGGAGCTACGGCATACCAAGGGGCAGAAAACGCTAGTGGGAGTTGTGTACAGACCTCCAAACAGTAGTAGTGATGTTGGGGAGGGCATCAAACAGGAAATTAGGGATGCATGCAATAAAAGGTGCAGCAGTTATCATGGGTGATTTCAATATGCATATAGATTGGGCTAACCAAACTGGAAACAATAAGGTGGAGGAGGATTTCCTGGAGTGCATAAGGGATGGTTTTTTAGACCAATATGTCGAGGAACCAACTAGGGCGGAGGCCATCTTAGACTGGGTGTTATGTAATGAGAGAGGATTAATTAGCAATCTCGTTGTGTGAGGCCCCTTGGGGAAGAGTGAGCATAATATGGTGGAATTCTACATTAGGATGGAGAATTAAACAATTAATTCAGAGACCATGGTCCAGAACTTAAAGAAGGGTAACTTTGAAGGTATGAGGTGTGAATTGCCTAGGGTAGATTGGCGCATGATGCTTAAGGGGTTGACAGTGGATGAGCAATGATAGACATTTAGAGACCGCATGAATGAACTACAGCAATTGTACATCCCTGTCTGGTGTAAAAATAAAAAAGGGAAGGTGGCTCAACCGTGGCTATCAAGGGAAATCAGGGATAGTATTAAAGCCAAGGAAGTGGCATACAAATTGGCCAGAAACAGCAGCGAACCCGGGGACTGGGAGAAATTTAGAACTCAGCAGAGGAGGACAAAGGGTTTAATTAGGGCAGGGAAAATAGAGTACGAGAGGAAGCTTGCAGGGAACATTAAGACGGACTGCAAAAGCTTCTATAGATATGTAAAGAGAAAAAGGTTAGTGAAGACAAACGTAGGTCCCCTGCGGTCAGAATCAGGGGAAGTCATAACTGGGAACAAAGAAATGGCAGACCAATTGAACAAGTACTTTGGTTCGGTATTCACTAAGGAGGACACAAACAACCTTCCGGATATAAAGGGGTCAGAGGGTCTAGTAAGGAGGAACTGAGGGAAATCCTATTTAGTCGGGAAATTGTGTTGGGGAAATTGATGGGACTGAAGGCCGATATATCCCCAGGGTCTGATGGTCTGCATCCCAGAGTACTTAAGGAGGTGGCATTGGAAATAGCGGATGCATTGACAGTCATTTTCCAACATTCCATAGACTCTGGATCAGTTCCTATGGAGTGGAGGGTAGCCAATGTAACCCCACTTTTGAAAAAAGGAGGGAGAGAGAAAACAGGGAATTATAGACCGGTCAGCCTGACATCGGTAGTGGGTAAAATGATGGAATCAATTATTAAGGATGTCATAGCAGTGCCTTTGGAAAGAGGTGCCATGATAGGTCCAAGTCAGCATGGATTTGTGAAAGGGAAATCATGCTTGACAAATCTTCTGGAATTTTTTGAGGATGTTTCCAGTAGAGTGGACAAGGGAGAACCAGTTGATGTGGTGTATTTGGACTTTCAGAAGGCTTTCGACAAGGTCCCACACAAGAGATTAATGTGCAAAATTAAAGCACATGGGATTGGGGGTAGTGTGCTGACGTGGATTGAGAACTGGTTGGCAGACAGGAAGCAAATGGGTACTTTTCAGAATGGCAGGCAGTGACTAGTGGGGTAACAAGAATCCGCAAGGTTCTTTGCTGGGGCTACAGCTGTTTACATTGTACATTAATGATTTAGACGAGGGGATTAAATGTAGTATCTCCAAATTTGCGGATGACACTAAGTTGGGTGGCAGTGTGAGCTGCGAGGAGGATGCTATGAGGCTGCAGAGTGACTTGACTAGGTTAGGTGAGTGGGCAAATGAATGGCAGATGAAGTATAATGTGGATAAGTGTGAGGTTATCCACTTTGGTGGTAAAAACAGAGAGACAGACTATTATCTGAATGGTGACAGATTAGGAAAAGGGGAGGTGCAAAGAGACCTGGGTGTCATGGTACATCAGTCATTGAAGGTTGGCATGCAGGTACAGCAGGCGGTTAAGAAAGCAAATGGCATGTTGGCCTTCATAGCGAGGGGATTTGAGTACAGGGGCAGGGAGGTGTTGCTACAGTTGTAAAGGGCCTTGGTGAGGCTACACACCTGCAGTATTGTGCACAGTTTTGGTCTCCTAACTTGAGGAAGGACGTTCTTGCTATTGAGGGAGTGCACCGAAGGTTCACCAGACTGATTCCCGGGATGGCGGGACTGACCTATCAAGAAAGACTGGATCAACTGGGCTTGTATTCACTGGAGTTCAGACGAATGAGAGGGGATCTCATAGAAACGTTTAAAATTCTGATGGGTTTAGACAGGGTAGATGCAGGAAGAATGTTCCCAATGTTGGGGAAGTCCAGAAGCAGGGTCACAGCCTAAGGATGGGGTAAGCCATTTAGGACCGAGATGAGGAGAAACTTCTTCACCCAGAGAGTGGTGAACCTGTGGAATTCTCTACCACAGAAAGTTGTTGAGACCAATTCACTAAATATATTCAAGAAGGAATTAGATGTAGTCCTTACTACTAGGGGGATCAAGGGGTATGGCGAGAAAGCAGGAATGGAGTACTGAAGTTGCATGTTCAGCCATGAACTCATTGAATGGCAGTGCAGGCTCGAAGGGCCGAATGGCCTACTCCTGCACCTATTTTCTATGTTTCTATGTTCTGCTCCAAATAAGACCAACCTGCAAAACAACCTCCAAAGCTGCAGCCTAAAAGGTTGCCATTCATTGTCCTGAACTTGCTGCAGCCATTTCTAGCCCTCATTTGCTGTATAACCTTAATGCAACCAGCAGCCCTTTAAGAGCTACTAGTGCCAAAGAACATGCCCATTAACTCCATGTACGAAGAGCAGAAAGCACTGTCGTGCTATGTAATGAGGCTGATATTGTATTATAGCCCAAAGTTATTCATAGCACTACAGGTGCAGGCAGCATTCAAAAAGCAGTAATCCCACTGCCATGGCACGAGAATCACATTATCTTCCCCTTACAATATTAAAAAAACAAAACAGCTGCATACATTTCATGTTGTCTGGCACATTTCTTGTGTCACAGTGTAACACATGCAAATTTCTGCATCACACTTTCAGCTGATTGGTTCAAATTTCAAGTCGCTATGAGCAATAAAGAAAATGTACCCATAAAAAAACGGAGAAGCAGAATTAAACAAATCGCTTAAAATCGTTTTTGAAAATTACCTGATCTGCCCTTCCTTTTTAATACTGACAGTTAAAACAATGTTGAAAATAAAAATTTGTATCTTAATAAAGAAATAAAAGGTGCATGGTCTATAAATTGGGTATCGCCCCATTTGGGGATGGTAACATCTGGGAAGTAGATCACTTTGTGGCAGGCGCAGAAGTCCCGCCCCGTTTGCTATATTTGGGCGCCCCAGGAAGGAAGTGGAACGCTCCACTTCCTTCCTGGGGGGGGGGGGGGGGCGGGGAGGTGGGTAATTGGGCACACGCCTCAGCAGCGCTGCGCACTGGGCCTCGTATGAGCGGCTCTTCCCTCAATTAAATGGAAGGGCCCAAGCTGCTTACTCTGCATAAGAGGAACCCACCTACCAGGACCACTGGGGAGTGGGGGTGCCGCGCGATCAGCCCAGCGACCGCGGCACCGACCCTGCGACCAAAGCGCGATCAGAGCAGCAAGGAAATCGGCAGATGTTTGTCCGCAGCCGCCGGCCACCTCCCCTTTAACTCTCGCCTCAGTAGCGGCCGGCCACCCGGCATGCGTCGCCTGAAGCAGTTGCTGTTATCGGCCAGTGCAGCCTCAGGGGGCGAAACCCAATTTAGGGGACGGGGCACTAACGGGGCCATGCGCACGGCGATGACATCACCATCTCCAGACGATGGAGATTGCGGCGCAACGCCATAGCGCCGCCGCTAAACTCCCGCCGAATTTAGCGGGAGTCGTTAGCGTTGCCGCGCCCGGTCGCAAAGTCATTTACACAAATGCACCCAATTTCTCCCTCCATATTTCACAGTAATCTGATTCCTACAACTCCCTTTTGCTGCTGTAAACAGTGAACACTTTGTTAAGAAGACAGCAAATATTAACAAAAAGCTTAAGCAAACATTTTTTGCTATTCAGTTATAGGGCTAATGAAGGAAGGAAATAAGGACTTGCATTTATATAGCGCCTTTTACGACCTCAAGGATGTCTCAAAGTGCTTTACAGCCAACTAAATGCTTTTGAAGCGTAGTCACTCTTTGTAATGTCGGAAAGTAAAGCAGAGATGGAAGTATGGAACTGGGGTGCCGAGTTAATGTGCGGAATGGAGTGGGTAAACCAGCTTTCAATCTTTCTGATTTGCAATGGTGCATCGTGAGGATAGGATGAGCCTTTCCTATACCAGCTCTGTGTGTTCCATCCGTGCTTGTAGTGAACAGATTGTGTCCTTCTTTGATCCTTGTCACCACCTCCACATTTAACATTAGCCGATGGAGTCTGGGACTGAAAGCAGGACCAGACTAATTTCAACCCCATTATCTCTGAAAACTTTAATATCTACACTAATATAAATCCTGCAAGAGTAAAGAAGTCTTACTGCAATTATACAGGGCATTTGGTGATTTCTGGTCTCCTTACCCAAGGAAAGACATACTTGGCTTAGAGGGAGTGGAACGATGATTCACTAGACTGGTTCCTGGGATGGGGGGATTGCCTGAAGAGGAAAGACTGAGTAGACTAGGCCTATATTCCTTAGAGTTTAGGTGATCTAATTGAAATATGTAACATTCTTAAGGGGCTTGACAAAGTTAATGGTGAGAAGATGCTTCTCCTGGCTGGGGAACACGGAGTCACAGTCTCAAAATAAAGGACTGAGATGAGGAGAAATGTCTAACCCAGAGAGCTGTGGATGCTCAGTCGTTGAGTATATGCATTTGAGGTCAATACATTTTTGGGAACTAAGAAAATTAAGGGATATGGGGATAGTGCGGGAAGGTGGAATTGAGGTAGAAGATCAGCCATGATTTTGTTGAATGGCAGAGCAGGCTCTAAGGGCCAATTGGCTTATTCCAGCCTCTATTTCTAGTATTCTGCTTCCAATGCATAGTTTAAGTGACTGTCTAAATCAATGATCCAACCTGTAAAATAATGAAAAAGAAAGTTTGAGATCGATTAAGAACTACGCATGCACTGTCACATCAAGTTAAGACTTCTTAGCGTCCACAGTGGTATCGAATGTGAAAGCTGAACACGGCATGATTCTAGTTGAGAAACTGAGTTATTTGGCGTGACACATTGACGGGCCTTGTTTATTCCAGGAAAAACATTCCCAAAGTCCACATTCTGTTGTGAAAATGAATGGCATTGATTAAAGTGAGTGGGCAAAACTATGGCAAATGGAGTTTAATGTGGACAAGTGTGAGATCATCCTTGGATCGGAGAAAGATAAATTGGAGTATTTTCTAAATAATGAGAAACTAAGGGGCCGCTTTTCATCAAGGCCTCCGCCCACCCAAAGTGCCGCCCAGGTACCGGACGGTACTTTGGGCGGGATATTCATAGCCGAGGTCCCTCGAAAGTCAGCGGGCAGCAAATGGACGACGTACGCCGCCAATCTGGGCGGCAGTGGGCAGGAGGTCTCATTCTCGGCGGCAGAGGCGCTTGCTCATGGAGGGTCGAAGACGTGAAAAAAAATCACCAATAAAAAATGTAAAAACTATTGGAAGATCTTCAGCAGACCCCATGCAGGCAAGTCGCTGTTGAAAATTTTTTTTAAAATATTCACTTGCCTTTTTTTCAGGTTCCTCATACTCACCGTCGGGGACAGACCAGCCTCCGCCAGCGGTCCACCCCCGTTCTGCCGCCGAATCCTGCCCACAGGAATCTGGGAACTCGGCGGGCGGAAGGTTAGTTGCGCCACTCGGCTGTCCGCTGACATTAGCGGGTGGTTCCTGTCGGCTCTCACCTCCAAAGTGGCGCTGGGCGGATCTTCAGGAAGAATATCGGCGGGAGTGGGCGGCAGTGGGCTGATGAATTTCGGCCCCTAGGAACTGTAGAGGAGCAAAGAGATTTGACCAGTGTAAGTATATAGATGCTACACTCTCGGGGATCATTTTCACCTTCGCTACTTGAATGGTAAATTGGATGAACGGATTACCCACACGTTATAGCTTTCTACTTCCAAATCAGATGGGTTCTATAGCAGCTTACTACACTTCAGGGCAGTACTGAGGGAGTGCAACACTGTCAAAGGTGCCGTCTTTCAGATGAGACATTAAACTAAGGCCCCGTCTGCCCTCTCAGGTGGACGTAAAAGAACCCATGACATTATTCGAAGAAGAGCAGGGGAGTTATCCCTGGTATCCTGGCCAATATTTATCCCTCAACCAACATGACTAAAACAGATTATCTGGTCATTTATCTCATTGATGTTTGTGGGACCTTGCTGTGCGTAAATCAGCTGCCACGTTTCCTGCATTACAACTTCGAGTCTCTTCGTTGGGAGCAGCGGAAGCCAAGAACAAACAGCGGAAGGAGTGCGACAAACCAAGCACCCTACCCACCCGCCCCTTCAACCACCACCTGTGACAGAGCCTGTAGATCCCACATCGGACTCATCAGTCACCTTAGAATTCATATTAGTGTGGAAGCAAGTCATCCTCGACTCCGGAGGACTGCCTCAGAAGATTACAACAGTGGCTACACTTCAAAAAATACTTCATTAGCTGTGCAGGGCTTTGGAAGATGTGAAAGGAGCGATTTAAATGCAACTCTTTCATTCTTTTTACATTTAATGGAGCATATTCTAGAAATGGATCCACCTTTTCTTTCAAAAAATGCTTTCAAACATATTTTTAAATGGTGTTTGTAACAGGTATGATTACGATCATTTCATGGATCATGGATAGTTCTTCTTGCTTTGCTGACCGAGAAGAACGCACAGCACTACTGAACTTTGAATAATTGCACCTCTGATAAATTACTTGGTACTAATGGGAGGGATGAGTAACCAGAAAACTTGTCCTTCTCTTAGCTGAGCAGTTTTTAGCACCGTGTGCACCCTGCAGTTACACTGGGTCATAGTTCACTAAGATGCAACAAAGCAGCTAACATTGAAAAAGAGCATCTTTTTAATGAAACGAGCAAATGTTTATGTTGCAAGTGTCAGCCATGATTCCCAAGAGCCATCAGCAGGTTCTCTTCTGTACTTCTGCTGTAAAGCAATAGATTGACAAGTAACCGAGAAATAACAAGGCTTGTATTAAACTTTATTCTGGCTATGTGGCAAAAAGTGTGACGCTTTAAGCATCAGGCTGACAATTAGCATATTAGTAATGCGCATCTCCAAATCTAAAGTTGTAAAAAAGTGATAATATATAGAATCATAGAATTTTACAGCACTTAAGACAACTATTCAGCCCATCATGCCTGTACCTACCCTTACTGCAGCATCTTTCAATTTTCTTTCCAAATATGTATACACTTCTCTTTTAAAAGCTAAAATGGATTCTGCTTCAACACTGTTTCTTTGGTGGCATTAAAGATTTGTGTATCTGAACCTCAAAATTTCGCTTTTCCTCTACCACTTTCAGAATTGTACCAGTGTATATTTTGTCTCATTCATCCTTCCAATATGTATGACCTCAAAATTCTCTGCATCGTTTGGTCTGACATCTATCTGCCCAATCTACTAACTTGTCCTCCTGAAGTTGCTTACAGTTACATTTATTTTGCCAGACACTGCATCTTGTAGAGGTGGAAATAATATACGGCCCCAGAACATTAGGGGGCCGAAATTGACCCCCTCTTTAAGTCCCATAACCGCCTCTAATGGGGCAGAGGGCAATTTCCCTCCCTCGGAATATTAGGGCTCAGTCAGTAACTGGTACAGCACAAACTGGAGGGTCATAAATCTGAAATATTTTCTTTAGTTGCTGTTCAGAGTTGTCCACATTCAATGGGAAGATTTCACCAGCTATTCGGCTGGAGCGGCACACCACCCTCTCGGAAGGGCGTCAAATTGTCACGACCAGAAGCCCCCTCCGAACAAACAATTGCACAGTGGTGCTTGCCACTTCTTATTACTGGAAGCATGACCCAAGAAACAAGACACATAGCAGCAGGGACCTAAAAGGAGGAGAGAGCGAAACCACAATTTCTTTATTTTTTAAATAGTGCAGTAGATTTAAACACTATGGTGGGACTGTGAGTTAAACTTGCAGCTGCTTGCCAGCAAGGACTTACACAAACAATGAACTCCCCCAATATCTAATTCCAATATCTCATTAAAACTGTTTCTCCGTCAGACCCGCGAGCACTTGTGCAGTGGTATCTGAAATCAAACTCTGACGCAGGTGAACTGTGTCATCTTACAATGTGACCTTTTCTATTGCTGCTTGAAAACTCTGCGTTCCTGGTATCTTCCTGGTGCAGCCAGTCACCTCTGCAACTGACATTCGGTGCAATCGGGAGGCCACATCTGACTAATTCCCACTACTGTCAGGTGGCTCATCGAGCCTGAGGAGAGAGGGTGGTCTGTCGCATGCAACTCAAAACCTTTTTCTCAATTCCAGATCAATTCTATTAAAGACTGATCGCAGATGTAATGTGGGAAAATCTGCAGTATGACAATTTGATAATGTCGAAAAGAAGCAATATTGCAAAAGACTTAATGTACATCAACAGGCACTGAACTGCTCAAATAACCTTTTGTTGGAAATTCGCTGTGCTTCAGTTAGCTGGTTTGTACCCCAATTTTCAATGTTATTCAAACTTAGAAACACTTAAGATGAACAGTTTCTACAATTAATTTTAAAAATAGGTATTTGCCGTAACAGAAGACCTTCGATAGCTTAACTACGCTATGTATAATGGCTGGACATTAGCAGTAGGTGGGTAATGAAGTGTTAAACTGACCAATTTAGATGAAACATTAACAGATTAACATTTAGAGAGGTGTGAAAGGAATTCTTAATCACGTGTAGGTGTACAGATAAAACAAGAAATACTGAAAACAAAAAATGTTCATGTTGCACCGAAACACAGCAGGCGTCCGTGGAAGTGATTGACAAGAGTATTTTGACAACTATTAAATCAAGATACCTGAACATTTAAGGGGTAAACATTCTTTGCTAAACTTGGCCTTTTTTAATTGAATTGTTTCTGTGTGCAGGACACAACAGGGAATAACGCAGCCAGTGTTTCCAAGGGTGAACAAGAGGTCATGTGTCCTAGATAGACATTTCTAAAATCTGAACCAACACATGAAAAAGCAGTTTTCAAAATGTTTTTAAGAAGTCATTTTTTTTTGCCCCTTCTATTTTTCCTGATGTGGAAGCATCAGCTGACAAGGTCAGCAGCAAAATGTCATCAAAGAAATTGCAGAATTAAAGCCCAGATCCCACTTCCTATCCTGTTCTGGATGTGCCAGAAATGACAATCATGGGATCGATTTTTATCTTCACTGTGGGGAAAGAACAATGCAGTGGTACGATGTAAGTTGCATGATGTAAGTTGCATGATGTAAGCTGCACGATGAAACTTGTGGTGCAGCACCACTCCCGCTACTGCTCCAGCCACTGTCATTTTGGTGGAATCCTGAAATAGGCACGTTTTCCATGCAGGTCGGAGTCCTATGACATCAATAGGATCCCGATGCAATTTTGAATACCAATGGGGTGGAACGTTCACTGTGCATTCTCCACCCGTTGGCACTTTGTGTTGACTGGACCCACCAGCGGTCCTTTAAGTGTCAGCCGTGGCTTAGCGGGTAGCCTCGCAGTCAGAAGGTTGAGGGTTCAAGTCCCACTCCAGAGGCTTGAACACATAAATCTAAGCTGACACTCCAATAAAGTGCTGCACTGTCAGAGTTGCCTGTCTTTCGGATGAGACGTTAAACCGAGGTCAGATAGAAACATAGAAACATAGAAAATAGGTGCAGGAGTAGGCCATTCGGCCCTTCGAGCCTGCACCGCCATTCAATGAGTTCATGGCGGAACATGCAACTTCAGTACCCCATTCCTGCTTTGTCGCCATACCCCTTGATCCCCCTAGTAGTAAGGACTACATCTAACTCCTTTTTGAATATATTTAGTGAATTGGCCTCAACAACTTTCTGTGGTAGAGAATTCCACAGGTTCACCATTCTCTGGGTAAAGAAGTTTCTCTTCATCTCAGTCCTAAATGGCTTACCCCTTATCCTTAGACTGTGACCCCTGGACTTCCCCAACATTGGGAACATTCTTCCTGCATCTAACCTGTCTAAACCCGTCAGGTGGACGTAAAAGATCCCACGGCAGTATTTCGGAGAGTTATCCTCCGTGTTCTAGCCAATATCTATCCCTCAATCAACATCACTAAAACAGATTATCCAGTCATTATCACATTGCTGTTTGTGGGAGCTTGTGTGCTCAAATTGGCTTACATTTAAATCCTCGCGATGGAAGTGGTCACATGAAAACCTACCCCCGCAGGTGTTGGTCAGGGTGAAGTGCCTCCCTTGATACAGTTTTAAAGTATCTGAGCCATGGGGTGGGTAAGTTACATACACTCTGCTCACACTTTGCTAAAGAAATCAATATGAAGCAAATTTGATTTGGGTTTGTACCATCTTGTAGCTCCTGTCGTGGGCACGATTAAGGTGCTAGCACCATTAACAAGACAACCCACCAACAAACATTTGTCAAATTACAGTAGCGTCACAGAAAAAGTGAAATATTGACATATTAGCCAACGCTCTGTCAAAGAATCAGTGAAAAAAATTAGGAAATGTCAGTAACTATTTCAACATAGTATTAGCAACAGAATGAAATTAACAATTTTGAAGTGTCAAAGATACTGAAGGACTGACCCAATGAAGTTCTTTAACTGGCCTGAAAATGTTCTTTTAAGCTGATAAGTATTAATAGGTCTGTGTGCACTGGACCAACTGCATCATGCTGTACCACACATTGGTAGGATGTAGGATGGTGCTTGTTATTCACACAGGTAATTCACAATATCAGGCATAACACCGAGGGGACGCCTTGGAATGGAAGACCAATACTTTGGGAACATTGGCAGGCAGCGAGGGGAAAACTGAAGAAAGAGTCACCCCTGGCATCTCTCGCACATCTCCGAGTACTTGGTTCTATCCTGCCAGTGGGTGGGGATGCTGTGCAGTGCACGTAGAGAAACAGAAGATACTCGGTAATACATTATTAATAGTATCTATTAATTTTTATAAAAAGGTTAAAGCATTTACTGACTTTCACCTTTCGAAACCTTGAATATATTACCATGTGATTGACATTACACGGGGAAGAAAACAATGAAAACCAACAGGGTTTCAAGACTTTGATCGGGAATAAATTTAAATGGAGTAGATTCTGATTGCAGCTGTGCTGCCAAGGAACCATTCATGAGATTTTTTTCAACTAGCCTTCTAAATTCTGCAGAAAGTTTATTATTACATCGCTCAACAAAGAACCAATTTCAAACAGTTTTAAACATAATGATCTGAAGCAAATAAAAGTATTTTAGCATACGTTACAGACTTCAAAGTGTCATAAGTATAAAAAGGGAAAGTAGACAGTCACTTACTACAGGTTTCTTCTGGTCAGTGAGCTGGCAATTTACATGCACCTGAAAATCAGAAAACCTCTCTGACTAAAAACTTGATTGACCTCAGGACCTTTCTCAACCCTTTCCCGCAGAGACCTGAGCAGTGACCTCAAAGGTCTAGGCTAGCAGTAAAACTCATACATGACTCGATAGGAAGGACCGGTTTCCCTTGGCATAGGGTTAACAACCAGGGGGCATAGATTGAAAGTAATTGGTTGGAGGTTTAGAGGAGATATGAGGGGAAATTTCTTCACCCAGAGGCTGGTAGAAGCAGAAACCCTCACCACATTTAAAAAATACTTGAAGTTCCGTAAACTATAGGGCTACGGACCTAGAACTGGAAAGTGGGATTAGGCTAGATAACTCTTTGATGGCCGGAGTGGATATGATGGGCTGAAATAGCCTCCTTCCGTGCTGTAAGTTTTTATGATTCTATGAAGATTTTGGTTAGACTGCAGCTGGACTATTCTGTACCATTTCAGGCACCCCATTATCGGAAGGATAGAAACGCACTGGAAAAGGTGTGGTGTAGATCCAGCAGGATGGTGACAGGCGTGAGGGGCATAGAGTTAAATAAAGGGCATGGGGATCGAGCGGAAGAGTGGGACTAAACTAGCTGGCTTATGTGGAGAAAAGGACCGGTATAGACTTGCTGGCCTGCTTCTGTGCTGTAACGCAACTGTGCTCCAACCCTAAACGACCCATAAATAGGCTACTTTAGAGTTTCACTGTTTAAAGTGCGGAAGGGTGAACAATGTGAGATTATCAATTGCAATAGGTTGCAATTGCTTTACAATTAAACAGCACAGGTTACCTGCAGATGGAGATGAGAAATATGTATCTTTCATTTCTTTAAATAATACCATGTTTATAAACTTCACAGCATATAAAAGAACTATAATTAGCATCAGATAGTTCTTTTTATCCCTCTGTTTATCTCTGTTGAGTATTTGCTTCAGCCATGAATGTTAATGCTGTTATCAGGAGATCTGGCTGGGAGGAGTCACTGAGCCCAGCAGTGTGTGGGAGCTGAATTAACAAGCGCAGTTGAGATGATAAAAAAATCATTGAGGCTCTCTGGGTTAATAAGCGTATCTGCAGCTCACACTGTCAGAATCCATGACAAACTCCTCAACCCAATTCTCGAATGGCGTCATCGCTGCTACAAGTGACCAGAAATAGCAAAAAAGAGACAAATGTGTGCAAAACAGTTACTCAGAGTTGAATTTTAAAAGGAAGCTCTTTCCAAAACATTCTCCAAGATGCACAGTTGAATAAAAAAAGTGACAATTTCCATAAATTATAAGAATGTAATAAAACAGATTTAAAGCATTTTGTTTTACAGCTGTACATGAGGCAGCTTTTGAGATCAACAAGCAAACATTTATAAATTAATGTTTAAGACTATCCCAGTAGCTCAGCTTATCCGGTAAGTAGCTGAACCACGTAAATAGAATTACGTAAGTCTACAACACAGAAGCAGACTAATCGGCCCAACTGGTCCATACCAGCATTTATGCTCCACATCAGCCTCCTCCCATGCCTCTTATCCCTTAGCAGAGGGGTCAACAACCAGGGACATGGATTTAAAGTAATTGGTAGGAGGTTTAGAAGGGATTGAAGGGAATTTTTTTCACCCAGAGGGTGGTGGGGGTCTGGAACTCACTACCTGAAAGAGTGGTAGAGGCAGAAACCCGTGCCACATTTAAAAAGCACTTGCACGTGGACTTGAAGTGTCGTAACCTACAGGGCTACAGACCAAGAGCTGCAAAGTGGGATTAGGCTGGATAGCTCTTTGTCGCCCGGCACAGACACGATGGGCCGAAATGGCCTCCTTCCGTGCTGTAAATTTCTATGATTCTATGAACCTTTTCAGCATATCCTTCAATTCCTTTGTCCCTCATGTGCTTACGAAAGTTCCAGATTCAATCCGAGCCTCTGCTGAGTTAGCCAAGCCCAGTGGAAGCAGTGGTACAGTTGCTAAAATTGCCCCTGACTATGAAAATAGGCAAAATAGACCTGGGTCTCACTCCCAATTGCTACGTGTTGACCTGTTTCTGGAAGTGCTTGTGTGTGGAGGTTGGAGGGGGTCAAGTTTTGGCTCAATTGTGTTGCCCCCTGTAGCTGAGTAGTTTGTTGATGCTCACTGTCGAGGCTCACACATAAATAGAATGAAGGCCAGGCAGGTTCCCCAACAGGCCAGATAGACCACCCAGGTGATGAAGACAAAAACGTACCTTGAAGAGTCAGGCCTATAGAATTTGGTCAGGATGTGGAGATCGGGACAGTTGTGTGTGATCAGAAGGGCTGAAGATACTTGCTTATGCACCAATCACACAGCACATCAACAACTTGTATAAAATTAATTGATTTATCCAGACAAAGCAACATAGGTGCGATTATGTTTGGTTTGAACAGATGCAGTTTGCCCAATTTTTTCCAAATGTCTGGACAAATCACTTCCATTATAAGTGGAGATCATGGACTGAAAATAGGACCCCAGATGTTTCAGATTTTTGTGTGTTGCACTTTTGCAGTTCTAGTCAAAACTTGCAAAAACAGATCTGTGCAGATAATTTAAGAGCTCTTTGATTCAAATGCATCATTGAAAGTGTTAGTTATAGTTGAGGGGCACAGAGGATACCTCTGATAACAACTACTAAGTAACTGGCAAAATGCAATTTGACACAGAAAGACTCCAACATTTATTGTGCAAATAAATGCTCTGTAGGATTACTATTTCTGTTGCAGTCTTTTGAAATGATGGAAGCGCAAGGATTTAATTTTATGCTAATGGATCTCCCATCGCATTGCATGCAGAAAGGTGAACAGGAAATTGGTGTAATTACATAAAATTTGATATCTATGCATGATAAAAAGTAGATGTGGTCAATAAGTTGTAGAATTGCTCATAGGAAGTTAGGAATGCGTTTGATAAGCAAGAGAGAATTATGCGTTGTAATGGAGAAAGCATTATTGCGGTGGTACATTTTAAGGTGGAAATTTATCTGGGCCCCTTGTCGGGCTCAGAATTGGCAATGCGCAGGCAGCACGTGCCCCAACTGGGAGGCCCAAGATCGACGTAAAATTGGCCTCGGGCCTGAATTCAGTGTTTGTTGAACTGCCGGTACCACTCGTGCTTCCATGGGCAGCTCGCCCATTTCAGAAATGTTTTTGGGGGGCTGCTAGCCTCGTCGGCAAGCAGGTTTGCTGTGCAGCTGGGAGAAAGAAAGTCTTACATTTATATAGCGCCTTTCACAACCACCAGACGTCCCAAAGCGCTTTACAGCCAAGGAAGTACTTTTTTGAAGCATAGTCACTATTGTAATGTAAAAAGCACTGCGGCCAATTTGTGCACAGCAAGCTCCCACAAACAGCAATGTGACAATGACCTGATAATCTGTTTTAGTGATGTTGATTGATGGATCAATATTGGCCAGGATATCAGGGATAACTCCCCTGCTCTTCTTCAAAATAGTGCCATGGGATCTTGTACGCCCACCTGAGAGCAGACAGGGCCTCAGTTTATCGTCTCATCTGAAAAACGGCACCTCCAATAGTGCGGCAGTCCCTCAGCACTGCACTGGAGTGTCAGCTTAGATTTTTGTGCTCAGGCCTGCAGAGTGGGACTCTGAACCCACAACCTTGTGACTCAGAGGTGAGGGTGCTACCAATGAGCCACGGCTGACACGGAGGAGCAATCCTGCTCCTCCTGGCTCGACATAAGAAAAAAAAAATATGAACTTACCTTTTTGGCGACAGCAGATTTCTAGGCAAATTGTGAGCCTATGATTAAAATTGAATGGTTGGAAAATCACAATTTCTCTATGATTTCCCAAGGTGCTCAGGCAGCAGATGAGGCATTCCACCAAAGTGTGAACATAGAAAATTACCCACTAAATGTCAGTCATTGTTATGTCAGTCTCAATTTCCTACAGCGTTACATGGTGTTAAATTATTGCAGATTGTTCTTTCAGATGAGACGTTAAACTCCATCGGCTCTCTCAGGTGGACGCAAAAGATCCCAAGCTCTATTGTGAAGAAGAGCAGGGGTGTCCTGGCCAATATTTATCCCTCAACCAACATCACTAAAACAGATGATCTTGAAATTATCACATTGCTGTTTTTGGAAGCTTGCTGTGCACAAATTGGCTGCCACGTTTACCAGATTACAAGAGTGACAACACTTCAAAAATACTTACCTGGCTGTAAAGTGCTTTGAGATGTCTGGAGGTCTTGAAAGGCGCTATATAAATGTAAGTAATTCTTTTATGTAGTTTCCGCAGCACCATGCAGACTAAGCAGTTGATCGATTTCCAATACTGGCGCTAGGCAACGGAACTCTTGTAAAGACACATTTTTTTTAAACTGTAAAATATACTGATTTTGCTCGGATTTAAAAATAAACAGTTAGATATAACGGCAACACCAATAATGTAGTGAAAATTTAAAATAGTGAAAAAAAACGCACCAACAACTGAAATATAGGGCCCAAGTTTCCACATGATTTGCGCCTGATTTGTAGGAGCAACTGGTGGAGAACGGACTATCATGGAAATCGCAATTCTCCACATTTTTTTTTCTGCAGTTCTTGTCAGGTAGGACAGTTCCACTTTGGAACAGAATTTTTTCTTCAAAAGGGGGCGTGTCCAGCCACTGACGCCTGATTTGAAAGTTTCCACAGTGAAAACGTACTCCAAACTAACTTAGAATGGAGCAAGTGAAGATTTTTGAAGAACTGAAAAAACCTGTTCTACACATTAAAAAATCAGGTGCAGGTTACAAATTAGGCGCCCAGAACGAGGTGGGGGGGGGGGGGGGGGGAGGAAGGGAAGTCATTAAATTCTACAATAAATCCTTAGTTATACTTCTACAAATATTATACAAATAAATCCAACCTGAATAAAAATTTATAAGCAAAGAAAAGATTAAATAAACCATCTTCCTACCTGTGTGAAAGTGCTTCAGCCAGGGAGAATGCTGCAGCAAGCCTCACAAAACGAGGCAGCCGTTCCCGAACGCGGGGGGGGGGGGGTAGGAAGCCGTTCCAGACGGCCGGCCGGCGGGCGGGAGGGAGAGAGGGGACTGACCGACCGAACGTGGGGAGGGGGAGGGAAAGGGAGGAAGCCGTTCCAGACGGCGGGAGGGAGGGAGGGAAGGAGACAGAAGGCTGCAGGAAGCCTCAGAAATTGAGGAGCCATTTCCCGACGGCAAAAGGGGGAGGTCGTCGGGAAACGGCTGCCTCAACTTTCTGAGGCTTCCTGCAGCCTTCTCAGTGCTGATGGCAATGTGCTTTTATTAAAAAATGTTCAAAAACTAAACAGCTACAAAGAACTACAAAAATGGCCGAGTGCCAATGTTTCCTTCACACTGCGCGTGCGCGAATGCTCCAACGCGCATGCGCGGCGTTGCCGGCAGGAAAAAAACTAATTTAAATAGTACCCGCCCCCTCCCACTTACAAAATTGGCGCAAGTGTAGGCTCCGCCCCCCTGGGCGCCGCGCCAAACAGACAAGGAGCTGCAGGGCGCTCCAGAATCGCGTGTTTTTTTTCCGGCACCGTTTTAGGTGCGAAAAACGGGCGCCCAGCTCGGAGGGGCGCCCGTTTTTTATCGTGTGGAAACTTGGGCCCCTTAAGACAAGAACCCCGATTAATAAGGTACAAACTAGCCTGCAAACATACCAGCTCTGTTATAGTGCTAAATCTCGAGGGGAAATCAAATTGTATTGAGTAAGTGTATTGTCATCCTGTGATGATTCATGGTTTAGTCAGGATTATGAAAAGTCAAGTAGAAGTATTTCAGTAATTTAAAAAATGTTAAGTATCTCAAGCAGTGTTGCCATTAGAATATTGAAAGGCTTAGTTATCTCCAGCTCTAATTATAAGATGATAAAAAAAGTAAGGTCAGCACATTACATATTAAATTCATTGGAACCCAGTCAGAGGAGATGATCCTAATCCTATCGGAGATAATAGGAATGGTGGAGGAAGCCTAAAGCAAGATGAGGATTATAGATAATGTCTTTTGCAGCACCTGACAATCGAAAATACTAGCTTAAGCTCATTTGATTCAATAATTAAAGAGTTGTGCGAGAGAAATTCAACTCACACCGGTTTCCGGTGGAAAATGGGCAGCGTGGGGCCAAAGAAGTCGGCTTACGGCCTGTTCGAAATTGGGCCTCAGGGCTCCTCTGCAAGAAAGAGTCAAGGTACGGATGCCAACCCCGCAATTCACCATCAGGGCGTTCGGAGTGTTGACCATCATCGCAGGCAAGCCCTAGGCGAGGGAGGGAGGTGAAGGCAGTGCCCCTTTAATTGTTCCGTGCGAAAGTCAAGAGCATTTCAATATATGCAATTTCTTTTAAAAAATTTGACTGGTTTCATGTTCTTTGAAGTCACGTTTTAAATCGGCTGCATAGTATAAAAAGGAAAGGACGGTGAAGAAGCAATGCGTCCTCCGCGGAGGAGATCCAAGACTTCGGCGGAACTCTCAGACCTGTGCAAGTCATAGAGCACGCCCTGTTGTAGATCTCAGAAACATTGCCGTGCAGTCCACTGAGCTCAGAGATTGTGAGAGTCTGTCTCAACCTCAACAGTTCCAAATTACAATTCATGGCAGCATTTATAAAAGTGAGCTCCCTAAAATGGTTTGACAAGCAAGATTTTAAGAGCAGTTCATGTTTCCCAATATTCGAGGCTGTATAAACTGCACAGGACATGAGAGTAAATAGAAAGAAGGAAGCTATGCGATTAAACCTAACAGTGACGTGCATTCGAACATTTGGGAGGCTGAAGAAAATGACGCATCATATGGAAAAGGACTTAAATCTGCCATTCATATCTATGAATGACTATAGTGCTCCTAAAGTGAAGCCATATTGTGACAGCCAAATAGCAGCAGAGTCCTAGGAGGTGACTTAGACTCAGTGTAACAAAATGAACTGTAGTTACCTGCAATCGCAGGCCTTTTCCTCCATTTCTCAGTTCTATATTATGACGGCAGTAATCTCCCATCTAGCTTGGTGAGTTAAGGGGTTATGGGCCCTATGCAGCCGCTGATCCCATGGTTCTCCTCTCCTGAGAGTGGCAAAACTTTTTTACTCAGCGAATGGCTAGGATCTGGAATTCACTGCCTGAAGGGGTGGTGGAGGCAGATTCAATTGTGGCTTTCAAAAGGGAATTGGATAAGTCCCTGAAGGAAAAGAATTGGACACAACTATTTGTACTAACAAAATGGCCACTGTCTCTCTGATTGGCTCTCCATTATCACATGACCTATTGCTGATTGCACAACTTCCTTATCCTCCAAGGGGACCAATCTGGATGTTGCCATATTTGATATTACAGTGGATACTTCAGAGATCATTCTGGATGTCCTTATTTATTCTTAATCCTGGGTTTTACTATCAATGGTTGCTGGAACTCCAAATATACAACAACAGCAACTTGTATTTATATAGCGCCTTTAATGTAGTAAAACATCTCAAGGCGTTGCAATGAAGTTGCACGATCACACATTGCAATGTCCTATTGGACATACTGGTGCCTGTGCAGACAGATTATCTGCTTAGATCGGTCTCCATTTGGTATGAATGTCTACTGGATGTGGTACTGATTCATGTATCCTTTGCCAAATAGCTTGAGGATACACAACAATGTAACATGTTTTAATATGTACAAATATATCGGCTAAATAAAATAATCTGTCTTGCTATTTTGTGACCGCTTGTCATTGCACACACATATTGCCCACTGTGCCAGCTCAGATGTTTAAACAATTGCCAGAAGACTTGCGCTTGGGTAAGGGACTTTGGCTGGGGGTGGGGTGCACTTACACTGGGGTAAGGGACTTTGGCTGGGGGAGGGGTGCACTTGCACTGGGGTAAGGGACTTTGGCTGGGGGAGGGGTGCACTTGCACTGGGGTAAGGGATTTTGGCTAGAACTTGGTGGCTTTTGCAAGGTTGTTCGAGATGTATCCTCTCTGGTTTCTGAAGTCAGAATGGATCATATTACAATTTGCAAAGTCAGTCAGATCTTAGACTGGGCAGTTCCATTTACACATTTCAGAAAAACTTCAGGGTGTAGCTTATCCTCCAAGGGGACCAATCAGCAACAGATCATGTGATAATGGAGAGCCAATCAGAGAAACAGCAGCCATTTTGTTAGTACAAATCGTTGTGTCCTTATTTTATAGGAACTGAATAGTGGAAATCCGCATTGTGATACAAAATAAGCCACAGTTTGAAATTTCTAGAATTGTTTGAATCACGTCTCTGACAATAATACTGCTGATAAATGGCGAGATGCATCCTCTCTCTCTGAAACAGCTGTTGAGGCATATCAGTATGCACGAAGGTGAGGAATTGAACTCCGAACCAGAACGTTCATGTTTAAAGTTCCAGTCTTAACCTGAGCCACTGATTGCATTACAGGGAGAATTAGTTTGTGGGAGAGTTACTGATAGCTGCTGAATACAAGAGCTGAAAAACAGATGAACTGGCAAAAATCACCGAAGTACGCTGATCATAATTCACCTCCTCACTCTATAAGACTCACTTCTAGCCAAGTCCCCAAATCATTTCCTCCGCATTCACCGAATATTCAAAAGGATGGAATAAAATCTAACAAAAACATTAATCAGAGTTCTTTTTAAATGCACAACCAGGACCACGAATGGTGAGACGACTCTTTTAAGACAGGAGCGTCACAGACACACAGTGGATGTGTCTCGTGGGCCACATATCAAATTGAAGTCAATGTTAGCATCTGAAGTTGTTAATAGTAATAGATCTCTGCATTCTGTTTAAGAATGAGGCAACAATGCTCAATTAGCCCTCTTCTACACATCCAGCTGCACAAAACTCAAACAGGACAAACTAGCAAGACATATAACCACAAAGATAAATGGCTGGTGCTTCAAGAACCAGATCACCAGGCATGTGGATTTAGGGCTGCTGTTTGGATATCTCTGCATTCCGGTATAATGATCAAAATAAATTTGAGATGGTGACTAAGATCAGAAGTGAAGCAATTCTCTTTGGATGAAACAGATGTGGGGTAGAAATTCGTTATAGCCGGGTTTGAGGCGGTCACACTGCCTGGTCGCTAATTTTAGCGCTGGGCGATGTTTACCACCTCCAACCGGGATATTCACTGTTAGCGCCCCAAGAGGGGACTGGAGTGCTAAGGGAAACGTTGCACGCTACTCTTAGGGTGCTAACTGGGCGTTAGCGTGGGAGGCCGACTGAAGTTGTGGTGCTAGGATGCCGGCATCCTAGTGCCTAAAAAGGTGAGGTCGACCAGCTCAAAACCTGCAGAGAAAGCAAGGCAGGTATATCAAACAGTACAAACAGGTAAGTAATGCAATTTAAAATTAATAAAGTTGATTGCAGCCACTTACCTTCTCCTCCGCAGCCATTGCGCCCCAATGCTTCATGGGACCGCCTGTTTTATCCGTCGGGAACAGCTCCTGCCGGTAAAGCGGGCGATCCAATTCAATTTTGCTGCAGTGGCGCCTAGGGGGCGTTGCACTCTCGATGATGTCACCACGTGGGTGGCGCTAAAGTCTGCAGTGCTATCTCTTAGCTCCGCCCCCATCCCTCTATTGACGTTTACGGGAGGTGAGGACAGCGCGTCGCTACATCGGTGGGTGATTAGCGGCCCGTTAGCGGCCCTCTCCGGCAAAAATGGCTGGCGCAAACCACCGAATTTCGGCCCCATATTTGGGGCATGGAATATTCCTTTACATTGTTACCATAACCCAGGAGTAAGTATATTGTGTTTTGCCAGAGATCAGCTGGGTTTGCTTCAGGCTGCTCATCATTTTCCACGGCCACAGTGTTGTGAAGCGCGATTCATTGCCTGGTGCTCTCACCAGATTGCTTCTGAACTATCATTTTTCAATGTTCATAACAAAATTCCCATGCGATGCAAACCTCCTGCAGGGAACAATCTGTTTTTCACATTGCAAAGATGGCAATAAATTCCCACTGGCATTAAATGTATCATTCTCCTGAAATATCACAGGTTCTTTTGAAACGGACACAGAGACAACATTCTGTCAATCATTGGTTGGGGTATTAGGTTGTTGTCCGTGAATCTCTTGTGAAAAAGGTCTCCTGAGGAAGGTAATTTTGTTTTGACCAGGAGTGTAATACTTTTTGCCTGATTCCAAGTGTTCGGCTACAGTCTGCCTGAAGGTACATCTGGGAATGAAACACTATTAGGCCACATTGTATAAGGCATGATACTTCCAAGAAAATAAGTGTCAATCCCACTGCTGAGAATCTGTAGATACCTCTTTGTTGCAGAGAGATGAAAACAGTATCTTGGGGTTTGGTGCAAACATTTGTATGCCAATTTTCTGAAAACAGGTTAAATTGGTGCTAATGCGTTAATGGCTCTACACGAGTTGATTTAGAGACAAACCATCACAATACAAGTTAATCAGCTATAGTCATCATCATCATCATAGGCAGTCCCTCGGAATCGAGGAAGACTTGCTTCCACTCTTAAAATGAGTCCTTATGTGGCCGAACAGTCCAATACGAGAGCCACAGTCCCTGTCACAGGTGGGAGAGATGGTCATTGAGAGAAAGGGTGGGTGGGACTGGTTTGCCGCACACTTTTTCCGCTGCCTCTACTTGATTTCTGCATGCTCTCGGCGATGAGACTAGAGGTGCTCAGAGCCCTCCCAGATGCACTTCCTCCACTTAGGGCGGTCTTTGGCCAGGGATTCCCAGGTGTCGGTGAGGATGTTGCACTTTTTCAGGGAGGCTTTGAGGGTGTCCCTGTATTGTTTCCTCTGCCCACCTTTGGCTCGTTTGTCGTGAAGGAATCCCAGGTACAGTGGCATATAAGTTATCTTACTGGACAAGTAATCCGGAGACCCAAGTTCAAATCCCACCACGGCAGCTGGGGGAATTTAAATTCAGTTAATTAAATCTGGAATAAAAAGCCAGTATCAGTAATCGTGACCATGAAACTACCGGATTGTCGTAAAAACCCATCTGGTTCACTAATGGCCTTTAGCGAAGGAAACCTGCCACCCTTACCCACAGTCTGTCCTAGATGTGACTCCAGACACACAGCAGTGTGGTTGACCCTTCAGCCCTCTGAAATGGCCTAGCAAGCTACTCAGTTGTATCAAACTGCTACGAAAACGAAGAAGAATAAAACCGGATGGACTACCCGGCATCGATCTAAGCATCGAATTTGGACACGTCAAAAACATCCCCAGCCCAATCGATCCTGCAAAGACCTTCTCACTAACATCTGAGGACTTGTGGCAAAATTGGGAGAGCTGTCCCACAGACTAGTCAAGCAACATCCCAGTGGGACAGAATCATGCCATTCAGCCAATGTCCCAGACTGCTCCATCATCATCACTATCAGTGTACAGTCGGGAGTGGCCCTGCGAATCTGCAACATTGAGTCCGGACGCCGGGTAAAACATGGGCAAGGACATGTCCTGTTGATTCCCACCTACTGCCCTCCCTCAGCTGATGAATTAGTACCAGTGGGAAGAAGCACAGAATGTACTCGGTGGTGGACGACAATGTTCATCACCAAGAATGGCTCGGTAGCACCACTACTGACTGAGCTGGTTGAGTCCTGAAGGACATCGCTACCAGACTGGGCCTGCAGCAGGTGGTGAGAGAACCAACACGAGGGGAAAAACCTACTTGACCTGGTCCTCACCAACCTACTTGTCGCAGATGCATCTGTCCATAAGAGTATTGGTAGGAGTGACCACCGCACAGTCATTGTGGAGACGAAATAGGACACCCTCCATCATGTTCTGTGGCACTACCACCGTGCTAAATGTGATAAATTAACAGATCTAGCAGCCCAAATCTGGGCATCCATGAGCCGCTGTGGGCCATCAGCAGCAGCAGAACCATTTTCCACCAAATCTGTAGCCTCATGGCCCAGCATATTCCTCGTTACCATCAAACCAGGCAACCAACCCTGGTTCAATGAGGTGTAGAATAGCATCCTAGGAGCAGCACCAGGCATACCTAAAAATGAGGTGTCAACCTGGTGAAGCTACAACACAGGACTACATGCATACTAAACAGAGGAAACAGCATGCTGTAGCCAGAGCTAAGCAATCCCACAATCAATGGATCAGATAAAAGCTCTGCAGTCCTGCCATATCCAGATAAGAATGGCGGTGGACAATTAAACAACTAACGAGGTTCCATGAACATCCCCATCATCAATGATGGCAAAGCATAGCATCCGAGTTCAAAAGATAAGGTTCAAGCATTCGCAACCATCTTCAGCCAGAAATGCCGAGTGAATGATACTTCAAGAAACGGCTGAGCACACTGGATACAGCAAAGGCTAAGGGCCCTAACAACATCATGGCTATAGTGCTGAAAATGAGCACTCCTGAACTAGCCACGCCTACAACACTGGCAGATACCCGACAAATTGGACAATTGCCCAGGTATGTCCTGTCCACAAAAAGCAGGACAAATCCAATCCAGCCAATAACCGCCCCATCAGCCTACACTCAATCATCAGCAAAATAATGGAAGGTGTCGTCAACAGTGCTATCAAGCAATACTTGGGACTGAGTGTAACGTAGCCAAGTTTGCTGACAATACAAAGATGGGAGGAAATGTGAGGAGGACACAAAAAATCTGCAAAAGGACATAGACAGGCTAAGTGAATGGGCAAATATTTGGCAGATGGAGTATAATGTTGGAAAGTGTGAGGTCATTCATTTTGGCAGAAAAAAATCAAAGACAAGTTATTATGTAAATGGAGAAAGATTGCAAAGTGCTGCAGTACAGCGGGACCTGGGGGTACTTGTGCATGAAACACAAAAGGTTAGTATGCAGGTACAGCAAGTGATCAGGAAGGCCAATGGAATCTTGGCCTTTATTGCAAAGGGGATGGAGTATAAAAGCAGAGAAGTCTTGCTACAGCTATATAAGGTATTGGTGAGGCAGTTTTGGTTTCCATATTTACGAAAGGATATATTTACTTTGGAGACAGTGAACATTCTGTGAACTAGGTTGATTCCGGGAATGAGGGGGTTGACTTATGAGGAGGTTGACTTATGAGGAAAGGTTGAGTAGGTTGGGTCTCCACTCATTGGAATTCAAAAGAATGAGAGGTGATCTTATCGAAACGTATATGATTATGAGGGGGCTTGACAAGGTGGATGCAGAGAGAATATTTCCACTGATGAGGGAGACTAGAACTAGAGGGCATGATCTTAGAATAAGGAGCCACCCATCTAAAACAGAGATGAGGAGGAATTTCTTCTCTCAGAGGGTTGTAAATTTGTGGAATTCGCTGCCTCAGAGAGCTGTGGAAGTTGGGACATTGAATAAATTTGACAGAAATAGACAGTTTCTTAAACGATAAGGGGATAAGGGGTTATGGGGAGCGGGCGGGGAAGTGGAGCTGAATCCATGATCAGATCAACCATGATCTTATTAAATGGCGGAGCAGGCTTAAGGGGCCATATTGTCTACTCCTGTTCCTATTTCTTATGTTCTTATGTAACATTTACCAATAACCTACGAACCGATGTCCAGTTTCAGTTCCATCAGGATCATTCGGCTCCAGACCTCATTACAGCCTTGGTCCAGACATGGACAAAAGAGCTGAATTCCAGAGGTTAGAGGAGAGTGACTGCCCTTGACATCAAGACAGCATTTGACCGAGTGTGACACCAAGCAGCCCAGTAAAATTGATGTCATAGGGACTAGGGTGAAACTCCAGTGGCTGGAGTCATACCTAGCATAAAAGGAAGATAGTTGTGGTTGTTCGAGGCCAGTCATCCCAGCCCTGGGACATCGCAGCAGGAGTTCCTCAGGGCAGTGTCCTAGGCCCAACCATCTTCAGCTGCTTCATCAATGGCTTTCTCTCCAACACAAGCTCAGAAGTGGGGATGTTCACTGATGATTGCACAATGTTCAGTTCCATTCGCAAGTCCTCAGATATTGAAGCAGTCCATACCCGCATGCAGTAAGACCTAGACAACATCCAGGCCTGGGTTGATAAGTGGCATTCACGCCACACAAGTATCAGGCAATAACCATCTCCAACAACATAGAATCTAACCACCTCTCCTTGACATTCAGTGGCATTATCATCATCGAATCCCCCACCATCAATATCCCAGGGTCACCATTGACCAGAAACTTATCTGAATCAGCCACATAAATACTGTGACTACAAGAGCAGGTCAGAGACTGGGTATTCTGTGGCGAGTGATTCACATCCTGGCTCCCCAAAGACTTTCCACCACAAGTCAAGGGTGTGATGGAATACTCTCCACTTGCCTGGATGAGTGCAGCTCCAACAACGCTCAAGAAGCTCGACACCATCCAGGACAAAGCAGCCCGCTTGATCTACCTTAAACATTCACTCCCTCCACAACCGGTGCACCGTGGCTGCAGTGTGTACCATCGACAAGATGCACTCCAGCAACTCGCCACGGTTTCTTCGACAGCACCTCCCAAACCCGCAACCTCTACCACTTAGAAGGACAAGGGCAACAGGTGCATGATACACCATCACCTCCAAGATTCCCTCCAAATCACACATCATCCGGACTTGGAAATATAGCACCGTTCCTTTACCCGTTGCTGGGTCAAAATCCTGGAGCTCCCTCCCTAACAGCTCTGTGGGAACACCTTCACCACACGGATTGTAGCAGTCAAGAAAGTGGCTCACAAGCTCAGTTAGGGATAGGCAATATATGTTGGCTTTGCCAGCGATGCCCACATCCTGTGAATTAATACATTTTTTAAAAAATGCTCGATTATTTGAAGTTGGAAGTCAAAAACCTTTTGGCCATTCTGCGGCCAGAAATGATGCAGGCTGCACAGTTGGTGATAGTGCCGCCTTATCTCAGTTAGCTTATCCAGCTACGTATTCCACCTGCACCTTCTACTTCTCGGACACTGGATTACTGCTTGTTTCTCATGCTTTGAAGTGTGACATCCGAAGTGTGACAGGTAAGATACACATTAGATGCAAGAGGCTCAAAAATGCGCAGGTGGGCATATCCCACATAAGTGATGGGAAAAGCCTACCACCAGTGACCCCACCAAAGTCTGCAATATCAGGGGGTGGGGCTATGGAAAGGGAGCCGTTGACCCTGAGAGGTGGGGGGAGGGGGGAGGGCGGAGGCGCCCCAACTCCCAATCTAAAGAGGCTTCATAGTGAAGTGTAACTGGTCAGCCTGCTGTAACATATTTGCTTCATGGGTTCTTTGCTTAAGAATTCATAGCAACACATTGCTATTAAGAACTACTTAGTATATTAGCAAAGGTTTAACAATCACACTACAGGTACAACGTCTTAAATCCGGCTGTCCGAAAATCGGAATTGTCCGAAAACTGGACATTTTTTGAGAAAATCCCATTTGATATTCAGTAAAATAAAATCCGGAATTATTGTCCAAAAGCCGGCGGGCCGGACTAGTTATCGGCTTCGGGAATGCGGAGGATCCTCGTCGGAGAAATCTTAACAGATCGGAAAAGCTGGTTTTCGGCGCATGCACATCACACCCCAAAAACTGGCTTTTGCGAGACCTTGGTGGGTGTGTGCGCACTTCATACGGACCCGGCAAGGCCGAAATTTTTGGCCCATTGATTCTCTTGCCTGAAATCGGGAAAAATCCAAAAACCAGCACGGTCTCGGTCCCGAGGTTGCCGGATTTGAGACGCTGTACCTGTACACATTACCAGTTCATCCACCAGGCCCACAACCACATGCCTCATCGTGGACCCCCTAAACCCAACTGGCTGGGGTTTTACTGAGTCTTGTGAACATCACGCGGCAGGCTAAGCCACTCATAATTCAACAGCTCTACAAACCTGTGAGCATAATCATAGGTGCATACATTACACCCTCTATAGTCCCCCCTTTGTAGGTTGATCCCTCTGATCTTTGCAGATTGAAACCACAATCCTGGCTTGGACCCTGCAATCCCCTCAATGGGGCCCACTTGCTTTGGGACTGACGGGTGGGAGATCTCGTCTCACTAGCATCCAATTTTACATAGGAGCCTATGTAAGCCATGGAGGGGTCTTCTCCATCTCGCTGTACTATCAGAAGCTCTCAGCTTGGTTTCCAGATTGACCTCCAACACTCAATCTCTTGACTATTTCTTTGGTCCCTTGGTCCTTTCTCCTGCCTCGAAATTCTGTCAGATCGCCAACATAGAACCACTCGATTGCTGCAACAAGACACTGTGACATCGCCTCAGTAGCTCCCAGCTCCATCGTAACACGAAGTTCATGAAACATTTGCTGGAGCACCTAGCTCCTATCAGCAAAGCACATTTGAACTAGTGACAACTAAGGGCAGAAAATAAATTCTGCCCCGATGCGTTGTTCATTTATGTTTCATATCGGGAAAAAAAAAGTGAACTCTATTACCCTCAACTACAGTTCACATTTCCTACTTTTTCTCGGTTAAATAAGAATTCATTTCAACTGTATTTTTCTATCAATCATTCCTGTCAGCAGCTGGGATCAGTCAGCCATAGATTTTGTGTTTTGACACTCACTTCCCGTTAAGTATATCATATTCACAATAAGCAAACATTTTAGAGCCAAGTCATGCATTTTCTTCACTGGCATTCACAATAGACAATTACTCCCTGTTAATCCCCAATTGTTAACACTCAGCAACCTAACTCTGGTTTTATTTGTTTGTGCATCTGTGTGCGTGTTTGGAAAAAGAAATTTTGTAAAAGAATTGATTCTGGTTAATCGCCCCTTCAATTTCCCAAGATACCCGGGTTTATATCAAGAGCATGGATTGATCAGAAAGTCTGCTTTCCAGTCACTGACTAATCTCAGACTGGAACATGGTGATAAGCTGCTTCCAAGTAACATGCTTCAAACAGCAGCTTTCTAAAAATGAGGGAAAATCTACAAAACAGTTAGAAACCTCACTCCTGTGAGCCTAATATTTTTTTGTCAGCAGTCTGCGTACTTGGACTGAAGATAAATTATTTAGAAGGGGAGTGGCTGATGAAATGCAACATCTGAAAAATAAATCTATCTTTTTCTTCCAGACACTGATCTGCTGTGCAATTCCAGCATTTTCAGTTTTTATTTTAGAAAGAGTAGTTTATGGGGAAACCCATCAGCAGAAGGAATGTGCTCTCATGTGGAAACTGCTCTTGGATGAAGTGTTGCAGAGAGGATTAATTCATATCAACTTATTTTGTCCAAAACAAAATAAATAACCAGTGTCGTACAAAATCATACCAAGGAGAAAATGAAGTTCATATATTGTACCTGCACAAAAACTTTTTAAAAATATTAGGGACCAGCTTTGATTCCAGCTTCGATAGAGTCTGGCAGCATTAAATCACCCAAATGCAATGAGTTTGATCTGAACCTAGTTTTTCCACAGCACAGCCTAACACTCACCGTGTTTAAGAAAGAGGGATACATAACATAAGAACATAAGAATATAAGAATTAGGAACAGGAGGAGGCCATCTAGTCCCTCGAGCCTGCTCCGCCATTCAACAAGATCATGGCTGATCTGGCCGTGGACTCAGCTCCACTTACCCGTCCGCTCACCGTACTCCTTAATTCTGGTTAAAAATCTATCTATCTGTGATTTGAATACATTCAATGAGCTAGTCTCAACTGCTTCCTTGGGTAGAGAATTCCACAGATTCACAACCCTCTGGGAGAAAAAATTCCTTCTCAACTCGGTTTTAAATTGGCTCCCCTGTATTTTGAGGCTGTGCCCCCTAGTTCTAGTCTCCCCTACCAGTGGAAACAACCTCTCTGCCTCTATCTTGTCTATCCCTTTCATTATTTTAAATGTTTCTATAAGATCACCCCTCATTCTTCTGAAATCCAACGAGTAAAGACCCAGTTTACTCAATCTATCATCATAAGATAACCCCCTCATCTCCGGAATCAGCCTAGTGAATCGTCTCTGTACCCCCTCCAAAACTAGTATATCCTTCCTTAAGTAAGGTGACCAAAACTGCACACAGTACTCCAGGTGCGGCCTCACCAATACCCTGTACAGTTGCAGCAGGACCTCCCTGCTTTTGTACTCCATCCCTCTCGCAATGAAGGCCAACCTTCCATTCGCCTTCCTGATTACCTGCTGCACCTGCAAACTAACTCCAAAAAGAGTTTCATGGACAAGGATCCGAACTGACCCCCGTCTGGACGGAATTCCTCATCGGCGCCAAACCCCGGAACCTCCCTCAGGGGCCGGCGCCTCACAACTTGAGCCGCCTCGGGGAAATCCCCTCCGTGCCTTTCAGTTCCGCGCGGAGGGGTTTCCTGTACGGGCTGCTCCTGCACACTCTCAACTTTGCCATCCTCGCCGGCCATCCGGACACGCCATGGCGTACCATCTTGCCGTCCGGAGGAGGCGGGGGTCCCCGATGGAGGGCACTCTACGCAGGGGTCCTCCCACTATTCATCGGGGACTTGGCCTGGAGGGTGGTGCACGGAGCAGTGCCGTGCAACAAATTTTTAAGCCGGTTCACGGACTCCCAGGCCGCCTGCAATTTCTGCGATCTGGAGAAGTCCGTGTTCCATGTTTTTATTGAGTGCACAAGGTTGCAGCCCCTGTTCCATTATTTGAAGGGGCTGCTCCTGAAATTCTGGCTGCACTTCAGTCCCACTCTCCTGATCTTTGGGCACCCTGTGCGGAGGGGAGCGGGTAGGTCCGAGGGCCTCCTCGTAGGACTGCTCCTGGGCACGGCCAAGGGTGCCATCAGCCGGTCCAGGCAGCGGGCGGTCGAGGGGGTCGTTCAACCTGACTGCCTGCTTCTCTTCCGCTCTTACATCCGGTCCAGGGTGTCCTTGGAGATGGAGCACGCGGTGTCCACCGGTACGCTCGCGGCCTTCCGCGAGAGGTGGGCACCGGAGGGACTGGAGTGCATCATCACGCCCGGCAACCAAATTTTAATTTGATTTTACGTTTTAAAGTTTAATTTGTTTTAATTGCCGGTGCTTTTAGTGTCCCCTTCCCTTTTATAGGGGGCACTGGAAAAATGTGATTTTAGCGCCCAAAAAAAAACCAAAAAAAAAATGAAAAACACAAAAAAAAACAAAAAAAGGAAAAAAGGGCCTTGTAAATGTCTGGTGTGTCACCCAGGTCGGGTGGCACGGTTTAATGTTTTATGTTTTTGCAGGTAGACTCTAAAAGAGTTTCATGCACAAGGACCCCCAGGTCCCTCTGCACTGCAGCATGTTGTAATTTCTCCCCATTCAAATAATATTCCCTTTTACTGTTTCTTTTTCACAAGGTGGATGACCTCACATTTTCTGACACTGTATTCCATCTGCCAAACCTTAGCCCATTCGCTTAACCTATCTAAATCTCTTTGCAGCCTCTCTGTGTCCTCCACACAACCCGCTTCCCCACCAATCTTTGTGTCATCTGCAAATGTTGTTAAACTACACTCTGTCCCCTCTTCCAGGTCATCTATGTATATTGTAAACAGTTGTGGTCCCAGCACCGATCCCTGTGGCGCACCATTAACCACCGATTTCCAACCCGAAAAGGACCCATTTATCCCGACTCTCTGCTTTCTGTTAGCCAGCCAATTCTCTATCCATGCTAATACATTTCCTCTGACTCCGCGTACCTTTATCTTCTGCAGTAACTTTTGTGTGGCACCTTATCGAATGTCTTTTGGAAATCTAAATACACCAGACCCATCGGTACACCTCTATCCACCATGCTCGTTATATCCTCAAAGAATTCCAGTAAATTAGTTAAACATGATTTCCCCTTCATGAATCCATGTTGTGTTTGCTTGATTGCACTATTCCTATCTAGATGTCCCGCTATTTCTTCCTTAATGATAGCTTCAAGCATTTTCCCCACTACAGATGTTAAACTAACCGGCCTATAGTTACCTGCCTTTTGTCTGCCCCCTTTTTTTAAACAGAGGCGTTACATTAGCTGCTTTCCAATCCGATGGTACCTCCCCAGAGTCCAGAGAATTTTAGTAGATTATAATGAATGCATCTGCTATAACTTCCGCCATCTCTTTTAATACCCTGGGATGCATTTCATCAGGACCAGGGGACTTGTCTACCTTGAGTCCCATTAGCCTGTCCAGCACTACCTCCCTAGTGATAGTGATTATCTCAAGGTCCTCTCTTCCCACATTCCTGTGACCAGCAATTTTTGGCAAGGTTTTTGTGTCTTCCCCTGTGAAGACCGAAGCAAAATAATTGTTTAAGGTCTCAGCCATTTCCACATTTCCCATTATTAAATCCCCCTTCTCATCTTCTCAGGGACCAACATTTACTTTAGTCACTCTTTTCCATTTTATATATCGGTAAAAGCTTTTACTATCTGTTTTTATGTTTTGCGCAAGTTTACTTTCGTAATCTATCTTTCCTTTCTTTATTGCTTTCTTAGTCATTCTTTGCTGTCGTTTAAAATTTTCCCAATCTTCTAGTTTCCCACTAACCTTGGCCACCTTATACGCATTGATTTTGAATTTGATACTCTCCTTTATTTCCTTGGTTATCCACGGCTGGTTATCCCTTCTCTTACCACCCTTCTTTTTCACTGCAAAATTCTGCAAAAATGTGGCAATCTCACTCAAACAGTTTACAAGGATATTTAATGTAGGCAATGGAAATATCTCATTGGTCCAATAGAAGGTGCTTTTCTGAGGTAATGATCTCCCCCTTCTTAAACATTGGGCCACCAGAATGTCGTTCCCGTCTTATAGGACTGTCGGTCTGGTTAAAGCAATTGCCATGGTATCATGACTGACAATGCAACTGAATGCACAAGCTCTATTAACCACACAGGGGACAGGAAACACATTTGCATACTAGTTTGGAATACAGGTTTATCAGTACCAAGCACAATTTAGATGAAAATTGACAAATTAAAAAGACAAATTAAAGAGTAGTTAATGAATTTAATGAAGCAATATAATGCCCTTATCTTTCATTGACGAGGAACAAGTGACAATTCTAAATCAATGAGGGACTAATTGAGTTTTCTTCCTGGAATCAAATCACATAGCTACCCTGCAGGTAATCAGGAATGATTGATTGGTAGGAGAAAAGGTCCACAATGAGAGCTGTTTACCTCTTACAAATGACAATTTATTTCATGTATATATTTTAAAATAAACCCATTCTGACTATAGGACATTAATCCAACATATAATCACAATCGTATACCTAAGCAGATGTCAATGGATTGCCATTCCTGGTCAATTAAATGCAATGAGGGCCAAATAGGAGAGGGACGTAGCTGATTTGGGTGTAGTTATAAACTAAACACAGAAAGTTGACTTGCAGGTACAGCAAGCAATTAAGAAGGCTAATGGTACATTGGCCTTTATTGCAAGGGGTTGGAGTAACATAGAAACATAGAAACATAGAAAATAGGTGCAGGAGTAGGCCATTCAGCCCTTCTAGCCTGCACCGCCATTCAATGAGTTCATGGCTGAACATGAAACTTCAGTACCCAATTCCTGCTTTCTCGCCATACCCATTGATCCCCCGAGTAGTAAGGACTTCATCTAACTCCCTTTTGAATATATTTAGTGAATTGGCCTCAACTACTTTCTGTGGTAGAGAATTCCACACGTTCACCACTCTCTGGGTGAAGAAGTTTCTCCTCATCTCGGTCCTAAATGGCTTACCCCTTATCCTTAGACTGTGACCCCTGGTTCTGGACTTCCCCAACATTGGGAACATTCTTCCTGCATCTAACCTGTCTAAACCCGTCAGAATTTTAAACGTTTCTATGAGGTCCCCTCTCATTCTTCTGAACTCCAGTGAATACAAGCCCAGTTGATCCAGTCTTTCTTGATAGGTCAGTCCCACCATCCCGGGAATCAGTCTGGTGAATCTTCGCTGCACTCCCTCAATAGCAAGAATGTCCTTCCTCAAGTTAGGAGACCAAAACTGTACACAATACTCCAGGTGTGGCCTCACCAAGGCCCTGTACAACTGTAGCAACACCTCCCTGCCCCTGTACTCAAATCCCCTCGCTATGAAGGCCAACATGCCATTTGCTTTCTTAACCGCCTGCTGTACCTGCATGCCAACCTTCAATGACTGATGTACCATGATACCCAGGTCTCGTTGCACCTTCCCTTTTCCTAATCTGTCACCATTCAGATAATAGTCTGTCTCTCTGTTTTTACCACCAAAGTGGATAACCTCATATTTATCTACATTATACTTCATCTGCCATTCATTTGCCCACTCACCTAACCTATCCAAGTCACTCTGCAGTCTCATAGCATCCTCCTCGCAGCTCACACTGCCACCCAACTTAGTGTCATCCGCAAATTTGGAGATACTACATTTAATCCCCTCGTCTAAATCATTAATGTACAATGTAAACAGCTGGGGCCCCAGCACAGAACCTTGCGGTACCCCACTAGTCACTGCCTGCCATTCTGAAAAGTACCCATTTACTCCTACTCTTTGCTTCCTGTCGGACAACCAGTTCTCAATCCATGTCAGCACACTACCCCCAATCCCATGTGCTTTAACTTTGCACATTAATCTCTTGTGTGGGACCTTGTCGAAAGCCTTCTGAAAGTCCAAATATACCACATCAACTGGTTCTCCTTTGTCCACTTTACTGGAAACATCCTCAAAAAGTACAAGAGTACAAGAGTAAGGAAATCTTTCTACAATTATACAAGGCTTTGGTGAGACCACACCTGGAGTACTGTGTACAGTTCTGGTCTCCTTACCTATGGAAGGATATACTTGCTTTAGAGGGGGTGCAACAAAGGTTCACTGGATTGATTCCTGGGATGAGAGGGTTGTCTATGAACAGAGACTGAGTAGAATGGGCTTATACTCTCTAGAGTTTAGAAGGTTGAGCGATGATCTCATTGAAACATATTAGATTCTGAGAGGGCTTGACAGGGTAAATGCTGAGAGGTTGTTTCCCTTGGCTGGAGTGTCTGGAACAAGGGAGTATCATCTCAGGATAAGGGGTAGGCCATTTAGGAATGAGATGACAGAGGCTTGTGAATCTTTGGAAGTTTCTATTTCAGAGGGCTGTGGATGCTCAGTCTTTGAGTATATTCAAGGCCAAGATCAATAGATTTTTGGATTTTGAGGCAACCAAGAGATATGGGTTCAGGTGGGAAAATTGAGTTGTGGTCAAGATCAGCCATGATCTTATTAATGGCAGAGCAAGCTCGAGGAGTCGTATGCCCTATTCCTGCTTCTATTTCTTATGTTCTTATTTGTAGCAGCATTTTCTCCAGGTAAAATGCCATGTAAAATATTCATCTTTTCATTCGGTTGTGAAGATGGTTCTTCACTGTCAACGTGCTACTCTGAAGGGGTGGTGCAGGCTCGAAGGGCTGAATGGCCTACCCCTGCACCTATTTTGATCATTCACCTCAGTACCCTTTCCTGCTTTCTCTCCACACCCATTGATCCCTTTCGCCGTAAGGGCCATATCTAACTCCCTCTTGAATATATCCAATGAACATCAACAACTCTCTGTGGCCAGGCGGCACCCTCAGTGGCGGACAGGTGCAGAAAGTGGTCAGCGCAGCACTGTGTGTACACGGGACACTATCTCAGTTTTAAAAGTGTCGTTGCAGCGGGTTCTCCGTTAGATCCATGTCCGGATAATCGAGAGTTGTCTGTAGTAACATAAGAAATAGGAGCAGGAGTAGGCCATTTGGCCACTCAAGCCTATTCCACCATTCAATAAGATCATGGCTGATCTGATCTTGGCCTCAACTTCACTTCCCTGCCCACTCACAATAACACTTGACCCCTTTTATTGTTCAAAAATCTGTCTATCTCTGCCTTAAATATATTCAATGACCCAGCCTCCACAGGCTGTGGAACAGACAGACAAATAGAACAGGAGAGATACTGCATAAAAAGGATCTGCCGGATCTTTCAGGAGGGATACAAAATTGGACAATGGTCAGTTGTGATGTGAGGCGCTGTGTGGAAGTGGAATAAATACAGGCAATTCGACCAAGTTGTTGGGGAGATTGGGGAAAGTAGATATTGAGAGATTGAAGTTAGTGCTCTTGGTGCAGGAAGGTTATTTCTTGTAATAGTTGTCCCTGTTTACACTTCATAAAAAGAGTAAAAAGTTTCAATTTTCCAAGTTTTGGACCAAATAGTTTTTTTTCCTTGATTAATTACTAAGCAAAAAAAACACATAAGAACGTAAAATATATTTGCGGAGTTTTGTGCCGCCGCAAATACAGCTTCACTGCACAGTGCGGATTAACTTTTGCTGTGATTGAAAGTCTTACCCCTTGTTACTTCCTGCTGAGCAGATTACATACAGTGATGATTCATTTGAGTGAGTTATATCTGTAGCTTTAAAGAATGCAATCTGCTTCATGGGGGATTTTCAATTTTTTTTGTTATAAATTCCTACTGGGTATCAATATCGGGCCAGAACGTGCGGTCCTAATGGCAGCGAACTGGCAGTGTTTGCCGTCATTCCGCCGATAAAACTGACTCCCCCCAACCCCCTCCACAGAGCCGGCAATCCAGTGAAATCTGTCAAATCATGGAAACTAGTGAAAACTTCGGCTCTTCCGTGGCAAATACCCCATTAAAAGTTAGCCGTTTTTGGATTAGGTCTAACTGGGGTTTTAACAGCGTATTGGCTGCTAAACAATGGTTATGGCCCTGAAAAACTCATTTTAATTTTGTGGAGTGTCAAATTCATCCATTTTAATAAAACATTTTTAAAAATTAAGTTTGTTCGTCTTTATTTTGGGTTTGCCTTTTCCCCATGTGAGAGCCTCAATCGTTGTTTTAAAAAATAAAGTTGGAATCAAAGACGCTCACCCACATCCTGGTTCGCTGTCTGAGAATTCTCTATTTTGATTGGCTGCTTAGGCAGCTTCTTGACGTTACCGCAGCTCGCTTTTAGGGCTTCCCCGTTAACCTGCCTTGATTTCAATTACGCGGCGGAAAAGCCGAACTTCTCGCCACAGAAATCGCGGGATCTTTGTGGGAAGCTTACTTCAGGCCCAGCGGGGAAGCACCTTGCTTCATCGCTGACCGCACAGTGTGGGCCAATAATGCACATACACCTTCTGAAAACGGCTCCGCACAATTTGTTTGGTGCCTACCTTGTAACAGTACAATCTGGCAGCAGTCAAATGGAATTCAAAACCACGAGGGTCATTATAACTTCCCCCTGCTTAATGGGAAACTGACAGGATCAGACTGGCTGCTGGTTTTACTTTCCATTGACTCCAGGCAGGGTATAAAACAGGCAGCCCATCCAATCACGTCCGTTTCCCACTGGGCAAGTAAGATTCAATTTACCACCCCCAAGTCCAACTATTTGCCTGGATAGATGGGATCTAATCCTTGGAGTTAATCTTTGTTTATTACTGAGATCTACAGCCAGAAAGTGTCTGGAGTATTCCAAGCTGCTGCATTTTCCGAATTTGCTCGTTTCGATGATAAGAGGAGCCAGATGCACAATGTCCCATTGGACAGTAGGAGGCAGGGGCCATGTTTTTATTTTGTCTCTGTTAATTTGGCTGTGGAATCTGCCAGTATCCTTATTGGTGGGAGTTCCAGATTCAGAGCTTCTGGACTAAATCTACTCGAACAAGCTCCAAACATTGAAGTTCATAGTCATGATTGAGAATTGAAATGTTCAATATGACTCGCACTTGTGCTTGTAAACAACCCCATCTCCAAAAGAAATGTGAGGGCCCCACAGCAGGATTACAAAATGGATTATTATTTGCCATATGTTTGGACTTCAAGGGTAAGTTACGAGAAGAGATTACACAAATTAGGGTTGTATTCTCTAGAATTTAGAAGGCTAAGGAGTGATCTGATCGAAGTTTTCTCGATATTAAGAACAGATAGGGTAGATAGAGAGAAACTATTTTTGCTGGTTGGGGATTCTAGGACTAAAAATTAGAGCCAGACCTTTCAGGAGTGAAATTAGGAAACAAAGGGTGGTAGAAGTTTGAAACTCTCGCCCGCAAACCGCAACTGGTGCTAGATCAATTGTTAATTTTAATTCTGAGATTGATCGCTTTTTGTTAACCAAAGATATTAAGGGATATGGGCTAAAGGCGGATATATGGAGTTAGGTCGCAGATCAGCCATGATCTCATTGAATGGCCGGACATGCTTGAGGAGCTGAATGGCCTGCTTCTATTCCAAAGTTTCCCATGTCAGTGTGCAGATTCTACAACTTTTTTCCCTCTTCGAACCCAAAATGAAACATTGGAAGTAATCTTTTAACATACATTCCGTACACTGAGTCATGCTGCTACTTGTGGAACACGGTTGACTGTGTAAAGCTAATGTATTTAATTGTATGTGTAGTCTTCATGGCAGGATATAAAGATTTGTAAACAATAAATACATATCATGCTGATCATAAGATTAAGTCATGCTATATGCAGGTCAGTGAACAGTCAAAATCAGATTTTATCTGTTTGGAACCCAACAGAGGAAGCAATTCAGATTAACCTACCGCTGTTCTACTCTGGAATTGTTTAAACTAGATAACTAAAAAATGAACTAATGTCATAAATGTATGAAAAAACAGAAAGCAATTCAGATCACGACAAATATTAAACAACATTTAAAAAGGCTCTCAGTCCAACAATGATGCCTTTATTACAATGTATTATCTTCCGCTGTTTGTACAAGTAGCATTTCCAAATGATATATTGATAACTTTCCTTTTTAGATGATGCAGCCTATCCAAGGGGAATATTTTCATCTTGGAAATAAAATGGCACAAAATAGCAGACCTGAGTGAACAGGTGAGCAAGATCAGTGGAAAACTCCAACAAACCAACTATTCTGGCTTAGTTTTCCATGTTGGTTATGCCAAATACCAGGCATAACTCGAGTGGCCTGCCAGGAGACATTCTTTAGGTGCCGTTCTGCTGACTCCTTGCTCACTCCATCAGAAGTGATGGCAGGGGTGTGCAATATCCATCCAAATATGGGCGGGTGTATAACAGTTTTAGCCAAGTCAGGCATTGCAGTGGGATTGCTTTAACTCCCGAGACCAGAATTTCTGAACATTTGTCAAAAAGGTTTGCCTCTCTACCCCAGAGGTTGCCAGCCACACTATGCCGTAGTTATGCCCTCAGGAGGGTTCCTTGACTTCTGCCAGGTGGCCCAACAAGACCCTGAGCTTGGAACCTGGGTGGGGTCCTTGCAACAGGTAAATGATCCACCCTATTACACTTCTGCTGTCATTGCAACCTTTCTGAAATTGTCAACTCCTGCCTCTGCGATTTTCTTCCATTTTCAAAGGCCTGAGATTTCTGGGAGAAAAAAATCTTGACTTGTTCCGGCCTGTAAAGCCCTTATTAATGGAAAACTGCATGGCAGGAGAAAGGATATAAACAGAAAGTGAGTCCTGAACTCTCACTTCGATGTGACCCGAGTTATAAGGAAAGGCAAGATTTTAAGGTATCACCAAAGCACTGATAAAATCTATTGGGGTAGTGGAGTATGGAGCCAAACAGGATAGGTACAGTGGTCACTGCCGGTTATTGCCTTTGACAGTAGAAGGTGGATAGGAGAGTGGCCCAGGAGAGCCAAAGGAATAAGAGGTACAAAGTGGAGTGTAGGCAGCCATACCACGAGCAGCACCAGTGAGTGAGATCGTTGAATGAGCTACGAACCTAGTGAAATGACCACAGAGCTACGTAGATGCTAAACACCCAAAGCAGCAAACCATGGATTAGAGCAAAGCAGTCCCACAACCAACAGATTAGAGCAAAGCTTCTTTTCATCTGTCCTGAAATTCTTCTTCGCCAGTGTGTTCCTATGTCCCCTTGTCCTAATGTCTGAAGAAAAATAGCCCATTATTGTAGTTTAACTTGAAGTAACACTTAGAATTAACCTTAGATATTCCCATCTTAGTCTCTTATATACCTCTATAACTTCTCTATCAATTGTCTCCTTTCAAGGTTGAAGTGTGCAAGGTTTTCCTCTTAACTCAGTCATCTAACACTAGGGTTCAGCCTTGTAATCCCTCTCCGCACCGCTTCCAAGGTTTGATTGATTTCCTTGTGCCTCAGTGACCAGAACTGAATACAATATTTAAGGTGTGATCTTACCAGGACACTATGCAGCTTCAGCATGATGGCCTCAGACTTAGACTCTAATAATTAGGTAATATATCCCAGCATCCTGTTTGCATTGTTGACTTCCACTTTACAATGACAGTCAATATAGAGTCTACTCCCTTTCAGCTAGCTTTTAAAAAAATATTTGTTCACAGGATGTGGATGTGTCGTTGGCAAGGCCAGCATTTCTTGCAATCCCTAATTGCCTGTGAGAAGGTGGCGGTGAGCCGCCTTCTTGAACCACTGCAGTCCATGATACTTCATTGTAGCAGTTTGGTACAACTGAATAGCATGCTAGGTCAGAGGGCAGTTAAGAGTCAACCACATTGCTGTGGATCTGAAGTCACATATAGTCCAGACCCGGTAAGGATGGCAGATTTCCTTCCCTGAAAGACATTATGAACCAGATGGGTTTTTACAATAATCCGGTAGTCACCATTACTGACTCTAGCTTTTTATTCCAGATTTGTTTAATTAACGGAATTTGAATTCCCAGCTGCCGTGGTCTCTTGGATCATTAGTCCAGGCCTCTGGATTACTAGTAACATAAAAACTATGTTACCGTACCCCAGTATGCGGCAAACCAGTCCCACCCAGCTTTTCCTTCAATGACTATCTGTCCCACCTGTGACAGGGACTGTGGTTCTCATATTGGACTGTTCAGCTACCTAAGGACTCATTTTTAGAGTGGAAGCAAGTCTTCCTCGATTCCGAGGGACTGCCTATGATGAGGATGAGTCCAGCACCATTATGTAGATCCCCAATTTTATTCTTCGCTTGTAAAAGATGGTGCATTTATCTGTATTGACTTTCATCTGCCATAATTCTGCCCACTTGGGTCCTTCTGAAACTACCTGTCTGCTCCGTCTAGTTTGGAATCATCTGCGAATTTGATCAGCTTACAATTCAACTCAATGATGATGAGCAAACTTGTAATTATATGCTGCACAATATTAACATGGACAGAGGCCACACCAAGGACTTCAATGAGGAATAGCAGCAAATGGAGAACCACTACTATAAAACCAGCCACTACCCAGGTACAGAGATGCAGGAGGGCCTCATTGTCCAGTTGTTACAGTGAGGTCTACATTGGCCAATACTGTTTTCTGTTGGACATAATGTATGAAACGGCTACTTGCTTCATCTTTTTTACAATTGCAAGGAACAGCTAATTTTCAGTTTTCTGTACTTCCTGGAACACTGATTCTTTTCTGCACAATAAAATGACATTGTTGTTGTGTATCTGTAAAGCATGCACTCCCATGATCCACCACCAGGGAGCGCATCCCCTGAAGTCCCAAGGGATCCCAGCATCCCTTGGGAGCACTGTATATAAGCCGGTTCCAAAGGCCTATTAATCACTCTGGAGTGTCTTAATAAAGACTGAGGTCACTGTTACTTTAACTTCCCTGTGTGTTAGGAACACAACAGCGGGCGACGAGTACACAAATCCAATGCAAAGATGCAGCAAACTGTGGGCATCCTGGAGAAGTTCTCAGAGGGTGAGGATTCGGAAGCCTATGTCGAACGGTTAGACCAGTACTTTGTAGCCAACGAGCTGGACGGAGAAGGAAGCGCTGCAAAAAGGAGAGCGGTCCTCCTCACGGTCTGCGGGGCACCTACCTACAGCCTCATGAAGAATCTTCTGGTTCCAGTGAAACCCACAGATAAGTCGTATGAGGAGCTGTGTACACTGGTTCGAGAGCATCTTAACCCGAGTGAGAGCGTGCTGATGGCGAGGTATCGATTCTATATGTACAAGCGATCTGAAGTTCAGGAAGTGACGAGTTACGTCACCAAGCTAAGGCGACTTGCAGGACAATATGAGTTTGATGGCGAACTGGAGCAAATGCTCAGAGACTTTCTTGTACTGGGCATTGGCCACGAGACCATCCTACGAAAACTTTTGACTGTATAGACACCGACCCTCAGCAAGGCCATTGTGATAGCACAAGTGTTTATGTCCACCAGTGATAACACCAAACAAATCTCTCAGCACACAATTGCTAGCAATGTTCAAAAATTAATTGGAACTGTGTTTGCAAGCAGAAATGTACAGGGCAGAAACCATAAGTCTTCAACTGCCAGAAGGCCTCAGGTGACCCAGATGACTCAGAGTCCGCAACAAAGGATGAATGCAAGACAATTCACACCTTGTTGGCATTGTGGAGGCTTCCATTCAGCCTATTCAATCCGCTTCAAAGGGTATGTTTGCAAGAGCTGTGGAACAATGGGGCACCTCCAACGAGCTTGCAGTTGAGCTGCAAACTCTGCAAAACCTGCTAACCACCACGTGACAGAGGAAGAGTGGTCCATGGTGGACCAAAGCAATTTCGAGTCTCAGAGAGAGGTGGCAAATGCTGAAGTACACTGGGTGCACACATTTTCGATGAAATGTCCGCCTATAATGCTAAACGTAAAATTGAATGGCTTACCCGTAGCCATGGAACTGGACACTGGCACTAGCCAATCTATCATGAGTAAAAAGATGTTTGAGAGACCATGGTGCAACAAGGCATTCAGACCGGCCCTGAGCCCCATCCATACGAAACGGAGAACGTACACCAAAGAGCTCATCACTGTCCTGGGCAGCGCCATGGATAAGGTCAACTACGAAGGCACGGTGCACGAACTGCCACTCTGGATTATCCCGGGCGATGGCCCCCACACTGCTTGGAAGGAGCTGGCTGGGCAAAATCCGCTGGAACTGGGATGACATCAGAGTGCTATCACATGTCGATGAGGTCTCATGTACCCAGGTTCTCAACAAATTTCCTTCCCTTTTTGAGCCAGGCATTGGAAACTTTTCCGGGCCGAAGGTGCGGATCCACTTGGTCCCAGAGGCACGACCCATTCACCACAAGGTGCGAGCGGTACCTCACATGATGAGGGAGAGAGTGGAAATTGAGCTGGACAGGCTGCAAAGCAAGGTTAGCATCTCCCCAGTGGAATTCAGCAAGTGGGCCAGCCCAATTGTACCAGTACTCAAAAGTGATGGCACAGTCAGGATTTGCGGCGATTACAAAGTAACTATTAATCATTTCTCGCTACAGGACCAATACCCGCTACTTAAGGCAGACGACCTATTTGCGACGCTGGCAGAAGGCAAGACGTTCACCAAGCTCGATCTGACTTCGGCCTACATGACGCAGGAGCTGGAGGAGTCTTCCAAAGGCCTCACCTGCATCAACACACATAAGGGACTGTTCATCTACAAAAGATGCCCGTTTGGAATTCAGTCGCCTGCAGCGATCTTTCAGAGAAACATGGAGAGCCTACTCAAGTTGGTACCACACACGGTGGTTTTTCAGGACGACATATTGGTCAGGGGTCGGGACACTGTCGAGCACCTACAAAACCTGGAGGAGGTCCTTCAGCGACTGGATCGCGTAGGGCTGTGGCTGAAGAGGTCGAAATGCGACTTCATGGCAACATAAGTGGAGTTTTTGGGGAGGAAGATCGCAGCGGACGGCAATTGACCCACGGACACCAAGACAGAGGCTATCAGGAACGCGCCCAGGCCACAGAATGTCACAGAGCTGCGGTCGTTCCTGGGACTCCTCAACTATTTTGGTAACTTCCTACCGGGGTTAAGCACCCTCTTAGAGCCCCTACATGTGTTATTGCATAAAGGTGAGAACTGGGTATGGGGAAAAAAAAACAAGTGATTGCTTTTGAGCAAGCCAGAAACATTTTATGCTCCAACAAGCTGCTTGTATTGTATAACCCGTGTAAAAGACTCGTGCTAGCATGTGATGCATCGTCGTACGGAGTCAGGTGTGTATTACAACAAGCTAACGTTGCGGGAAAGTTGCAACCTGTCGCCCAAGCTTCCAGGAGCTTGTATAAGGCCTACAGAATGATTGAGAAAGAGGCATTAGCTTGCGTGTTCGGGGTAAAGAAAATGCATCAGTACCTATTTGGCCTCAAATTTGAGCTGGAAACCGATCACAAGCCCCTCATAACCCTGTTCGCTGAAAACAAGGGGATAAATACTAATGCCTCAGCCTGCATACAAAGGTGGACACTCGCGCTATCAGCGTATAACTATACCATCCGCCACAGGCCTGGCACCGAGAACTGTGCGGATGCTCTCAGTCGGCTACCATTGCCCACCACGGGGGTGGAAATGGCGCAGCCTGCAAACTTGTTGAGGATGGCGCAGCCTGCAGACTTGTTGATGGTCATGGAAGCATTTGAAAATGATAAATCACCTGTCACGGCCCGCCAGATTAGGACTTGAACCAGCCAAGATCCTCTGCTGTCCCTAATAAAAAAACTGTGTACTGCATGGGAGCTGGGTCAGCATCCCCGTTGAAATGCAAGAGCTAATCAAGCCGTTCCAGCGGCGAAAGGTCGAGCTGTCCATTCAGGCAGACTCCCTGTTGTGGGGTAACCGCATAGTGCTACCCAAAAAGGGCAGGGAGATGTTCATCTCGGATTTCCACAGCACACAGCCGGGTATAGTAATGATGAAAGAGATAGCCATATCCCACGTATGGTGACCCGGTATCGACTCTGACTTAAGAGTCCTGTGTACGACAATGCAGCGTGTGTGCTCAGTTGAGCAACGTGCCCAGAGAGGCACCGCTAAGTTTGTGGTCCTGGCCCTCCAGACCATGGTCGACTATGCGGGCCCGTTCCTCGGTAAAATGTTCCTGGTGGTGGTGGATGCTTTTTCAAAATGGATTGAATGTGAAATAATGCCGGGAAGCACCACCACCGCCACCATTGAAAGCCTGAGGGCCATGTTGCCACCCACGGCCTGCCTGACATACTGGTCAGTGACAACGGGCCATGTTTCACCAGTGCCGAATTTAAAGAATTCATGACCCGCAATGGAATCAAACATGTCACCTCGGCCCCGTTTAAACCAGCCTCCAATGGGCAGGCAGAGCGGGCAATACAAACAATCAAACAAAGCCTCAAACGAATCACAGAAGGTTCACTCCAAACCCACTAGTCCCGAGTACTGCTCAGCGACCGCACGAGACCCCACTCGCTCACAGGGGTGCCCCCGGCTGAGCTACTCATGAAAAGGACACTTAAAACCAGATTCTCGCTGGTTCACCCCAACCTGCATGATCAGGTAGAGAGCAGGCGGCAGCAACAAAATGTAAATGATGGTCGCGCCACTGTGTCACGGGAAATTGATCTGAATGACCCTGTGTATGTGCTAAACTATGGACATGGCCCCAAGTGGATCGCGGGCACGGTGATAGCTAAAGAAGGGAGTAGGGTGTTTGTAGTCAAACTAGACAATGGACAAATTTGCAGAAAGCACCTGGACCAAACGAGGCTGCGGTTCAGACTGCCCTGAACAACCCACAGCAGACACCACCTTTTTCGAGCCCACAACACACACCCAAAGGATCAACGACACCACACCAGACCAGGAAATCGAACCCATCACGCCCAACAGCCCAGCAAGGTCAGGCTCACCCAGCAGCCCTGCAGGGACAACAACATGCCAGCCCAGCGAGGGCACAGCCAACACACCAGAACAGACATTTGTACCGAGGCGGTCCACCAGGGAAAGAAAGGCTCCCGACCGCCTCACCTTGTAAATAGTTTTCGCTTTGACTTTGGGGGGGATGTTGTGTATCTGTAAAGCATGCACTCCCATGTTCCGCCACCAGGGAGCGAATCCCCTGAAGTCCCAAGGGATCCCAGCATCCCTTGTGAGCACTCTATATAAGCCGGCCCCTAAGGCCTGTTACTCACTCTGGAATGTCTTAAGAAAGACTGAGGTCACTGTTACTTTAACCTCCCTGTGTGCAGTCTCATCTGTGTTAGGAACACAACAATTGTAAGATATAGTGAAAGGAAAATTACTTCGTTGATAGAGTGAGTAAAATTAGTACTTCGGATGCATGTAGTACTTCAGTGCACATGGTTTACCTTTTCAGTGTGAACTCCTATTGTGCATACCCTCCGAGATTTGTGTGGTTCCACGTAAGTGTCGTATCTGTCTAGAGCTCTCCTAGCTAAAATAGGAGTGACGGTGTCTGCTGAGCCAACTGATTCACAGCCTGTAACACAGATTGCCTGCTGCTTGCATCAGTGACTATCCTGAGAGGCCTTCGACAGTGACTGGAGGATCCTTTGCTTGATTTGTTAAGTAAGACTGTGCTATTGATGGTGGTTGTCAGGATCAGAAAGAAAGTAAGACTTGGATTTATATAATGCATTTCACGATCACCGGGCTTCTCAAAGCGCTTTACAGCCAATGAAGTACTTTTGGAGTGTAGTCACTGTTGTAATGCAGGAAATGCAGCAGCCAATTTGCACACAAGCAATCTTAACATATCCTTAAATCGCATTTTCTGTTTGCATTTCACCCCAGCTCCTTAAACTAATAACAGCTCTAGTAGGCTGAATGGAACAGGAGGGATTTGTTCACAAAACCCCCGAGTTGGAAGGATTCCCACTACCCGATTATGGATGGCAGAGATTTCGGCCACCACCGAACTGTTCACGGCCCACCTCGGAAACTTTCAATTGTGTTTTACTATTTCGAAATGACCTTTGTATATTGGTTATACCTTTTGAATTAATTTGCTCCAGCAGTTATAATGGTTGACCGATGAATCAATTAATAATCAGATACAGGTCACAGCAACTATCTAGAATGCTGGATATACATTTGTAAGAAATGCTGTAAGCATTTTTAAGTGTTTTTTATATAAAACATAGGTTTTGTTCCCTCAAAGCTTTAACTTTTAGTTCCATTTCCCAAGCTGGCTCTGTTAACGCCGATTTCGATCAGACTTGACGAGGTAAGGCAAGCTTTTAAAAATGTCATTAAAAATATGCTTATTGGGGAAACTCGCAAAAAATGCCGTTATCGTTGGCTTTGACCCCAAGTGACGTCACAAAAATGGTTCTTAAAAAAAAAGGCCCTTTTTTTTAACAATGGCGTTATACCATTGGCGAAACTAGTAAAATCGCCTTAAATTTATTTAGCTCGGAAAAAAACCCTTAAATCGATGTTACGGTGGCGAATTTCTGGCCCTACATATTCACTACATTACAACATTGTACTACACAGCACAACACACATGCCCAATACAAAAAATAAGCTTTCGACCACATTTCTGCAGCATAACTAAGACCGCCTATTTCCACCTCCGTAACATCGTCCATCTCTGCCCTTGCCTCAGCTCATCTGTTGCTGAAGCCCTCATCCATGCCTTTGTTACCTCTAGACTTGACTATTCCAACACTCCTGGCTGTCCTTCCACATTCTACCCTGCGTAAACTAGAGGTGATCCAAAACTCGGCTGTCCGTGTACTAACTCGCACCAAGTCACGCTCACCCATCACCTCTGTGCTCGCTGACCTACATTGGCTTCTGTTTAAGCAGCGCCTCGCTTTCAAAATTCTCATTATTTTCAAATCCCTTCATGGCCTCGCCCCTGCCGATTTCTGTAATCTCCTCCAGTCCCACAACCGCCGTGTGTCCCCACCCTCGAGATGTCTGCACTTCTCTGATTCTGCCCTCCTGAGCATCCCTGATTGTAATCGCTCAACCATTGGTGGCCGTGTCTTCTGTTGCCCCAAGATCTGGAATTCCCTGCCTAAACCTCTCCACGCCTCTATCCTCCTTCAAGACACTCCTTAAAACATACATCTTTGACCAAGCTTTTGGTCACCAGCGGTAATTTCTACTTATGCGGCTCATTGTCAAATTTTTCAGCACTTAATATTCCTGTGAAGTGCCTTGGGATGTTTCACTATGTTAAAGGTGCTATATAAATACAAGTTGTTGTTGTTGTTGTTGTTTGGATAAATAGAATGTTAAAATTGAGATCTATAGGGCAATCAGTGATAATCTCGTTCTTATATTTCATCTAAACAATTGCTATATTTAAATTGCAATCTTTATTTAGATTTGTTCATTCAAATTCAATAGACTCTGAAATTCTACTGGGCCTCTCTCGGCCTCCCGTCATAACTCCAACAGCAGAATGGGAGAACTGTCCCCCCGACCACGACCACACACCCCCCTCACACCTCACACCCCATCACACCCCACCCCCCTCACCTCTCACACCCCACCCCCCTCACACTCCACCTCCCCATCCCATACCCCACCCTCCTCACACCCCACCTCCCTCACCTCTCACACCCCACCCCTCACACTCCACCTCCCCATCCCACACCCCACCCCCCTCACACCCCACCCCTCCGCCCCTCTCACACCCACCCCACCCCCCTCACACTTCACCCCCTCAAACTCCACCTCCCCATCGCACCCCCCACACCCCACCCTCACCCCACATTCCCACCCCCCCTCACACCACACCCTCACCCCACACGCCCACCCCCCTCACAACTCACCCTCACACCCCACACCCCCCACCTCCACTACCCCCCACCCGCCTCACCCCCACCTCACACCCCCACCTCACACCCCATTACCCCCCACACCCCTACCTCACACCCCACACCCCCACTACCCCCCACCCCCTCATACCCCACTACCCCACTCTCGCACCCCACACCCCCACCCCTTTCACACCCCACACTCCCACCCCACACCCCCACAACCCCACACACCCAACCCCCTATCCCCCCCACCCCCCACCACCCCATCACCTCCCCCCACCCAACAAAAATAACAGAAACCCAGCAAAACCAATATTCTACCGTGGGCCTGTGGAGGCACAAGATAGATTCAGTAACTAAAACAATTCCAAGGAAAGTTTTCAGTATGTTATCTTGGGCTTGCTATCAAAGGTCTACCCAGTTATTAGGGTCAGCGAAATAGTCTCTGCACCACAAGGCACTCACGAATGTAATCTAAAATACAGAAGATTACCTATCTAAGGAAGAAGGTCAGAACCGACCCAAACACTTAAAGTCTTCATGACTTGCTATTTACCTGGAGTGTGAGAATATGTATTTTCTTATCTCCTCTGTACAGGCTGGACCCAAAATTCTTGAGTTTATTTGATCACGTGATGCAGCTGCAGTAAAAGATAATCTTCAAAAACGAAAGTTTTTAATCTGCACTCTGCATTTCACAAACAATTTTTGGGCATTGTTTCAAGCTGTACAAAATCATACACTGGTTTCGAGCATGTGCCCTGAAATTGCGTGGCCATTCCAACGACATCCACTATAAGTCAAGTGGGAGTCCACTGGAATGGTCACAAACTCGGCCATATTCTGGGGATTCCTGTATGCTCTTGTAAGGATGGAGCCTCCACCTGCTTCTACAAGGTCAATGTAATGGGGCAGGGGCAGGGCCAGGGCTAGGGTGAGGACTCCCTAAATCAGGAGTTCCTGCTCTTATACCTTCAGTTGGGATCCACCGTACCATTTCAAAATAAAATTTTTGCTAAGTTAGGTGGTTCAATCCAACCACAGATCCCGTTTCTCCCCTCCACCCCGCCAGCCAATGCAGATGTGATTTAGAGTATTACCCTGAGCTGCCAGAATGGTCCCATTATTTAGGCTTCTCCATGCTCTTCAGTTCTGTCACAGCTATAGTGATCTCCAACATCTTTCCCCTTCGATTCAATGCAGCTACAAAATGGTGAATGAGTTTAGCCATTTAATGAGTCAACTATAAAAATTGACTTTTCATTCAATTTTCATTAATGCTCATTAATCTTTTAGTGTAAGGGTGCTAAAATAGTGAAGTCAGCTCTGCTGCTCTAAATTATTCACTTGTTCGCTAACGTGTGTTTTCCGAGGCATTTTATTCAATCTAATGGCATGTTGGCCTTCATAGCTGGGGGATTTGAGTACAGGAGCAGGGAGGTCGTACTGCAGTTGTACAGGGCCTTGGTGAGGCCTCACCTGGAATATTGTGTTCAGTTTTGGTCTCCTAATCTGAGGAAGGACGTTCTTGCTATTGAGGGATTGCAGCGAAGGTTCACCAGATTGATTCCTGGAATGGCAGGACTGACATCTGAGGAGACACTGGATCGACTAGGCCTGTATTCACTGGAGTTTAGAAGAATGAGAGGGTATCTCATAGAAACATAAAATTCTGACGGGACTGGACAGGTTAGATGCAGGAAGAATGTTCCTGATGTTGGGGAAGTCCAGAACCAGGGATCACAGTCTAAGGATAAGGAGTAAGCCATTTAGGACCGAGATAAGGAGAAACTTCTTCACGCAGAGAGTTGTTAATCTGTGGAATTCTCTAGCACAGAGAGTTGTTGATGCCAGTTCATTGGATATATTCAAGAGGGAGTTAGGCATGGCCCTTACGGCTAATGGGATCAAGGGGTATGGAGAGAAAGCAGGAAAGGGGTACTGAGGTGAATGATCAGCCATGATCTTATTGAATGGTGGTGCAGGCTCGAAGAGCCGAATAGCCTACTCCTGCACCTATTTTCTATGTTTCTATGTTTTAAAGTGGAAACCAAGGCACACGCCTTTATGCTGCCTTTTGAGAAATATTTAGTAATCCAGGATTTGTCAAGGCTCCATATTTCAGTAGCTCGAAAGTGAAAACCAACCCAATCTAATCAATCCTTAAATCCCACTGAGCATCACAGGCAGATGTTCCTAAATTATAGATTTAATCTGAACTGCAAAAAGCATCTAATACTGCACTATATTTTGCAATACAGATTCAGGCTGGCTTAAAATGTTATTTCATAATGGTGCACGAATACCAACATGCAAAACATGAAAAAGTGTACAACTGGATCGAGAGATTCTCATTTCCTCTGCTCCGGCATTGCTGCAAACCTGGGTCAAAGAAAAGTCAGGTGCAATCACTGTCCAAGGCAATAAGACTATTTTTGGATTTAGGTCAGCTGGAAAACATGTTGATATTCAGATCAGCACAAACACAGAACCAACACTCCATTTTTGCTGATATTTTGGGGGAGAAATTTGGTCATAGAAACATAGAAACATAGAAACATAGAAAATAGGTGCAGGAGTAAGCCATTCAGCCCTTCTAGCCTGCACCGCCATTCAATGAATTCATGGCTGAACATGCAACTTCAGTACCCCATTCCTGCTTTCTCGCCATACCCCTTGATCCCCCGAGTAGTAAGGACTTCATCTAACTCCCTTTTGAATATATTTAGTGAATTGTCCTCAACTACTTTCTGTGGTAGAGAATTCCACAGGTTCACCACTCTCTGGGTGAAGAGGTTTCTCCTCATCTCGGTCCTAAATGGCTTACCCCTTATCCTTAGACTGTGACCCCTGGTTCTGGACTTCCCCAACATTGGGAACATTCTTCCTGCATCTAACCTGTCTAAACCCGTCAGAATTTTAAACGTTTCTATGAGGTCCCCTCTCATTCTTCTGAACTCCAGTGAATACAAGCCCAGTTGATCCAGTCTTTCTTGATAGGTCAGTCCCGCCATCCCGGGAATCAGTCTGGTGAATCTTCGCTGCACTCCCTCAATACCAAGAATGTCCTTCCTCAAGTTAGGAGACCAAAACTGTACACAATACTCCAGGTGTGGCCTCACCAAGGCCCTGTACAACTGTAGCAACACCTCCCTGCCCCTGTACTCAAATCTCCTCGCTATGAAGGCCAACATGCCATTTGCTTTCTTAACTGCCTGCTGTACCTGCATGCCAACCCTCAATGACCGATGTACCATGATACCCAGGCCTCGCTGCACCCCCCCACCTCCCAATCCGCCACCACCCAGATAACAGTCTGTCTCTCTGTTTTTACCACCAAAGTGGACAACCCCACATCCATCCACACCACACTTCATCTGCCATGCGTTTGCCCACTCACCTAACCTATCCAAGACACCCCGCAGCCCCACAGCATCCTCCTCGCAGTTGACGCTGCCACCCAACTTAGTGTCATCCGCAAATTTGGAGATACTACATTTAATCCCCTCGTCTAAATCATTAATGTACAGTGTAAACAGCTGGGGCCCCAGCACAGAACCCTGCGGTACCCCACTAGTCACTGCCTGCCATTCTGAAAAGTACCCATTTACTTCTACTCTTTGCTTCCTGTCTGACAACCAGTTCTCAATCCACGTCAGCACACTACCCCCAATCCCATGTGCTTTAACTTTGCACATTAATCTCTTGTGTGGGACCTTGTCGAAAGCCTTCTGAAAGTCCAAATATACCACATCAACTAGTTTTCCCTTGTCCACTTTACTGGAAACATCCTCAAAAAATTCCAGAAGGTTTGTCAAGCATGATTTCCCTTTCACAATTCCATGCTGACTTGGACCTATCATGTCACCATTTTCCAAATGCACTGCTATGACATCCTTAATAATTGATTCCATCATTTTACCCACTACTGAGGTCAGGCTGACCGGTCTATAATTCCCTGTTTTCTCTCTCCCTCCTTTTTTAAAAAGTGGGGTTACATTGGCTACCCTCCACTCCATAGGAACTGATCCAGAGTCAATGGAATGTTGGAAAATGACTGTCAATGCATCCACTATTTCCAATGCCACCTCCTTAAGTACTCTGGGATGCAGTCCATCAGGCCCTGGGGATTTATCGGCCTTCAATCCCATCAATTTCCCCAACACAATTTCCCGACTAATAAAAATTTCCCTCAGTTCCTCCTCCTTACTAGACCCTCTGACCCCTTTTATATCCGGAAGGTTGTTGGTGTCCTCCTTAGTGAATACCGAACCAAAGTACTTGTTCAATTGGTCTGCCATTTCTTTGTTCCCAGTTATGACTTCCCCTGATTCTGACTGCAGGGGACCTACGTTTGTCTTTACTAACCTTTTTCTCTTTACATACCTATAGAAACTTTTGCAATCCGCCTTAATGTTCCCTGCAAGCTTCTTCTCGTACTCCATTTTCCCTGCCCTAATCAAACCCTTTGTCCTCCTCTGCTGAGTTCTAAATTTCTCCCAGTCCCCAGGTTCACTGCTATTTCTGGCCAATTTGTATGCCACTTCCTTGGTTTTAATACTATCCCTGATTTCCCTTGATAGCCACGGTTGAGCCACCTTCCCTTTTTTATTTTTACGCCAGACAGGAATGTACAATTGTTGTAGTTCATCCATGCGGTCTCTAAATGTCTGCCATTGCCCATCCACAGTCAACCCCTTAAGTATTATTCGCCAATCTATCCTAGCCAATTCACGCCTCATACCTTCAGAGTTACCCTTCTTTAAGTTCTGGACCATGGTCTCTGAATTAACTGTTTCATTCTCCATCTTAATGCAGAATTCCACCATATTATGATCACTCTTCCCCAAGGGGCCTCGCACAATGAGATTGCTAATTAATCCTCTCTCATTACACAACACCCAGTCTAAGATGGCCTCCTCCCTAGTTGGTTCCTCGACATATTGGTCTAGAAAACCATCCCTTATGCACTCCAGGAAATCCTCCTCCATCGTATTGCTTCCAGTTTGGCTCGCCCAATCTATGTGCATATTAAAGTCACCCATTATAACTGCTGCACCTTTATTGCATGCACCCCTAATTTCCTGTTTGATACCCTCCCCAACATCACTACTACTGTTTGGAGGTCTGTACACAACTCCCACTAACGTTTTTTGCCCTTTGGTGTTCTGCAGCTCTACCCATATAGATTCCACATCATCCAAGCTAATGTCCTTCCTAACTATTGCATTAATCTCCTCTTTAACCAGCAATGCTACCCCACCTCCTTTTCCTTTTATTCTATCCTTCCTGAATGTTGAATATCCCTGGATGTTGAGTTCCCAGCGCTGATCATCCTGGAGCCACGTCTCCGTAATCCCAATCACATCATATTTGTTAACATCTATTTGCACAGTTAATTCATCCACCTTATTGCGGATACTCCTTGCATTAAGACACAAAGCCTTCAGGCTTGTTTTTTTAACACCCTTTTTCCTTTTAGAATTTTGCTGTACAGTGGCCCTTTTTGTTCTTTACCTTGGGTTTCTCTGCCCTCCACTTTTCCTCATCTCCTTTCTGTCTTTTGGTCGGGGCGCAAACATTTTAGATTTTGAAAATTTAGCGCCGCGCGCAAAGGTTTCTGAATTTCTTCTAAATTGGGCTTTAGAGCCGCAGACAGGAAGGCGGTAAATGTGGAGCGAAGTGTCAGCGGAGGTCTTGGTCAGCATTGTCGTTCAATGCAGCCTCACACAGTGCCAGAAGAAATTCAACGACCTCAGTCGGGTGGTCAAGGTGAGTACATGCTTCAACAGCTCCTACATACCAGCATCTGAATCTCAGTCTGTGCTCACCCACCAAACATGTGCAGCTACTCAAACTCATATCCACATCTCATGCCTTGCCTACATTCACAGCTATTCAACAACGGCAGGCACATCTGCCGGACACACAAGAACATAAGAAATAGGAACAGGAGTAGGCCATGTGGCCCCTCGAGCCTGCTCCGCCATTTAATATCATGGCTGATCTGATCATAGACTCAGCTCCACTTCCCCATCTGCTCCCCATAGCCCCTTATCCCCTTATCATTTAAGAAACTGTCTTTTTCTGTCTTAAATTTATTCAATGTCCCAGCTTCCACAGCTCTCTGAGGCAGTGAATTCCACAGATTAACAACCCTCTGAGAGAAGAAATTTCTCCTCATCTGTTTTAAATGGGCGGCCCTTTATTCTAAGATCAATCCCTCTAGTTCTAGACTCCCCCATCAGTGGAAACATCCTCTCTGCACCCACCTTGTCAAGCCCCCTCATAACCTTATACGTTTCGATAAGAGCGCCTCTCATTCTTCTGAATTCCAATGAGTAGAGGCCCAACCTACTCAATCTTTCCTCATAAGTCAACCCCCTCATCCCCGGAATCAACCTAGTGAACCTTCTCTGAACGGCCTTCAAAGCAAGTATATCCTTTCGTAAATATGGAAACCAAAACTATACGCAGTATTCATGATGTGACCTCATGGTACCAATGACATAGGTAAAAAAAGGGATGAGTTCCTACGAAATGAATTTAAGGAGCTAGGAGCTAAATTAAAAAGTAGGACCTCAAAAGTAGTAATCTCGGGATTGCTACCAGTGCCACGTGCTAGTCAGAGTAGGAATCGCAGGATAGCTCAGATGAATACGTGGCTTGAGCAATGGTGCAGCAGGGAGGGATTCAAATTCCTGGGGCATTGGAACCGGTTCTGGGGGAGGTGGGACCAGTACAATCCGGACGGTCTGCACCTGGGCAGAATCGGAACCAATGTCCTCGGGGGAGTGTTTGCTAGTGCTGTTGGGGAGGAGTTAAACTAATATGGCAGGGGGATGGGAACCAATGCAGGGAGATAGAGGGAAACAAAAAGGAGGCAAAAACAAAAGACAGAAAGGAGATGAGGAAAAGTGGAGGGCAGAGAAACCCAAGGCAAAGAACAAAAAGGGCCATTGTACAGCAAAATTCTAAAAGGACAGAGGGTGTTAAAAAAACAAGCTTAAAGGCTTTGTGTCTTAATGCAAGGAGTATCCGCAATAAGGTGGATGAATTAACTGTGCAAATAGATGTTAACAAATATGATGTGATTGGGATTACGGAGACGTGGCTCCAGGATGATCAGGGCTGGGAACTCAACATCCAGGGGTATTCAACATTCAGGAAGGATAGAATAAAAGGAAAAGGAGGTGGGGTAGCATTGCTGGTTAAGGAGGAGATTAAGGCAATAGTTAGGAAGGACATTAGCTTGGATGATGTGGAATCTATATGGGTAGAGCTGCAGAACACCAAAGGGCAAAAAACGTTAGTGGGAGTTGTGTACAGACCTCCAAACAGTAGTAGTGATGTTGGGGAGGGCATCAAACAGGAAATTAGGGGTGCGTGCAATAAAGGCGCAGCAGTTATAATGGGTGACTTTAATATGCACATAGATTGGGCTAACCAAACTGGAAGCAATACGGTGGAGGAGGATTTTCTGGAGTGCATAAGGGATGGTTTTTTAGACCAATATGTCGAGGAACCAACTAGGGGGGAGGCCATCTTAGACTGGGTGTTATGTAATGAGAGAGGATTAATTAGCAATCTCGTTGTGCGAGGCCCCTTGGGGAAGAGTGACCATAATATGGTGGAATTCTGCATTGGGATGGAGAATGAAACAGTTAATTCAGAGACCATGGTCCATAACTTAAAGAAGGCTAACTTTGAAGGTATGAGGCGTGAATTGGCTGGGATGGATTGGCGAATGATACTTAAGGGGTTGACTGTGGATGGGCAATGGCAGACATTTAGAGACCGCATGGATGAACGACAACAATTGTACATTCCTGTCTGGCATAAAAATGAAAAAGGGAAGGTGGCTCAACCGTGGCTATCAAGGGAAATCAGGGATAGTATTAAAGCCAAGGAAGTGGCATACAAATTGGCCAGAAATAGCAGCGAACCTGGGGACTGGGAGAAATTTAGAACTCAGCAGAGAAGGACAAAGGGTTTGATTAGGGCAGGGAAAATGGAGTATGAGAAGAAGCTTGCAGGGAACATTAAGACGGATTGCAAAAGTTTCTATAGATATGTAAAGAGAAAAAGGTTAGTAAAGACAAACGTAGGTCCCCTGCAGTCAGAATCAGGGGAAGTCATAACGAGGAACAAAGAAATGGCGGACCAATTGAACAAGTACTTTGGTTCGGTATTCACAAAGGAGGACACGAACAACCTTCCGGTTATAAAAGGGGTCGGGGGTCTAGTAAGGAGGAGGAACTGAGGGAAATCCTTATTAGCCAGGAAATTGTGTTGGGGAAATTGATGGGATTGAAGGCCGATAAATCCCCAGGGCCTGATGGACTGCATCCCAGAGTACTTAAGGAGGTGGCCTTGGAAATAGTGGATGCATTGACAGTCATTTTCCAACATTCCATTGACTCTGGATCAGTTCCTATGGAGTGGAGGGTAGCCAATGTAACCCCACTTTTTAAAAAAGGAGGGAGAGAGAAAACAGGGAATTACAGACCGGTCAGCCTGACATCGGTAGTGGGTAAAATGATGGAATCAATTATTAAAGATGTCATAGCAGTGCATTTGGAAAGAGGTGACATGATAGGTCCAAGTCAGCATGGATTTGTGAAAGGGAAATCATGCTTGACAAATCTTCTGGAATTTTTTGAGGATGTTTCCAGTAGAGTGGATAAGGGAGAACCAGTTGATGTGGTATATTTGGACTTTCAGAAGGCGTTCGACAAGGTCCCACACAAGAGATTGATGTGCAAAGTTAGAGCACATGGGATTGGGGGTAGTGTACTGACATGGATTGAGAACTGGTTGTCAGACAGGAAACAAAGAGTAGGAGTAAATGGGTACTTTTCAGAATGGCAGGCAGTGACTAGTGGGGTACCGCAAGGTTCTGTGCTGGGGCCCCAGCTGTTTACACTGTACATTAATGATTTAGATGAGGGGATTAAATGTAGTATCTCCAAATTTGCGGATGACACTAAGTTGGGTGGCAGTGTGAGCTGCGAGGAGGATGCTGTGAGGCTGCAGAGCGACTTGGATAGGTTAGGTGAGTGGGCAAATGCATGGCAGATGAAGTATAATGTGGATAAATGTGAGGTTATCCACTTTGGTGGTAAAAACAGAGAGACAGACTATTATCTGAATGGTGACAGATTAGGAAAAGGGGAGGTGCAAAGAGACCTGGGTGTCATGGTACATCAGTCATTGAAGGTTGGCATGCAGGTGCAGCAGGCGGTTAAGAAAGCAAATGGCATGTTGGCCTTCATAGCAAGGGGATTTGAGTACAGGGGCAGGGAGGTGTTGCTACAGTTGTACAGGGCATTGGTGAGGCCACACCTGGAGTATTGTGTACAGTTTTGGTCTCCTAACCTGAGGAAGGACATTCTTGCTATTGAGGGAGTGCAGCGAAGGTTCACCAGACTGATTCCCGGGATGGCGGGACTGACCTATCAAGAAAGACTGGATCAACTGGGCTTGTATTCACTGGAGTTCAGAAGAATGAGAGGGGACCTCATAGAAACATTTAAAATTCTGACGGGGTTAGACAGGTTAGATGCAGGAAGAATGTTCCCAATGTTGGGGAAGTCCAGAACCAGAGGTCACAGTCTAAGGATAAGTGGTAAGCCATTTGGGACCGAGATGCGGAGGAACTTCTTCACCCAGAGAGTGGTGAACCTGTGGAATTCTCTACCACAGAAAGTTGTTGAGGCCAATTCACTAAATATATTCAAAAAGGAGTTAGATGAGGTCCTTACTACTCGGGGGATCAAGGGGTATGGCGAGAAAGCAGGAATGGGGTACTGAAGTTGAATGTTCAACCATGAACTCATTGAATGGCGGTGCAGGCTAGAAGGGCCGAATGGCCTACTCCTGCACCTATTTTCTATGTTTCTATGTTTCTATGTTTCTATACTACCCGCTATTACAAAATGAAAGGTGCATTTTTTAACCTTTATTTTGCTTTCATTTATATATGTTATTGAATTATAATATGCTCCATACTTTATATAACAGAATAATTTTATAAAAATTCAAGTGTGCAAATATAGTTGTGTCCGTCACATCAGTAGCGTACACATTCAGTCAAGTGTGGAGAAATCGTGTCATTATTAAAGAGGAATCTAAGTTTAGCAATTTCTGATGGTAACAAGAGATAGTGACCCTAAAAACTATTTTTTGAAGTAACTGGAAAAGTAGTTTAAGATGCATTATAGTTCTTTCTGCCTCTGGTAGGAGTCCTCACTTCAGCATCTACACTGTAAGCATAAATAAGACGTTGCAAGCACTGAAGCCGAACTGAAGAAGTGCTACTCTGGGGGTAGCAATGTACCGATAGAGATATAAACAAAAAATATCACAGCACCCTTCACACAAAAGTACTTTTCAGTGCAGTTTACAAGAGGGCGGGAACGCTACTCAGCAGGAGACAGAAGAGGTAAAAGGTAATTGGATCAAAGGCATACTTGAAAAGACCTACATTTTTGTGAAACTTTTGAAAGACAAAGGGGGAGAAATTGGGGTAGTTTGCACCTCCTGTTAGCACCCACAGGGGGTAATCAAGGGGCTATAAGGAGGGAGGAACTTAATACAATCACTATCACTAAAGAAAAAGTACTCGGTAAAATAATGGGACTAAAGGTGGACAAGTCCCTTGGATCTGATGGTCTGAATTTTAGGGTCTTAAAAGAAGTGGCAGATGAAGTATAATGTGGATAAATGTGAGGTTATCCACTTTGGTGGTAAAAACAGAGAGACAGACTATTATCTGAATGGTGACAGATTAGGAAAAGGGGAGGTGCAACGAGACCTGGGTGTTATGGTACATCAGTCATTGAAGGTTGGCATGCAGGTACAGCAGGCGGTTAAGAAAGCAAATGGCATGTTGGCCTTCATAGCGATGGGATTTGAGTACAGGGGCAGGGAGGTATTGCTACAGTTGTACAGGGCCTTGGTGAGGCCACACCTGGAGTATTGTGTACAGTTTTGGTCTCCTAACCTGAGGAAGGACATTCTTGCTATTGAGGGAGTGCAGCGAAGGTTCACCAGACTGATTCCCGGGATGGCGGGACTGACCTATCAAGAAAGACTGGATCAACTGGGCTTGTATTCACTGGAGTTCAGAAGAATGAGAGGGGATCTCATAGAAACATTTAAAATTCTGATGGGTTTAGACAGGTTAGATGCAGGAAGAATGTTCCCAATGTTGGGGAAGTCCAGAACCAAGGCTGCTTGCTGCCGCTGCCGTCGAGACACTGACGCCACACCGCTGCCTGAAAGGCCTGCCTGAAGCACTTTCACACAGGTAGGAACATGGTTCATTTAATCTTTTCTTTGCTTATAAATTTTTATTCAGGTTGGATTTATTTGTATAATATTTGTATAAGTATAACTAAGGATTGATTGTAGAATTTAATGACTTCCCTTCCCCCCCCCCCCCCCACCTCGTTCCCTACACCTAATTTGTAACCTGCGCCTGATTTTTTAAAGTGTGGACAAGGTTTTTTCAAGCGTACAAAAATCTTCACTTGCTCCATTCTAAGTTAGTTTGGAGTACGTTTTCACTGTGGAAACTTTCAAATCAGTAGTCAGTGGCCGGACACGCCCCCTTTTGAAAAAAAAATTCTGTTCCAAAGTGAAACTGTTCTACCTGACTAGAACTGCAGAAAACTAAATGTGGAGAATTCCGATTTCTAAGATACTCCGTTCTCCACCAGTTGCTCCTAAAAATCAGGAGCAAATCATGTGGAAACTTGGGGCCAATAGGAGGGAGCAGCAGAGGACAGGCAGGGGGGAACCTCCGCTCCAGCAGCTGTCCGACCTTGAGGAGCGAGTGCTGTGACTGATTGGACAGCAGGTGATGGACGCCATGGCCATTGGCGACCTCGACCCCGCCGGCGGCAACAGTAGCTTTATCCCCTCTCCTTTTCTCATCCCTCTTCCCCCTCACACCAGAAGGCTTTATCACTTACCAACTCCTGATACTGTCTGCCCCCCTGCCCTCACCTTAACGCGAGTCTTGTGCTTTTTGTGCTTCCAGATAATCTGCAAGCAGATGACCAGCCTGTCCCTGAGCCCCCACTGAGAGTGAGGAAGGAGAAGAGAAGGGGGATCCAAGCACTGCGCCATTGCATCTCTCACCCGCAGGCACCAGCTCAGAGACTAGCACTACGCAGTCGTTGGAGGTTAGCTTAGTAGAGGGGTCTGTACTGAGTGATGTACCGGGGCCGAGTGGGGTTCAGCAAAGCCAAGGGGAAAGGGTAGCTCGGGAGCCAGCTCCCCGTAGGGAGATTCCACGTGCATGTTCTGCTGCACAGGACTCAGATGAGGACCTCGATGGGGAGGCGTTCACAAGAAGCGTGATGGCCATGCGCTCTGACATGATAGGTGCAATGGCATTGGTGCCCAAGACCTGCTCAGCAATGTTAAGGAGCATGGGGGAGTCCACCTCCAACATTTAACATAGCTCTGCGCACACCGTGAAGCCCACCGTTGCCAGTGTGCAGACAATGGTGGACTCGCAGAGAGACCGTGTGGACCATGACACGTGCCATTGCCGATGTGGCAGCTTCCATTGCAGCACAGGCTGAAGCAACGCAACGTCTTAGTGCTGTAATGCAGGAAGCTCAGACTGCTCTCATGCAGTGTGAGCTGCATGCCACTGAGTGCTGCCATCGTCACTGGGTCCACCACAGTCGACCAGGGATCTCACGGTGTTCCAGCAGGCCAGCAATCTGTGCTCCAGCAGACTGGTAAGGATGCCGAGGTGCTGCCCCAGGGGAGTGGCAGTAGGTCAGTGGAGCAGGAACCTGCAGTCCTCTCTCAGGATGACAGCATTTCCTGATCCCACCACTGCCACTCCGCCATTGCACTTGTTGCTGCCTGTCATCCAGCCAGCCCAGACTGCTGCCACCCAGCCTGAGGTGGTGCAGTCTGCAGCCAGGCCTTCAAGGCCCAGAGCTGGTTGAGGGATTGCTGCAAGGCCATCTGTCGTCTCTGGCCCTGACACACAGCAGACCGGAGAGACACTATGTAGGAGCAGTAGAATAGGTAAAGACAGTGTGAAGAGGGGATGTAAGGTTTTGCACAAGGGTGATTCGTAAATGTAATTGTTGTTTATTATTGTGAATGTTGTGCGATAAAATTTTAATTGGAATGTTGCATATTTGGTAGTGTCTCTAATTTCAGTTTTGGGGCTGTAGTATGGAAGGAGAAATTGATGTGCTGATGAGGACACGTAGAGCAACCAGGAAGTGAGCTGGAATTCATTGGAACCGAAGTTTGATGATGTGGCCACGGACCACTCTTGCAGAATGCCAGTTGAGTGTCAGTCTCCGTCACTGCTGTTGCTGTTCCTCTTCCTCCCCCCAAGGTAGTGGAGCTATGCTTGGTGGTAATGGCTGTGCCCTCTTGGTGGCCAAATTGTGCAGCGTGCAGCAGATGACGACAAAAGGGAACAGCCGCTCAGCTGAGGACTGGAGGGCTCCTCCCGGACGGTCAAGGCAGCGGAACCATTGCTTGAACATTCCGATGGTCTGCTCGATGATGTTCCTGGTGGCAGCATGGCTCTCATTATATGGGTGCTGGGATTGCGGAGGGGAGTCGGGTGCAGAGCGGATAGCCCTTGCCTACGACCAGCCAGCTGCGAGCTTGATGTGGTGGCTGGAAGAGAGCTGGTCTGGCGCAGGGTGAAGGCATCATGGCTGCTGCCAGGTTTCGGCGCGTGTGGTCGCACACCAACTGCACATTCAGTGAGTGGTGGCCTTTGCGGTTACGGTATACCTCAGGATTATTATGCGGTGCAGTCAATGGTGCTCTGCACCATGGAGAAGCCCGCTATCCTGGCAAAGCCACATGCCGCTCATGCTGCTTCCCTCCGGTGATGGGGAAGGAAATGTACTCCCTTCTCCTTCTGTAGAGAGCATCGGTGACCTCGCTGATGGAGCAACGGACACCAAACTGGAAGATGTTGGAGGTGTTGGCTGTTGTACACTGGAAGGATCCATTGGCATCGAAATTGAACACGATGGTGTCCTTGACTGCCACTGAGAGAGCCATCCTCACCCTGGGTCTGAGGCTCCAGGTCTGTTTGCAGGAGGTGGCAGAGCTGTGACCACATCCTTGCTGAAGCGCAGCCTTTGAACACACTGCTCCTCAGTGAAATTGATGTAGGAGAACTGCTGCAGGAATACCCTGGGAGGGTAAGGTCTCCTGCTGATAGCTCTGTTGGCCCTCCTCCCTCGGGCCATATTTGGCTGTCTTTCTCTCTGCCTAAGTTGCCTTCGACGGTGACATCGGAGCGCGAGGTCCAGTGCCAGCACAATCCCCATGAAGCGACATAAATGCTGGACTTTCAAATTTGCCCTCAATGAAAGTACGAACCTTTAACAGCCAGAACATTCCTTCAACTGCAAATCGGTGAGATCTGTCAAAACGCCTGTCTGCCTATGTGGAACTCAGCAGTAATCATTATTGGCTGACTAAAACTTCACCCAATGCTGCTGCCTTTAAATAGTGCTCCTCCAGCCGACATCTGACAAATACGAAGCTGTCTTTGGCAGCACCAGGTGCTAAACCAGGGGCAAGGACCAATTTTTCTTTGGGGGCGGTAACAGGGCGCTGCGCACGGCGATGACATTAGGATTGTTGGGCGCAGCCGAGCAGGGTGCTACGTGTTACCGCCGTGCAAAACCCCCGCCGAATTTAGCAGGAGGCGCTATTCCCTGGTGAAAACTCATTTGCGGCAGTTAGTACCCGGGAGGCGTAAAGTTGCCTAATTTCTCCTCTTTTATTATGTTTTGTGCCTGGGAGGATTGTGCACATAAAAATGGCTTCCTTTGCTTTTAGTCTCTTGTGCTTCTTGTGTCTTGCTGGCTCTCAGTCTCCTAAATGCATCATCTCAGCTGATAGAATGATAGAATCATAGAATCATATAGCACAGAAGGAGGTCATTCGGCCCATTGTGATTGTGCCGGCTGTTTGAAAGAGCATATCCAATTAGTTCCATTCCCTATAGCCCTGCAATTTTTCCTCTTCAAGTATATAGCCAATTCCCTTTTGAAACATTCTTTTAACTCTGCTCCCACCGCCTTTTCATGCAGTGCATAAAAACTTGATGCGTGACAAACATTCTCCTCATCTTCCTCTCATCTCCCTCTGGTTCTTTTCCCTTAAATCTTTGTCCTCTGGTTACCATGGAAACAGTTTCTCCTTATTTACTCTATCAAAACTCCATGTGTACAACTGTAATTATTATTTTTTCCCATCATTTCCAGATTTCCTAGTAGCTGTCGAAATTCATTTGATGACTTAAAAAAAATAACTGTACATTGCAAGCAGTTGCCATATGCACCACATACAAGATGACCCCCAACGATCCAGCCAAAAGGAATCATCCCAATGATTCATGTGCCTTCAGTCACCACAGCTCCCCAGAGAGTCGGAAATTTGATTGTAGTGCTTGCTAACTGTTATGTGGACAGACAGGGACTGAGACACCAAGGACTGGAAATTCGGTCTTCTGCCGCCCCCATTAGCGCCCCAGAGGGGTGGCAATGGCGGCTGAAAGCAGTTGCGTCTGGGCGGCCAGCTTCTAGCGCCCCACGGGGACATTCGGTGCCGGTATCAACGGGGGCGGGGGTGGAGCAAAACCGCCCGGGAGAGGCGAGTCAGTGTGCAACGCCCCTGGGTTGCGACACCGGCTCGATTTTTGGTTGCCGCCCGACACGTAGCGCGCCCTGGTGGGAACGCCTGGGAAAGCGGGCATTCCAAGTTGTAGGGGCCACAGTGAGGTAAGTAATGAGGCAAGTGTGATTGCTTTGTAAAAATCTTATTTTAATGATTTATGTTGTGGTGGTATGAGCTATGTATTGGGAATATTTTTGTTTTTTTTCCCCAGGTTTTTTTTTCTTCCCCGGGCCTCTGTTATGACGTGCCGAGGCCGGCTCTTTAGCTTGGGATTTTCCCTTGCTCAGCCGGTCTAGCACCCTAAAAGAGGCATGCAATGCCTGCCTTAGCGCCCCGCTCCAAACTCTGGGCCCAGCAGATGCATTGACGCAAACCATTTACCAGCGTAAAATGTACCCCTCCGCCCCAACTGAGGCGCAACCGAATTTCCACCCCGAAGAGATTTGAAAGGTTTTGATAGAGTAAATAAGGAGAATCTGTTTCCATTGGCAGGAGGGTCGGGTACCAGAGGACACAGATTTAAGGCAAATGAACCAGAGAGAGATGAGGAGAATTTTTTTCCACGCAGCGAGTTGTTAATGTCTGGAATGCATTGCCTGAAAAGGTGGTGGAAGCAGATTTAATAGTAACTTTCAAAAGGTAATTGGTGAGATACTTGAAAAAGAAAAATATTGCAGGGGTATGGGGAAAGAGCAGGGTGGAACTAATTGGACAGCTCTTTCAAAGAGCCGATACAAGCACAATGGGCTGTATGACCTCCTTCTGTGCTGTATGATTCCATCATTCTAACAGCTGAGAAGATGCAATTAGGAGACTGAGAGCCAGGGAGAAATATGAGGCTTCAAAATGGACAGGAGAGCAGGATCAGATCAGGAAAAGATGTGCAATTCATAGGATAAGCTACAGTGCCATCCATCACACACCAGATTCTCCCCCACACCATCACACATTTTCAACCCCAGTGACCTAAATTACTGAGCTACCATATACAGCGAGATTGTTTTGGAGAGGGAAGTCATTATCTCTGAGCTGCTGTTACAAAGGAGACATTTTAAAATACTACAACTAGACCAGCCTATTGACCTGTCCAGAGTAACACTACTATTCTTCTTTCCTGAAGTCACATTGCTAACTTGCAACCACTAGGGGCAGGTTAGGACATCATAATACCTCAGACACGGTCATCAATTCTAAAACAGTAAATATGAGAGGAGCCCAATCTGCCCATCTCCAAAGCTTGGCTCAAATGGCAGCACGTTGGGGGGGGGATTTTTAACATGGGGCCACGGGTGGAACTGAATGCGGGAGGGAGGTTAACTGGGCAAAAAATGGAAGTCAGAAAGCCAGCTCCAACCCACTGACATATGGCTTTTGCTCAGGCGGGACAAGGGGTGAGAGCCAACCCGTCACCAGGAGGCGAGTAGTCATTTTAAATATGTTAATGAGGCTGGAAGTCTTGGATTCAACTGTGGTCGGTAGCTGCAGCGATGCATGGACAGCCTCAGGGAGCATTCCTTGCGGGGCAGCAGGAGCACAAGTGCTTTCTCCCAGTACCCAAGCCTTCCCTCCCTCCCCCCCCCCCCCCATCCCCCATCAGACTATCCCCCAGGGATTGGGATTGGAACACCTCCCCACCCAAGATTGGATGCTCCACCATGGTCGGGGATTGGGTGCCCCACTGGTCCTGTGGCCTCCTCGCCCGACTGGAAGCCACGCCTATCAATCAGACTGATTTCCGGACGTGGAACCCATCAGTGACGAAACACACACACTGTGGAGTTAAATCTCCACAGCATGCGGCAAAACCCAGACTGCAGGTTTTCCCGCACGCTACGGGCTCCCCGCCCACCCACCCACTGTGTCATCCACCCCACCCCTCCCCTCCACTCACAGCGTATCAAAATGTTAAGATTCCCCCCTTCGAGTCAGAAGGCTGTGGCCTCAAGCTGCACTGCAAGATATGAGCACCATTCAGATGAGATGCTAAGCTGAGGCCCTGACCACCTGATCAGATGGATGCAAAAAATTTGATGGTATTACTTGAAAACCAGCAGGGACTTCTCCTGGGTTTTAGCCAAAATTTCTCCCTCAACCAACACCAAAATCACCACCAAAAAAAAATTGTTCATCTAATTTGTCTTTTATGGCATCTTGCTGTGTGTAAAATTGACTTCCGTATTTGCCTACCTAACGACGGTGACTGAACTTTAAAAGTAATTAATTGGATATGTTTTGTGACATCCTCGGGACACAATAAGGTGCTGTATAAATGTAAGTACTTCCATTCTGATAGCTTGCATCAGGACACTTTCTTCTAACTACAACACATAAGATTTGTGATATTGCATCAAGTAGAAATGTTTGCATAGTGTTTCAAACTATGGGTTAAACCTGTAAAATTGCTATTGTGGTTTCCTGCTGATATATCCATTAAACGTGTAGATACACACATTAATAAGGGGCTGCTCCAATCTTTTTGACAGGGCCACCATATGACCTAGCTGAGAAATTACATAATTTATCACATTCAGTGTAGAGGCTCAACTGCTGGCTACTGCCAACAATCAATGTCCATGACAGATTAAAAATATCAGAATAACCATCTCTTTAAATGTGGTCGGTATCTTGGACTGTTTAATGTTATAACTCTAAAAGTTGTTATAAAATCAATAAGTGCTTTTAACACAAATTGAAATGGCTGGTTGCTTGATATAAAATGTGTGTATGATTACACTACAGGGAGCATTTAATATAATGCTGCAAGAAAATGTCATTAATAGCATCGAAAGGTCTGCATAGGCCAAAATTTTGATTTCCAAACGAGTTCCTTCAGTGCTTAAAAAGCATGAAACTATATTTTCATTACAGTAATTTTAAATGCTCCCCTCAATTGTATAGTTTGCCTCTCACATACCTCTGTCACTTTTATGGTGCAATTTTGCATCTAATTTTTATCATCGCCCCTCCTGATGGCTCTGACTCCTGCTGAGATTCAGTTTCACAGGCACTGTGCTTCCTTTAGTACTTCACTTAACTGGCCATTCAGCATGAGCATAGGTACTCAATGGACTATGTACAGCAGGCACCGCAAAGCACTGGAGAAGTATCACCAACGCTGCCTCCACAAGATCTTGCAAATCCATTGGCAGGATAGGCGCACCATCAGTGTTCTCACTCAGGCCAACATTCCCAGCATCGAAGCATCGAAGCATCGACTACGCTCGATCAGCTCTGATGGATGGGCCACATCGTCCGCATGCCCGATACTAGACTCCCAAAACAAGCGCTCTACTCGGAGCTCCAATACGGCAAGTGAGCTCCAGGTGGGCAGAGGAAACGCTTCAAGGACACCCTCAAAGCCTCCTTGAAAAAGTGCAACATCCCCACTGACACCTGGGAATCCCTGGCCCAAGACTGCTCAAAGTAGAGGAGAAGCATCCGGGAAGGAGCTGAACACCTCGAGTCTCTTCACCAGGAGCACGCGGAAGCCAAGCGCAAACAGCGGAAGGAGCGCACGACAACCCAAGCACCCCACCCACCCGTCCCTTCAACCATCGTCTGCCCCGCCTATGACAGAGACTGTAGATCCCGCATTGGACTCATCAGTCACCCGAGAACTCATTAGTGTGGAAGCAAGTCATCCTCGACTCCGAGGGACTGCCTAAGAAGAAGAGGTAGTCAATGCTGGCTATGGGCAACCTCGCGGCCCAAGGCCAAACCTAGCCTCAGCAGAGTTCCGCATACGTGCGGTTTCCGCACGGTCACTGGAGAGCAAACAAGGGCAGGAACCATGGCTGAGTTTTTCTTCCATAGTACAGGACATTGAAAAAAATTTTAACAACCCCCCTGAGATCAGCTGAACTAGCACAAACCAAGAATCAAACACGGGACCCTCAGAAGTGTACGGCTGTGCTACACAATGCCGTTATCAACTGAGCCATCCATGTGCTGTAATTGATGCACACAGAAGTGATGGTGGCATCAGGTGCTGCCGCAATGACAACCAACACTTTGAGCCCGAAAGTTAGATATATCTGCCAAAGAAAATTATAATAACTTCTTTAATCAGTTTAAATGCTCATTCTTTTCAAAAGAGGAAGAAAGTTTATGATATTATTCCATCCATCTGTTGTTCACCAGTCATCCAGCTGTTACATTCGATTCTCAAATGAATAAGTTATAATTACCTCCATCAGATTTTAACTGAACTTCCTGAGTGTTTACCTGTTCAGACGTTGGGAATAGCATATGGCAGGATCCAAGCATCTAGACCCATGGCAAAGTCTTTCCATCACTGCAATAACTTAAATATGTTCCATTTGTGTCAGCTATGGCTCAGTGGGTAGCACCCTTGCCTCTGAGTCAGAAGATTGTGGGTTCAAGTCTCACTCCCGGAACTTGAGCACAAAAATCTAGGCTGACACTCCAGTGCAGTGCTGAGGGAGTGCTGCACTGTTGGAGGTGCCGTCTTTTGGATGAGACGTTACACAGAGGCCCCCCAACATAAATGTGTATGGAAGCAAATGACTCCACAATATGGTGCTGCTGCTAAAACTACCTCTGTTCAAAGATAGGCCCATTAATATCCACCTGGTTTACAACCTATAAACTGAACTTTTGTCCTGTACCACTTGCCCCTTAATCAGCCACCTGAACTACCCCAAGCTCATTAATACTTCATACCTCAAAATGTACCTCTGCATTGTCATCACCATACGTTTCTCCTATACAATTCGGACTACTCCGAACACTCTTTATTGGTATTCACAGAAAAGAGTAGTTTCATTAGGCTAACATATATCTCCTATCATTCTAAATTTAGCCTCATGCTGCTGTGAATGGGAGTTGCATGCAAAATTATCGTATTCCTGCAATATTTTATATCAGCGACTGCATAGGCTGCACACTCCCCTGAAAGACAGAAAATATTAAGCTGTAAACACAATGCTGTCAGACTATATCTTTCAGGTTAAAAACTATTCGTTAAATTTATTCACTTGATCTAAAATTATACCAAAGCAATACAATTGTTGACTTGTGCAATACTTTAAACTATCTCAAAATTAAACAAATGTTTGAAATCTTTAAATCTTTTTCAGAATCTCTTAATTGAGACTTTTGGCACATGTAATGTGAGTGCTTACTTGCTCCCATTCTGGAGTTTCTTTTCAGTGCTGCAATACAGACACAAAATAAATCTGGAGAACTACAGAATAAGAAAAGCGCACAAAACTTTTAAAATTTTAGATCAAAGCAAATCCTCATACTAAGTGTATTTCCTTCAAGTCAACTCCGATTCTTTCTCACCAGGCAGGTCATTGGAATATGAATCATTCCAACTGATCAAGTGGATTGTATGTGAGCAGCTGCCCTTTGGCTACTACTGGCATGTGACACCGAACTTGCATATCAAATAGATTGGGTCCTCAACCAGATAGCTTGGCGCTGATATAAGATTGTAAGCTTGCATGCATTAGCATTTCAAAGTCATGAGAGAATTGTTGACACAATTAACTTGTAACTATAAGCAATCAACAGCACTGTGGGATCCAGCTGGCTGCCTCCTCCCGAAAGCAATATCTATCTCTGGATGGTTTGCGCTTCATCTCACTCATCCCCGTACATAGACACAAGAATTATTTTTAGGAACCAGCGAACAGAATGCCGTTTTACAATACATTGACCTTCTAAAATCCAATATGGAAAAGATTTAAACAGAGATTGTATAGTTTGAAACAAGGTAGGGGTCTGTTTTATCAGTTTGTATATTTGTGCTAGTGTTTGCTTCAAGTGGAGGTGACATTGATTGCTCAGGTTTTCTTTGGGTGGTACAACAACAACTTATATTTATATCAGCATCATCATCATCATCATAGGCAGTCCCTCGGAATCGAGGAAGACTTGCTTCCACTCCTGAAGTGAGTTCTCTGGTGGCTGAACAGTCTAATACGAGAGCCACAGATTCTGTCACAGGTGGGACAGATGGTCGTTGAAGGAAAGGGTGGGTGGGACTGGTTTGCCGCACGCTCTTTCCACTGCCTGTGCTTGATTTCTGCATGCTCTCGGCGATGAGACTCGAGATGCTCAGCGCCCTCCCAGATGCACTTCCTCCACTTTGGGAGGCCTTGGACCAGAGACTCCCAGGTGTCAGAGGGGATGTCGCACTTTATCAGGGAGGCTTTGAGGGTATCCTTGCAGCGTTTCCGCTGCTCACCTTTGGCTTCTTTATATAGCGCCTTTAATGCAGTGAAACATCCCAAGGTACTTTGCTGGAGTATTATGCGATCAAAAATTTGACATCGAGCCGCATAAATAGAAATTAGCGTGGGTGATCAAAAGCTTGGTCAAAGTTTTAAGGAGCATCTTGAAGGAGGAAAGAGAGGTAGCGAGGAGGAGAGGTTTAGGCAGTGACTTCCAGAGCTTGGGGCCTAGGCAACAGAAGGTACGGCCACCAATGGTTGAGCAAATATAATCAGGGATGCTTAGGAGGGCAGAATTAGAGGCATGCAGACATCTTGGGGGGCTGGAGGAGATTACAGAGATAGGGAGGGGCGAGGCCATGTAGGGATTTGAAAATAAGGATGAGAATTTTGAAATCGAGGCGTTGCTTAACCGGAAGCTAATGTAGGTCAGCGAGCACAGGGGTGATGGGTGAGCAGGACCTGGTACAAGTTAGGACACAGGCAGCCAAGTTTTGGATCACCTCCAGTTTACATAGGGTCAAATGCAGGAAGCCAGCCAGCACTGTGTTGGAATAGTCAAGTCTAGAGGTAACAAAGGCATGGATGAGGGCTTCAGCAGCGGATGAGCTGAGGCAAGGGCAGAGACGGGCGATGTTGCGGAGGTGGAAATAGATGGCATTAATTATGCTGTGGATATGTGGTCAAATGCTCATTTCAGGGTCAAATATGATACCAAGGTTGCGAACAGTCTGGTTCATCCTCAGACAGGAGTTGGGGAGAGGGATGGAGTTAGTGCAAAAAGCAAAATGCAGATGAAGCACTGTGACTATAAAAGCATAATTATCCATGAAACCTCATACATAGAACATTAAGTGCTTCTACACAGTCAATGTGTAGGGACAAATTGATTTGCAAGATATCTTGAAAATCATTGAACATATGACTAATATGGTGCACATCATTATTTGTGTGCACCCCTTCAAACTCCACAGCACTGTCTTCTGAAGTCTCTCTCTCAAGTAAATCAATGATAGTCTCATGGCAAATAAAAACATAGGGGAGATGAGAAGAAATGTTTTTTTCTTACTGCACTGCCCCTTTAATCCCATGGGCTCCGATTTTGCTAACGTCTGTTAAGCAGCACTTTATCAAACACCTTTTGAAAGTCCATATACACGAAAGGTTGTTTGCCCTGGCTGGAGTGTCTAGAACTAGGGGGCACACTCTTAGGATAAGGGGAAGACCATTTAAGACAGAGATGAGGAGAAATTTCTTCACTCACACACTTGTGACTCCTCTGCCACAGAGGGCTGTGGATGCTGAGTCTCTGAATATATTCAAGGCCGAGATAGATAGATTTTTGGAGTCTAGGGGAATCAAGGGATATGGAGATCAGGCGGGAACGTGGTGTTGAGGTCGATGATCGGCCATGATCTTATTGAATTGCAGAGCAGGCTTGATGAGCCATGGGGCTTACTCCTGCTCCTATTTTTATGTTCTTACAACATCAACTGCATTACCTTGATCAACCCTCTCCATTATTTAATCGAAGAACGCAGTCAGACACAATTTGTCTTCACTTTTTCAGCAACATTTTGCCATGCTTGATGCCTCCTTCGCGTATTTTTGGCTGTTCTGCCCCACCGAAAAATGTGCCAGGACTGCTCTATTGCAGAGCTTATCAGCTATTGCAGAATCTCATCATTAAACTGGGAATTTCTTACTGGATGAAAAGCTTAACACTGGATTAATGCACTTTGACATTTATACTATTAAGCCAATTATTAGCAGCTTAGGAAGTATTAAACGATCATTGTTGCAGGTGTGCCATGGCTGGTTGTTAAGTATTTTATTACTGCTAACAAAATCACATTCTCAGCAATCAAAGCATTTCAGAGTTGTTTTTTCCCATAATGTTGTTTGTAATGAAAACTTTTGATCAACGAGCAGAAAGACTGTTCCCTTTCACTATTTTTTCCTTTTGTATTCACTTTGAAGACTGAGAAAAATGTGAATGATTCACTGAAAGCATTAAAGGGAGTTTTTGGACATTATTGCTGATGATACAAGCCATAGTTTGCTCACCTTTTGTAAATCAGAACATATGCAGCTGCACAGCCGCATCACTTGGCTCCCTATCCCCAAGAACGAATGGCCAGACGCAGCAGGATCATTCTTGGCAATAATGAAACTAAGAGCTGAAGTATGATAGCCACAGGTATCTGGAATTCAGTTCAACACGATGTGGTATGGCATAAATTCATTTTGTCTGGCTTTCTGTCTCTCCATATCTTTATTTTCTTCTTCCAACTCCCAGTTTTCATTTCTTAGTGTATTTGCATCAATGCCAATGACTAAGGCGCTAAAGCCCCTTAAGTTGGTGGCAATTATATAAATACTAGAATTTGAGTGAAATCTCAAGGGTTTGCAAAACTCAGATCTCAACTTAAGTCATTTTGGAGCTGGTAAGTGGCCATTCAACCTCCTGAGCATATTTCAGTTAGATCATGGCTGATCTATCCTCTTTCCTTCCCCCAGCCTAGTGTGATGCTGTACGACTTAACTAGAAACATAGAAAATAGGTGCAGGAGTAGGCCATTCGGCCCTTCGAGCCTGCACCACCATTCAATATGATCATGGCTGATCACGCAACTTCAGTACCCTATTCCTGCTTTCTCTCCATACCCCTTGATCCCTTTAGCCGTAAGGGCCACATCTAACTCCCTTTTGAATATATCTAACAAACTGGTCTCAACAATTTTCTGTGGTAGAGAATTCCACAAGTTCACAATTCTCTGAGTGAAGAAGTTTCTCCTCATCTCGGTCCTAAATGGCTTATCCCTTACCCTTAGACTGTGACCCCTGGTTCTGGACTGCCCCAACATCGGGAACATTCTTCCTGCATCTAACCTGTCCAATCCCGTCAGAATTTTATATGTTTCTATGAGATCCCCTCTCATTCTTCTAAATTCCAGTGAATATAAGCCTAGTCGATCCAGTCTTTCTTCATATGTCAGTCCCGCCATCCCGAGAATCAGTCTGGTGAACCTTCGCAGCACTCCCTCAATAGCAAGAATGTCCTTCCTCAGATTAGGAGACCAAAACTGTACACAATATTCAAGGTGTGGCCTCACCAAGGCCCTGTACAACTGCAATAAGACCTCCCTGCTCCTATATTCAATTCCTCTCGCTATAAAGGCCAACATGCCATTTGCCTTCTTCACCGCCTGCTGTACTTAACTCGCTACAGCAGCTTAAAGGGCCAGGTACACCAAAATCCTGCCTGGGAGCAGAGGCTGAAGATTTAGTACTGAACACTATCCATTAGTTCTGCAGGAGAGTGCAGAGACCCCAGTTCTCTGAAGTATCTGTGGAAATGCTGTGGAGCAGATAGAGAGCATGAATGGAAGAGATTTATTAAGATGATGCCAGGGAGGAGAGATTTCTGAGGAGAGAAGAAATTGGGGCTGTTTACATCAAAACAGAGAAAGTTAAAAGGAGATCTTATTTGAGGTGTTGAAATTGTAAGGGTTTTGATGAGATAAAAAAGGAAAAAAATATTTCTACTTGTCAGTGATGGGCAGATGAGATGGGCTAAATAGCCTCCTTCTGTAATGTAAACCTGATGGGCCTGAAATACTGTGGGGAGTCACTCAACTGGTAGATCGATTATCTTAGCCTCGGTAAAGTTTGGGGCTTTTCAGAAAGCCCAAAAGGAACTCGCGTCAGTCCTCAACTCAGCAAGTGTTCTGCTGAGGCCTTTACCAGCAGAATTCCCGGGGTGGCTGAGGGGCTCCCAACATAGTCCTCACTGCTGGAAAATGGCTGGAGCTATAAAAACAGGGAAGAATCCAGGTGCATGAGAGACCTCAGTTGGGCCTCACCACCTGCATTTTCTGTCATTCTGTGCTGTGATCCCACTCAAATTTGGGTGGAATCGAGGAGCAGAATCCCAGGAGTATAAATAAATGAGAACAACAGCTTAACAAGAAGCCAATCGTATTATTCAGAAGCTCTATCTGGGATTTTAATTGAAGAGCCTCCATATAGTTCGAGATTGTAAGATAAATTGAGGGCAAGTAAATGCCATTCATCCCATTGAAGGTGATCCCTTTAGGAACTTCACTTTCCGTTTATATTTGCATACTTAAAACCAGTCACTATTCCAAGTGTAATTCACTGTGTAGAGCAGGGTTTCAAAAGTGATAAAGCATTATATAAACGCAAGTAAAAATATATATTTTTTTAAATTCCTCCATCATTCACCCTGTGACAAACAGCTTTTTAACTCACCCACTGGTTTTAGGTTGGTGTGACATATTCTCCATTACGGATAGCAAGGTGGTGGAAATTAGCTCCCAAAATGACAGGAAAATAATCCATACATAAAGTACTTGTGACCTGGACCAAGTCTAATCTTGCTAACACTGTTGCCAGGCAGTTATATTGTCTATACTACCCGCTATTACAAAATGAAAGGTGCATTTTTTAACCTTTATTTTGCTTTCATTTATATATGTTATTGAATTATAATATGCTCCATACTTTATATAACTATAATAATTTTATAAAAATTCAAGTGTGCAAATATAGTTGTGTCCGTCACATCAGTAGCGTACACATTCAGTCAAGTGTGGAGAAATCGTGTCATTATTAAAGAGGAATCTAAGTTTAGCAATTTCTGATGGTAACAAGAGATAGTGACCCTAAAAACTATTTTTTGAAGTAACTGGAAAAGTAGTTTAAGATGCATTATAGTTCTTTCTGCCTCTGGTAGGAGTCCTCACTTCAGCATCTACACTGTAAGCATAAATAAGACGTTGCAAGCACTGAAGCCTAACTGAAGAAGTGCTACTCTGGGGGTAGCAATGTACCGATAGAGATATAAACAAAAAATATCACAGCACTCTTCACACAAAAGTACTTTTCAGTGCAGTTTACAAGAGGGCGGGAACGCTACTCAGCAGGAGACAGAAGAGGTAAAAGGTAATTGGATCAAAGGCACACTTGAAAAGACCTACATTTTTGTGAAACTTTTGAAAGACAAAGGGGGAGAAATTGGGGTAGTTTGCGCCTCCTGTTAGCACCCACAGGGGGTAATCAAGGGGCTATAAGGAGGGAGGAACTTAATACAATCACTATCACTAAAGAAAAAGTACTCGGTAAAATAATGGGACTAAAGGTGGACAAGTCCCTTGGACCTGATGGTCTGAATTTTAGGGTCTTAAAAGAAGTGGCTGCATTGGTTGTAATCTACCAAATTTCCTTGGATTCTGGGGTGGTCCCAGCAGATTGGAAAACCGCAAATGTAATGCCCCTATTTAAACAAGGAGGCAGACGGAAAGCAAACTATCGACCAGTGAGCCCAACATCTGTCGTTGGGAAAATGCTGGAGTCCATTATTAAGGTAACAGTAGCAGGACATTTGGAAAAGCATAATACAGTCAAGCAAAGTCAGTATGGTTTTATGAAAGGGAAATCATGTTTGACAAATTTGCTGGAGTTCATTGAGGATGTAACAAGCAGGGTGGATAAGGGGGAACCAGTGGATGTGGTGTATTTGCAGAAGGCATTCGATAAGGTGCCACATAAAAGGTTACTGCACAAAATAAAAGCTCATGGGGTTGGGGGTAATATATTAGCATGGATAGCGGATTGGCTAACTAACAGAAACAGAGTGTCGGGATAAATGGGTCATTTTCCGGTTGGCAAACGGTAATTAGTGGGGTACCACAGGGATCGGTGCTGGGGCCTCAACTATTTACAATCTATATTAATGACTTGGATGAAGGGACTGAGTGTAATGTAGCCAAGTTTGCTGATGAAACAAAGATGGGTAGGAAAGCAAGTTGTGAGGAGGACACAAAATATCTGCAAAGGGATATAGACAGGCTAAGTGAGTGGACAAACATTTGGCAGATGAAGTATAATGTGGGAAAATGTGAGGTTATCCACTTTGGCAGGAAAAATAAAAAAGCTAATTATTATTTAAATGGAGAGAAGTTACAAAATGCTGCAGTACAGAGGCATCTGGGGGTCCTTGTGCATGAAACAGAAAAAGTTAGTATGCAGGTACAAGAAGTAATCAGGAAGGCAAATGGAATGTTGACCTTTATTGCAAAGGGGATGGAGTATAACAGCAGGGATGTCCTGCTACAACTGTACAGGGTATTGGTGAGACCACACCTAGAGCACTGTGTACAGTTTTAGTCTCCTTACTTAAGGAGAGATATATTTGCAGTGGAAGCAGTTCAGAGAAGGTTCACTAGGTTGATGCCTGAGATGAAGGGGCTGACTTATGAAGAAAGGTTGAGCAGGTTGGGCCTATTCTCATTGGAGTTTAGAAGAACAAGAGGTGATATTATTGAAACATCTAAGATACTGAGGGGGCTCGACAATGTAGATGCAGAGAGGATGTTTCCCCTCATGGGGGAATCTAGAACTAGGGGGCATAGTTTCAGAATAAGGGGCCGTCCATTTAAAACGGAGATGAGGAGGAAGTTCTTCTCTCAGAGGGTTGTAAATCTGTGAAATCTCCGCCCCAGAGAGCTGTGGAGGCTGGGTCATTGAATATATTTAAGGTGGAGATAGACAGTTTTTTGAACGATAAGGGAGTAAAGGGTTATGAGGAGTGGGCAGGGAAATGGAGCTGAGCCCAAGATCAGATCAGCGATGATCTTATTACATGGCAGAACAGGCTGCAGGGGCCAAATGGGCCTACTCCTGCTCCTATTTCTTATGTTATGTTCATTTATTGCCCATTCATTATTCCCTTGAGAAGGTGGTGGTGAGCTGCCTTTTTGAACCACTGCAGTCCATGTGGTAATGTGCAAAGTTAAAGCACATGGGATTGGGGGTAGTGTGCTGACATGGATTGAGAACTGGTTGTCAGACAGGAAGCAAAGAGTAGGAGTAAATGGGTACTTTTAAGAATGGCAGGCAGTGACTAATGGGGTACCGCAAGGTTCTGTGCTGGGGCCCCAGCTGTTTACACTGTACATTAATGATTTAGACGAGGGGATTAAATGTAGTATCTCCAAATTTGCGGATGACACTAAGTTGGGTGGCAATGTGAGCTGCGAGGAGGATGCTATGAGGCTGCAGAGCGACTTGGATAGGTTAGGTGAGTGGGCAAATGCATGGCAGATGAAGTATAATGTGGATAAATGTGAGGTTATCCACTTTGGTGGTAAAAACAGAGAGACAGACTATTATCTGAATGGTGACAGATTAGGAAAAGGGGAGGTGCAACGAGACCTGGATGTTATGGTACATCAGTCATTGAAGGTTGGCATGCAGGTACAGCAGGCGGTTAAGAAAGCAAATGGCATGTTGGCCTTCATAGCGATGGGATTTGAGTACAGGGGCAGGGAGGTATTGCTACAGTTGTACAGGGCCTTGGTGAGACCACACCTGGAGTATTGTGTACAGTTTTGGTCTCCTAACCTGAGGAAGGACATTCTTGCTATTAAGGGAGTGCAGCGAAGGTTCACCAGACTGATTCCCGGGATGGCGGGACTGACCTATCAAGAAAGACTGGATCAACTGGGCTTGTATTCACTGGAGTTCAGAAGAATGAGAGGGGACCTCATAGAAACGTTTAAAATTCTGATGGGTTTAGACAGGTTAGATGCAGGAAGAATGTTCCCAATGTTGGGGAAGTCCAGAACCAGGGGTCACAGTCTAAGGATAAGGGGTAAGCCATTTAGGACCGAGATGAGGAGAAACTTCTTCACCCAGAGAGTGGTGAACCTGTGGAATTCTCTGCCACAGAAAGTTGTTGAGGCCAATTCACTAAATATATTCAAAAAGGAGTTAGATGAAGTCCTTACTACTAGGGGGATCAAGGGGTATGGCGAGAAAGCAGAAATGGGGTACTGAAGTTGCATGTTCAGCCATGAACTCATTGAATGGCAGTGCAGGCTAGAAGGGCCGAATGGCCTACTCCTGCACCTATTTTCTATGTTTCTATGTTTCTAACTAAGTGGCTCGTTAGTCCATTTTAGAGGACAATTAAGAGTCAACCACATTGCTGTGAGTCTCAAGTCACACGTAGGCCAGACCGGGTAAGGACGGCAGTGATTGTTCCCTCAAGGACATTCGTGAACCAGATGGGTTTTTACAACAATCACCATTACAGATACTAGTTTTTTTAAATTCCAGATTTATTTAATTAACTGGATTTAAATGCCCCAGTTGCCATGGTGGGATTTGAACTCATGTCTCCAGATCATTAGTCCTGGAGGCAATGAAGGTTGAACAGGTTCCCACTGGTTCTATAGTTTAGTTCCATTCCAGCGGAGAGCTTGTTGAGCGTGAGATGGAGCATTGCAGTGAGGAAGATCGAGAAGAGGGTTGGCGCGATGACGCAGCCCTGCTGGACCCCGGTCCGGACGTGGATTGGGTCTGTGGTGGATCCATTGGTTAGGATCACGGTTTGCATGTCGTGGTGGAGCAGGCGGAGGATGGCGACAAACATTTGGGGACAGCCGAAATGGAAGAGGGCGCTCCATAGTCCCTCGCGGTTAACAGTGTCAAAGGCCTTTGTGAGGTCAAAGAAGGCCATGTACAAGGGTTGGTGTTGTTCCCTGCATTTCTCTTGCAGTTGCCGCGCTGTGAAGATCATGTCCGTTGTACCCCATAGCGGACAGTGACGCCGGGAGGAGCTGCTCAGCCACAGGGAGAAGACAATTTCGATGATGAGTCCAGGCCTCTGGATTGTTAGTCCAGAACATAACCACTATGCTACCACTACTTCCTGAAGTTCCAGTTTCAAAGAGGTAATAAAAGCGAACACTGCTCGTTCGCAGTTATTACCCATCACAAATTCCGAGCTAATCATTCGAGAGCAGCAAAGACTGAGGGATTCAGATATACAAATCTTAAAAAGTGGGTGGACAAGTTGATAAAGCTGTTAAAAAATATATGGAATCCTAAATTTCACAATTAGGTGCATCAAGTACAAATGCAAAGAAGCTAAACTTATACAAATTATTGTTTAGACCACAGTTCAAATATTGTGTCCAGTATTTGGCACAGTACTTTATGATGTTAATGCCATGGAGAGATTCACCACGGTAATCCCAGATATGAGAGGCTTTAATTATGAAGAGCGATTAAAGCAACAATGGCTTATATCATTGGAAAAGGGAAAGTTAAGGGAAGATCTAAAAGGAGATGTTCAAAAATCCTGGGGCTTTTGATAAGGTAAATAGGGAAAAATTAGTTTCACTAGTCAGTGAATCCATAACTAGTGGGTGTAAGATTAAGATTATCACCTAAAAACAAAGGAAGAGGTTAAGAGAATGTTTGTAATGCAGACTGTTAGGATGAGAAATGCTCTTCCAGAAACAGTGGTGGAAGTAGAATCCACAATTCTTTTGAAAGAGAAGTGGATAAATAGTTTTGAAGGAAAAATTTGAAAGGGTATATGGAGAATTAGATGAAATCATTAGCTCTTTCAGAGATAAAAACAGAAAATGCTGGAAATCTCAGCAGGTCAGGCAGCATCTTTGGAGAGAAACAGAGTTAACATTTCAGAGTTGACAGGTCATCGACCTGAAACGTTAACTCTGTTTCTCTCTGCACAGATGCTGCCTGACCCGCTGAGATTTCCAGCATTTTCTGTTTTTATTTCAGATTCCAGCATCCACAATATTTTGCTTTTGTATTAGCACTTCAGAGAGCTGGCACAGATGCAATGGGCTGAATAGCCTCTATCTGTGCTGTAAAATTCTATGATTTAATTAAACCATTTCTTCTTGAAGCTATTCTGTAATATAGTCACACCACCAGAGAGTCTGAGCAATGACTTGCAATTTATCCTGTAGAAAAGTCTCACTTGGGCATTATACAGAGTATTCTGATCAATAGTGTTTGATAGTTGGACTGAGTCACAGTGTTCTCAATAATAGACACATGACTTCATTGTACTGTGAGGTTTGACAACTATTTTAATTGAATTGCTTGCTTAGCCGAGGAGTTGGCCAATCAATCAGTCACTGCCTGAGCTGAGATCTCAATGGCTCTTCGCCAGTGGTTACACTCTATCTTTCACGTTCACAATGAGCTGAGATGTGGTATGATGTCAGACAAATATTTTAGTACAATGAAAAACTTTTAAACCTTATGATAATTGATTTTCCTTCAACAATCATCAAATTATGTATAAACAGGGTTTTTTGGTCAATATTTCTCCCTCAACCAATATGACCAAAAACACAGATGAATTGATTTTTCATCTTGTAGCTGTTTGTTGGCTGCTATGCTTGACTATGTAATGATAGTATCTGCACTTCGAAAGTGATTCATTGTCTGAAATGCTTTCAAATGTTTTAACATAACGTGTCATATAAATGCAAGAAGAAACAAGCAACCAACCTGAATTCAAACTGGGCTTCAAGGCATTCAGTTGATGCCATAGCATCATTCAATGGTGTTCCAAAGTAATTCTGTTTCCTTTAATAGTTATTTAACACTTTTTAAATGCATGCAATTTTTAAACATTGTTTCCTAATTATTACCATAGCATAAAAACGCACAAACATCTCGTTGGTGCTCTGAATGTTGGAGGACACTAGATACCGTGGATGAAATTCTGGGTTCCATTGAGGCCCATTACCGCCCATTTGCAGCGGCCATGTGGCCGAATCTAATGGCTGCTGCTTTGCTGTCAACTGACCGCTGCGACTGAAATTTAGCGCGGGAGGTTTTGTGGCGGTGTCCACATCCGCCCCGATCGGCCGATTTCCGTGGCGATATGGGGCTTGCAGCAGTGATGATGCAATCACGATAAAAAAAGCCGGTCTGGTTAGTGACCGTGCCCCCGCCAGCTTCTTGGGGCGCTGCACTGTGAGAGACCGCCAGTTGGTGTGTTGTGATCGGGTTTTTCTTCATCAGAGTTTATCGCCGATTTTTGAGGACTTTTTGAAAAACGGCAGCAGCCTTGAGTGATCAAATCTTTTTCACTCTCTCTCTCATTGGGCGTGGCCGATGGGAGTCATTCTCTTCTCCACAGAGGCCATTAAGTGAGGGTCGAGCCTGCAGTCACAATGGACCCAGTGTTGGCAGGGGAACGTCTGCTGCACATTGTCAGAGGCAGGGAGGCATGCAGGAGGAGGTGTCACCGTCACCACCGGGTCCTAAGGCAGCGGGCAAGGGAGGCAGCAGCGATGGCTGCCCAACATGTAGTAGGGCCTGCAGATGGCCACAGACGTCAGCATCCAGAGGCTGGGCAGCAGGGAGATGGCGTGAGGAGGTGGGCGAGGAGCCTTGTCAGCAGCAGCCTGCAGAGGCTCCACAACATCAGCAGGAAGAGGGAGAAGGCGCTCAGCCAGCTGGCATGGGAGGGGCCCAGCATGTACCTCTGGCAAGGAGGCCCTACCATCCAAGGGTGCACCGGTGCCAGTTCTCCTTCCTACAGCTCAGCAACAGACAGTGTGTGAGGAGGCTGTGATTCACGAATGACATCCTGACCGAGCTCTGCAAAGTCCTGCGACCAGATCTGGAGCCTCACACGAGGCTGAGGACAGTTCACAGCGTTGAGACAAAAGTGACGATAGCTCTGAACTTTTAAAACACGGGCTCGTTCCAGTCTGCAAGTGCAGACATCTCTAATATCTCCCAATTCTCCATCCATCGCTCCATCCAGCAGATCACGAATACACTATACAAGAGAAGACTCCAATATATCTCCTTCCCCATGACCAGGGAGAAACAGGTGGAGCACCAGGGCACAGGGGGCCATCGACTGCACACATGTCGGGATGAGGGTGCCATAACACCATCCAGAAATATTCATCAACAGAAAGCGATACCACTCCCTGTGACATGTATGTACTTTTGTGATCACTAGCCACTAGATGGCGTCACTGTTGGGGGCCATTGGGCTGCACGCACGTGTGTGCAGCCCAAGTATAAAAGGCCAGCCATTTTGTATGTTAGTCACTTTGGGCCTTAATAAAGCAGAGCCAAGGTCATACCTCTTGGAGTTAAACAATACTCAGTCTAACAGTTATTGCATACACAACACCCTGAATGTTCAGTTGGTGTGCGACCATCAGCGAAGGATCCTGGCAGTTAATGCCAGGTATCCTGGCAGCAGCTATGATACCTTCATCCTGCACCAGAGCAGTGCGCCCGCCCTCTTCACCGGGCCAAATGAGGATTGTGGGTGGCTGCTTCGAGATAAGGGATATCTCCTGTTCACTTGGCTGCTCACTCCACTTCGCAACCCCAGGACTGCGGCTGAGCATGCCTGTAACGATGCTCATTCTGGGACCAGGTGCATCATTGGCATGCTGAAACAGAGGTTCCGTTGCATGGACCGTTGTCTGGTGGCAGATTGCAGTACTCGCCTGAACGGGTCTCCATCTTCGTGGTCGTTTGCTGCATGCTGCATAACCTGGCTGTCCTGAGTGGACAGCAGCTAGAGGCTGATCCAGCAGTACCACCGCAGGAGGAGGTGCAGGAGGAGGAGGAGGGGAGCAGAAGGAGGAGGAGCGTCCTGAGCCACCCAGGAGACGTCGGTGCCATCCCAACCCTGCAAGGGAAGTGCAGACACGTCTGATTGCTGCTTGATTCTGATAAATTTCATCCCATGACCCTTCACCTTCTACTTTCCATGGCCATCCCAATGAGTGCCTTGATACATCATTGGCCACAGTCACATTATACACCTGGCCAGATACAGGTGCAAAAAATAAAGATTTAATACATCATCAATATCACTCCAAACAACTAATACAACAATAAACAGTGCAGAAAGGTAACAGATATACATCACTTGCCACCCTTGTGCATTTCCATATAACCCCTCTTACGTGTGCCTAACCTACGACTGTGCCTCAGTGTCTCCCCTGCGACTGCCTCATGGGTCTGGGAAGGCTGCTGTGTTCCCTGTGTGGAAGCTGCAGATGTTCTTCTCGGATGCCCCCGACCAGCTTTAGGCCTGGAGACTGGTCAGCACCCTCCTGGGAGGGTTCAGTCTGGCTTGGCTCGGGGCGAGGCCATGCGTGGAGTGACAGGTCTGGGGCGAGGAATGCTGCGATCCTGAGGGAGCGCATCATCCTTATCCTGGTCTGAGGAGCATGAGTCGCTCACTGGGGGCGGCACGATAACACCACCACCGATCGGAGGGAGCTCAGGTCAGGGCTGTGACGCCACACCGGAAGGTCCCCCGTGGCCCATGGTGGACCCAGCCGCAAAGACAACACTGAGGTGTTGGGTGGCATTGAGCTGAGACTGCATAAGAGCAGCCACATTCTCAAAGCCACCAGATATGACAGCACTTAGATGCTCCGTGGCTTGTTGCACAGAGTGCATACGAGCATTCTGAGCTTCCAGGGCCGCGGCCATCCTCTCCAAACCAGCACCGATACGCTCGTTCCCTCGCGCCTGTGCTGAAATGGTAGCTGCCACATCACCTGCAAGTTGCGGCCTCACACCTGGATCCATACGGCCTCTCTGAGAGTCCACCATCGCCTGCACACTGGCAATGATGGGCTCCATGGAGTGCGCAGAGCTGTCGACAATGTGGGAGGTGGACTCCTCCATGCTCCTCGCCACTTCCGACAGCCTCTCTGGCACCCTTGCCAGTGCCCCCAATATCTGGGAATGCCTGGCCTCCACCCTTCTTTCGTAACCCGCAACATTGATGGACTCGTCTGAGTCCTCCTCAATAGAGCTGCGGTGCGGACTTCCCCCACCCCCCGAGAGACAGCACCGGAGGTTGCTTAGCCCCGTCACCATGCTACAGCCCGCTACGCCCCGGTGCAACACCCAGTGCAGACCCCTGTACTATCTGGACTAGATCGGACTGCTGGCGCGTGTGGGTGACAACAGTGATGTGGTGCTGCCAGCAGTATCCTCCTCATCCTCTTCCTCATCACTGAGGTCCCCAAAAGATGGAGTGAGATCCAGGATGTCAGCGAGGCTGGATACCTCAGTGTCCTCAATGGTGTCATGGTATTTATCACTGATTATCACCAAGGGTCTCCTCCAAGTCTCGCAACGGTGTCTCAGGAGGATCCTCTCCCTCGCCTCAGCTGCCACTCGGCCTCTCATCTGCAAGCAATAATGGGCGAAGGGCTGCAGTGAGGGAGAGGTGGGGAATTAATGCATCAAGCCTGCAAGTAGCAGACTTTCAGAGGCAAAGGCACAGTAAGTGCTGCAGCATTCGGGGAGAGATAGCATTAAAAAAGGTCCTTCACTTACCCTCATCGGCATCGCCAGTGCCCTGGGCCACAGGGAAGGCACCATGTTGCCCATGAGTACCTCGACCCTCGCCTCCAAGGGTGTGAGGATTTGAATGTCGGCCTCGCCACCACCAGTCCTCCTTTGCTCCATGCGATTATGAGCAACTTTGGCCTTCAACACAAAGAATGGTTGCTTTGTAGCACCGTGATGATGCATCAGAAATGAGAGCACAAGTGTGTGTCCCTGGCATGCAGCTGTAAATGTGAGATGAGAAGGCCATTGCGAACACACACACACATATATAGAGGCCTCAGCAATGAAATGCTGCGCCAGTGACTAAAGAGTGAAGGTGGGAAATAAGAGGATGAAGGAAAGGCTCGCAGATAGAAGTGAGCAGTTGGTGGAACAGGTATTCACTTTCATCAAACGAATGATGCTGTTCAGCCTTTTCCTACATTGAGTTATAGATGGAGGACCCCGACACCTCTACTGCGATCTCCCTCCAAACATTACTGAACACTTGATGAGTTGGTCTCCCTGCATCATCTGGATATAGGACTCGCACTCCTTCCCACAGCAGCACCAGCCATGACCTTCAATGCAAGGCCTTCCCTCCTCAAGGCCTAGCTGCAAACCCGGGCCTTTAAGAAGGCCAGGGAACAGCTGGCTCATTGGCTGGAAATAACCATAAGGGTGAATTTCCCTGTGTGAATATTGTCCCAATCAACCCACCCACACTGCTGCAAAGTATCAATTCGGTAGGGCAATTAGCGCTGGAGGACAATTTTTCCAAAAAAAGCTGAATATCGATCCATTGGCTGCCGCAAGCATAGCGGCGGTAATCGCTCGAAAAAGACAGTTAGTGCACCAGCTTTCTGTGGCACTGAATTTCAGCCCCACAGTGTGCATCTTTCAGATATGTCCCATATAACCTCGCTGCAAATATGTTGAACTTATCCACCAACGTTTGGACTTATTGCAACAAGTAGACAAACAACTTTGTCAACGTGCATCCAAACCATGGTATTGGGATCCATCTTGTATGATGGGATGGGGCATTGTATCAGCTACAGCTGTTAGAATTCACACATAGTTACTGCACCCTTGACCCATCTCCTTAGCTGCTTCTCCAGTGCAGGTGATGAAACCAAGTCACAGTGATGCCACAATACAAATGTGGGGCCAAATTTATGCTGCCATGGGTATACATTTGGCAGGAAAACTGCAATGTAACAAGGGCAAGAATCAGAGACACTTCACAGGAAGCAGCCAACGGTAGTTTTTAAGGTTAAGTGTTGCCTAGTGTTCCAATAACTGGAATAGTACATCAATCTGTCAGGTCTCCATTTCACCAACCACCATTTCACCGAATATGCATAATATCTAGCACTTCAAATTGACCAGTTCCACACACAATATTATGAAAAAAAGACAGAACAGTTCTGCTGTATGGGCCAAATAGTTAATGGACTGGTTATAATTCACTGGCTAGTGTATATTTGATACTGGATAAATGGACAATATTGGCAGAAGGGTTGAGAACCAGAGGACACAGATTTAAGGTGATTGGTAAATGAATCAAAGGCCATGTAAGAAAAAACGTTTTTACTCAGCAAGTGGTTAAGATCTGGAATGCACTGCCGGAAAAGGTGGTGGCGACAAAGGGAGTTGGATAAGTATCTGAAGGAAAAAAAATGGTAGGGTTACGGGGAAAGGGCGGGGGAGTGGGACTAGCTGAGAGTCAGCACGGGCTCGACAGGCCGAATGCCTTCCGTGCTATAACCCTTCGATGATTCTGATTCTAAGTGAGAGGGTATTTTATAACTGCAGGTTCTTTTTTTCCTTACACTGCAGTGATAAACAATAACTGACGCCAGTCTTTGGGCTCAATTTTGCCCAACCTCTTTTTTTGGCGCCTTAAGTGCGCCGACTTTGCGCGCTGGAAACGGCACCGGAAAAAAGTCGCCCCATCCTGGCCGCTCTTCCGTGTCCCCAGAGTCCCAGTGTGGCGTACATTCTGAAGTGGGGGGGGGGGGGGGGGGCGGAGCAACAGGACAACACCGAAAACAGTGCCGACACCTGCGCACATGCGCAGTGGTGTCGACCAGATGTGCGCGCATGCGTAATAGCGACGAAACTTGGCACTGTGTAGCGACCTCCCTGGTGACATCGCGGCCAGCAGCTCGCATTTCTCCGGTCGCTCTGGACTCCCCACCCCTAATCCCAGGCCAAATGGCCACACGCATAGGCCGGCCCGCTGCCTTCCCAGGCCGACTTCAAAGATTAAGGTAGGATTTACTTCATTTTTATTAGTATTTTAATTGTTTGAGCTTTTCCTTGCAATGTTTGCTGCTTGATTGTTGAGGTCCTCTCCTGTTCCCTTCCCTCCCCTATCCCTGCCCTAATGTCTGCCGAATGTGCTCTGCTTTTTCTTCACTACCCGCAAGGTTTTTCAGAGCTGGCCACATATGCTGACCTAAGTCGATTTGGACTAAGTTTTTGCTGGCCAACCTGGCATAAATGGCCAAAACTGCCGTAAGTGTCTGGGAACGCCCCCTTTTGGAAAAAAAAACTGACCTAAAAAAAATCTAACTGACATATCCTGGAGCAAATTTTGGGGGGAAAATGGCATTTTTTAACTTACGCCAGAAAAAACAACTTACTCCAAAAATAATTGATGCAAGTCTTGGCCAAAATTGGGACCATAGAATTTTTTTTAAATGACACAGAAGAAGGTCCTTCAGCCCATCGTGCTTCTGCCGGCCGCAAAAGAGCAATCCAGCCTAATCCCACTTTTCAGCTTTTGGTCCATAGCCTTGTAGTTGTATATCTAAGTACTTGTTCAATGTGATGAGGGTTTCTGCCTTTACCACCCTTTCAGGCAGTGAGTTCCAGAACCCCACTACCCTCTGGGTGAGAAAAATTCTCCTCAACCACCCTCTAATCCTTCGACCAATTACTTTAAATCTATGCCCCCTGGTTATTGACCTCTCTGCTGAGGGAAATAGATCATTCCTGTCCACTCTAGCTGGGCCCCGTATAATTTTATACACCTCAATTTTCAGGTGGTTTAACTACCAGTGCACTGGCACACTTTGACACTGTTACACTCTGTTTTTGGTGTTGGGGAAGCATCCCCGAGAAAGCCACACTGTTGCCAAAAGTACAATACAAAAGCAGACACCTCAAATCGCTGGGGAAATACCACCAACGATGTCTCTGCAAGATCCTGCAAATCCCCTGGGAGGACCGACGCACTAATGTTAGCGTCCTCGACCAGGCCAACATCCCCAGCATCAAAACACTGACCATATTCGACCAGCTCCGTTGGGCGGGCCACATTGTTCGCATGCCTGACACAAGACTCCAAAAGCAAGCGCTCTACTCGGAACTCCTACACGGCAAGAGAGCCCAAGGTGGGCAGAGGAAACATTTCAAGGACACCCTCAAAGCCTCCTTGATAAAATGCAACATCCCCACCAACAACCGGGAGTCCCTGGCCGCCCTAAGTGGAGGAAGTGAATCCGGGAGGGCGCTGAGCACCTCGTGACTCATCGCCAAGAGCATGCAGAAATCAAGCGCAGGCAGCGGAAGGAGCGTGCGGCAAACCAGTCCCACCCACCCTTTCCTTCAACGACTGTCTGCCCCATCTGTGACAGAGACTGTAATTCCTGTATTGGACTGTTCAGTCACCTAAGAACTCATTTTTAGAGTGGAAGCAAATCTTCCTCGATTTCGAGGGACTGTCTATGATGATGACAAAAGAAGCATTAAACAAAGCAAAATAAAGGCTGATATTCTCGCCTAATAGACAGATGAATTGAAGATTGCAAAGGCCCCATTTACAGTGGAAACTCTGCAAACACATCAGATGCTGCATATACACTGACGACACCCATCACCACAACCCCTCTCAACCCCTTCACTCTCTGATTTATCATGCTGCTTGTCCGACATCCAGTCCTGGATGAGCAGAAACTTCGTCCAATTAAATATTGGGAAGATCAAAGCCATTGGCCAGGAGTTTCTGCTTTGGACACAATCAGCAATCCGGGCACTAATTGCGCTCAAAATTGCACTAGTTTTGAGAAGTGTTTTTTTTTCTCGTGTTTCCACTCAAACTTATTTGCATATCGCCGAACGTAAAATCTGCCATGAACTAGCACAATCGTAGAATGTGTTGTAGAATGTAATTCTTTTTAAAATTTACATTAAGAAATATTCCTTGATATGTTTAAGAGAGGTAATGTGGTGCAGCTTTGTTAATACAGCTGAAAATGAATTTATCACAAAAATGTGCAATTTATTCGGGGAGTTTAGTCCACCACCTGTGAGGTGGTGATTTTAAATAACTGAAAATAACTTTTCAAAACAATGCTGCACCATTTATTAGTTACATTGGTGTACAATAGTCAGTTCCTTAGTAAAAATGTTTTAATTAAATGCTTTTATAACTTGCATATCAGTGTCCTTCGCCCAAATGAACTACCTTCATTTTAAGACCTTCCTCGAAGCCTGCAAAGGGGCACAATTAGGAAAAACTCGCAATGGTGATTAATTCAGTCTGAGGGCTCGGCCTATTTTGTGGGCGGGGCCTGCTTCTAATGCGATGTTTTTTAAACTAGCGCAAAAAATTGCAGAGACTCGATTTGCACTGAAGGTAATTTGCGATTTAAAATTCTTCAATCATATGTGTGGGTTTGGCTGATCACGGTTGAATTGCACTGAAAGAAACCCAGCACACCATAGCGGAAACACCTGCCCATTGCTTTCGGTCCCTGCCACAAACTCCGTTCCCTAGCCACCAACTTCATCTTGGTCACTGTGGCTTCACCTGATTGTTCGCAACCTTTGACCCTGAGATCAGCTTCCGACCACATATCTGCTCCGTCACCAAGACTTCCAGTTTTCAACTCCACAACATCGCCCGTCTCCCCTTGCCTCAGCTCATCTGCTGCTGAAACTCTCATACATGCCCTTGTTACTTCTAGACTTGACTATTCCGATGCTCTCCTGGCCGGCCTCCCATCTTCCACCCTACACACACTTGATCTCATCCAAAATACTGTCGCCCGTATCCTAACTTGCACCGTCCCATTCACCCATCATTCCTGTGCTCGCTGACCTACAGTGGTTTCAGTCTGGTAAGGCCTCAATTTTAAAATTCTCATCCTCGTTTTCAAATCCCTCCGAGGCCTAGCCCCTCCCTATCTCTGTAACCTCCCCCAGCCCTACAACTAATGCACCCTTTGAGCTGCGCAGCCATGTGGCCGTGTCGCACTCTGCAGCTCCTGCGCAGCAAGTAATGCGGCTTTTAAATTAACAACTCCATGCCTGCACGAAATTTTGAATGGGCTTCACAGCCCATTAAAGGGGTTGCGCGCCCCAAAAAACAATTAAAGGGAACATTGCCTACAACCCTCCGAGATCTCTGAGCTTCCCCAATTCTGGCCTCTTGTGCATCCCCGATTTTAATGGCTCCACAATTGAGGGCCATGCCTCCAGCTGCCTGGACCCTAGGCTCTGGAATTCCCTCCCTAAGCCTTTCTGCCTCTTTACCTCTCCTCCTTTAAGACACTATTTAAAACCTACCTCCACCTTTCCTAATATCTCCTTATGCGGCTCAGTGTCAAATTCTGTTTAATAAAGTGACAACGCCTCTTGGGACGTTTTACTACGTTAAAGATGCTATGTCGATGCAAATTGTTGTTGTTGAAACTTCATTGGCCACCAGAATCGAATGGATGGCCTGCCTGGTGAATACCACAAATTGCCAGCTAATCAAGTCACTCCCAAGGTTTGTGTTCACACATCATGTCACAGAAATACCTCAGGTTCAGCAATGAAGGCAAGCACAAAGCAAATTACATAAAACTAATTTAATCTTTTGTTAATTCATGTTGGAGAAGAAAAGATTGATGTTAGCAGGGAATAGGGAAATGGTCTCACACAAGACTTCATCCTTAGATAAATGGGGATAAAAAAAAAGCCAAAGAATTTGCACACGTTGGCCAGAATCTTCCCAGCCCTGCGAGTGCGGGTTTGGAGGCGGGCCCACTGTAAAAATGGCCCTGATTGACAGCGGGTCTGGATCCCGCTCTGAACCCGCCTCCGTGTGAGTTTCTCAGCTGTCAGGTGTGTGCTCGGATAGCAGACCCGACAGCAAGCGTGGGACAGGAAATTAACATCATTAAAAGGAACTTAAATGCTAGTTTAAAAGCAAGCACTTACAATTTTACCAACCTTTTGACGGGTTTGTCGTGCCTCGGGTTTCACACCAGGTAAGTGGAGTTGGGTTCACAGTGACTCTTTATTGCTTTGGTTATGTGACAGCTGCAAAAGTGGTATCGAGCTACCATTTCGCAGCTGTTCACTTTCCAATATCAGAAGCTGAAGCCTTCAGGCTTTGGAAGAGTATTTGAGCTGTATGCAGTTTGGAAGTGCTGGCAGTGAACGTCACTGTCACCTCCTTGGAGCAACTTCGCTCACCATTGACAGATCGCTTCTGTCATCTCAACCTCACTTGCCATCTATTCCAGCAGCATTTGGTCCTTAGAATTCCACCATGATCAACCCCAACACCAACATCACTAAACATACCAGCATCACCACCAACAACACCAACATTCTCCGCAATCACCTTGTCATATATGTAAGCACTCCAATAATGACTCCACGAGGTAAGGGTATAGTACTTGAACTGTAGTGACCTTAGTCCATTTATTGCAGCTCCTTGAGTGAGGACACCAAGAGGTGAGCCCCCATTTATACATGGTTACCTGCAGTGTGCAGGTGACCCTTAGGTCTCCACCAGTAGCACCCTCTGATGGTACAGGTATGGTGTATGCAATGTGAAGGTACATTCAGTGGTCTAGTGTTACAGTACACACATTAACATACATAACAACACTCCCCCCCCTTAGTCTTGTGCCCAGGCTTTGCACCCTGACTGCCACACGATGTGCCAGGTTAGCATCACCCGACACCAGCACCATAATGCATCCCTACAATGTCCAACCCATTCCTTTCACACTCATGAACATTGTAGTGGATACTCGTGTCTCACCATTCACTGAAACTCACTAAGCCACTTCCAAAGGTACCCACAAATCTGTCCAAGATTGCAAAGTCCTGAAAATAAAGATTTCAATGTTTGATAACACATCAACATTAACGATACATGAACATTGGCTAAAGGACCCCTTGTGTGTTGTTAGTTGGTATAGAAACATAGAAACATAGATACATAGAAAATAGGTGCAGGAGTAGGCCATTCGGCCCTTCTAGCCTGCACCGCCATTCAATGAGTTCATGGCTGAACATTCAACTTCAGTACCCCATTCCTGCTTTCTCGCCATGATTGGACAAGGATGAGGGTGAGTGTGAGGGGTGGCTAGTGAGATGGGGATATGATAATGTAGATAGAGAGAGAGGGATGGGTGAAGGTGCAAGGTAAGTTGCTGTGAGTAAGGATGTGCAAGGTTGAGGTAGGGAAGGCAAAGTGATGGGGCTGTGATGAGTGGCACAGCAGGATGAGATTGAGTGTGGCTTTGCAGTACCGATTCGTAATCTACTGAGATCATTGAAAGGTTTGTGCCACGGCAGCCAGCTCCCCCAGACGACATCCCTGCTTGTGCCCGCCTGTGCAATGTGCAACCAGGTTATGTTGGTGTCCTAGGGAGGTCTCTTCCATCCATTGGAATGGAAGAGAACCTCCCTGCGTGCTGTAACTCCCTCCATAAGCATCTGGAGGGAGTCATGGGAGAGCCTGGGTGCAGCTGTGCACCTTTGTGCAGTACTTCTCAGTGTTTGTAGTAGCTCAATGCTGCAAAACACTGACAGAAGAACTGTCAAAAAAAAAAGCTGGGAATTGTCCCTTTAAGGAAATCGGCAGATGGCGCATCATCAGATGACATCATCAGACCTGCTTCCAGTTAATTGGCCGGGAAACACGCAGGGCGGGCTTAACAAGGTCCAGTCACGGAAGATTGAAGGGAGAAGGCGGGCTGCACTTCGGAACGGGTTTCCCACACTGCACCAATGCCGAACTTGCCTCCATTATCGAAATCCCGGCCCATATAAGATTTACGTGCAGGAGAATCTGCTCTTTTACCTTTAATCTTATCAAATTTAATTTTTATTTCTCCTCATTTTTAAAATTTCCATTTTTAAATCACCCGTGCCCATCACACCTCACGCGATGTTCTCTATCTGAAAATGCAGACAGCTGACCTGCTCCCACCCAGGCCTGTGCCATAACCATACTGCTGCTCACAGCCATGATTTGCACAAGAAGAGCTCAGGCTTCACTCGTCCTCAATTCCCTTTCTTCCCACGTGTTGGCTCCATCTAGTCTAGACATCCAGCCAAGTAGCGCTATTTACTATCTCCCTAGACAGCGCTTTTAATATTGAGAAGTCACCATGCGGTCAATTCATGGGTAAAACTCTGCTTCCTGTCATTCCGTGCAGGGAGTTTCAGTCATCTTCTGAAGTCAGGAAAAAAGCCCATAATCCTCCTGAAAATAAATAATTATCGATAGCTCATATAACCGTTGCACTTAATCTTAAACTTTTCCTTAATCATAGCTTTTATTACCCGTGTTCTTTCATGTTTCAAAATCCACTGACCCTTATAGCCTCAATCCCTTGATCAAAAGTGTAAATATTAGTGCACATAAATGTCATTACTTTATTGACACAGAGCTATCTAATGGCCTGTAACCATTTATAAATGTCACACACAAGCAGTTGGTAAATCTGGCTGCTAAGGCAGATAAAACCACAAAGTCATTTGAACGATTGACTGAAGGTAATGACAGAACTTTAAAAGGACTAGACCGGATGGAGCCTGAACTATTTGCACAAATTTGTGCTGCTTAAGTTGCTCCAGTTATCACTTCAATATCTCTTCACTGTTCACATTCATTCAACTTAACACAGAAGAGTAGGCACAGATGGTCTCCCTTTACCTGTCCTTTTTAAGGTCATAATTAAATACTATATCAAAATAGAAGTATGAGATTAATTTATTTTTCTTATCATCTCCTTCTAACCACAGACTCGCCAATGATGCATTTGCTAATGATACCATTCTTGAACCATAAGACCAAAAGGTCATAATGAATGAGAAGGGATAATTCACCTTCTGACTTGACCATTTAGGGTACAGAGTTCTCAATCTATCTCAGCTCTTAATTGATAAAATGTTCCTCTATTCCAAAACTGCACAGAATTCCAGTATATTAATTCTTATCCCCTGGAACATAGAATTTTTGATCCAAGTATAATGCATACACATTTATATATATCATTTAATTTAAATATTGTGTTTTAATGTGCCTGTAGTAGAGGGATAGAGACAGTTAGTGAGGGAAAGTTGCAATGGGAAGGTGCAGTGCCATTGGGAGTGAAAGCATTGATTTTAATGCAGTATAAATGGTTGCGTTTCTTAAACCAGGAGGCACCAATCTGAGAAGATAATAACTTGATTGAGTTTTTTGATGAGTAACAGAGAGTGTGGATGAGGGCAGTGCAGTTGATGTTGTGTATGTGGACCTTCAAAAGGCGTTTGATAAAGTACCACATCATGGGCTTGTTAGCAAAATAGAATCTCATGGGATAAAAGGGGCAGGAGCAGCATGGATACAAAATTGGTTAATGGATAGAAAACGGAGTTGTGGTGAATGGCTGTTTTTCCAACTGGAGGGAGGTATACAGTGGCGTTCCCCAAGGTTCAGTACGAGGACCACTGCTGTTCATGATATACATTAATGACTTGGATTATACATTAATTATACATTAATACAATATTATACATGGGATACAGGGCACAATTTTGAAATTTGTAGATGACACAAAATTTGTAAGTGTAGTTAACAATGAGAAATATAGTAATAGACTTCAAGAGAACATAGTCAGGCTGGTGAAATGGGTGGGCACATGTCAGATGAAATTCAACGCAGAGAAGTGTGAGATGATACATTTTGGTGAAACGAATGAGGAGAGACCATATACACTAAATGGTACAATTTTAAAAGGGGATGCAAGAACAGAGATCCTGGGGGTGCTTGTGCACAAATATTTGCAGGTGGGAGGACAGGTTAACAAAGCAGTTAATAATGCATAATCCTTGGATAAATGGAGGCGTAGAATACAAAAGTCAGTTAGCTATGCAAAACCTATATAAGACACGGGTTCAGCCCCAACTGGAGTACTGTCTCGCCTTGATTTCAAAATTCTCGTCCTTGTTTACAAATTATGGCCTCGCCCCTCTCTATCTCTGTAATTTTCCTCAGCCTCACAACCCCCCAACATATTGCGCTCCTCAAATTCTGCTCTCTTGAGCATCCCTGATTATAACTGCTCCACCATCGGTGGCCGTGCCTTCAGCTGCCTAGGCCCTAAGCTCTGGAACTCCCTCCCTAAACCTCTCTGCCTCTCTACCTCCCTTTCCTCCTTCAAGACGCTCCTTAAAACCTGCCTCTTTGACCAAGCTTTTGGCCATCTGCCTTAATTTCTTCTTATCTGGCTCGGTGTCAAATTATTTTCTTTGTCTTGTGAAGCGCCTTGGATCGTTTTACGATGTTAAAGTCACTATATAAATGCAAGTTGCTGTTGTTGTGTCCAATTCTGGGCATCACACTTCAGGAAGAATGTGAAGGCTTTGGCGAATAGAAGAGATTTACCAGAATGGTTCAAGGTATGAGAGCATACAGTTACATGGATAGACGTTTTTCTCCTTGGAGCAGAGAAGGCTAAGAGGAGATTTGATAGAGGTGGTTAAAACCATAAAGGGTTTAGATAGAGTAAATAACAAGAAACTGTTTCTAATGACTGGAGGGTTGCTAACCAGAGCGCATAGATTTAAGGTGATTGGCAACAGAAGCATGAGGAAAAGTTTTTTTAGGCAAAGAGTGATTTGGATTTCGAATGCAATGCCTGAAAGGGCAGTGGATACAGATTCAATAGTAGCCTTCAAAACGGAATTAGATAAATACTGGAAGGGTAATAAATTGCAGGGATATGGGGAAAGAGCGGGTGGGGGAGGGGAACTAACTGGATAGCTCTTCAAAAAGAGCCAGCACAGACTCGATGGGCCGGATGGCCTCCTTCTGTGCTGTATTATTCTATGATTCTATGAAAAAGCCAATGAATGGATCGGCCCATTTCCTGTCTTTAGAGGGCCAAGTTTACAAGTCTGCGATACTGGTGCAGGGATTCATTCAGGAGCACGGCATACTGGAAAATTGTCCATTATGAATGCAACATCTTGGGGAGTACATCCATTAATTCCCAGAATGCACCCCTGTGGGTAAAGCTCCACAGCAGGAATGCAGATTGAAAATCAGCCCTTTGATGTTCCCTGACCAGCACTGCAGATTTTAAACAAAGCAGGTAGATAGAGATCAGTAGTGTAGGTGGTATATCCCTAGTTAATATCAGCATTGATAAATTTAAAATCACATTGAAAACAGATCATATTTGGAGCACTGCGTGATTGAGTGAGTTCAACTATGGGCTTTCATCTTTGGTACCTGGGTACAAATCCGCCTGTGCGGACATGTCAAAGGTCTCCTCTCTCTGCTGGATGTATATGAAAAAAGGTTTGCATAGTTTAGAACGTTTCTATTCAGCATGTGCTCATAGTACAAACTGCCAACCTCACTTGGAGATGCCAGTGAATAGAAAATGGAAAACTATGACATGGTAAGGGATGCTTTTCTTAAATTGAGTTTGGGGCACATTTTTTGTAGCAGAATAGAGGGAGGTTAACTTTGGGTTTAACCTGACTTGAGAGTATTTGGTTGAGACAATGGGTACCTAAAATAGGAGACCCTTCTCTTCCCCAGTATGAACATCCACACTTTCGTGAGGACATAAATTCATTAAAAAAATTGAACTAAATCAGGTCTGATTAATTTCATGTATGGTTATTTAAAAATCACATTCTCTAACTCTTTCTTAAACTTTAATAATTGGTGACTCAAACTGTACACCTGCCAACAATAAAGGCAAATGGCAGAATCCTTTAGTCTGTGGTTGTTAAAGATACTTGGGTTGCAAATGCCAAGTATTTTTTGTGAAAAGATCTTCGATTGCATGTCCACCTATTCATTTTTCAAAACCAGTTCAGATTAATCATGAAAATTATGCAGCTGGAAAACTGAGAATTAATCACTTGACTTTTGTTGATAGCTCAGACTTGATAACTGTCGCTGGCAGCCGAAACAAAATGGAGCATGAAACTCCACTGAGCCGCATCTCATGGAACAGTGATAGACCTTCGTAAAATGATAAATGGTTCTTGGACCAGAAAGCATTGGCCCAGAAATTGTGGTCGGAGGCTTCCTGAGGGAGGACGACTCCTGCCGAAATTCTTTTTATGAAAGTACCTGGTGGTCCCGGAAGAGCGTAGACTTGTGCTCCGAGGCCTAGCTGTGCAGTCCAGCGTAGGGGCCCACGTATTCCAGGAGCGTATGTGCATCCTGGGATCACCAATGAAAATCCGTATCCCCATTCACAGTAATGGTGAGTTCCATTAGTACGGAGATCAGGGCTAGAACCTCTACTTTTTTTTGCATGCTTAACGCCCATTTTACGCCCATTTTACCGCTGAAATGATGTATAACGCCCAGATATTGCCCATTTAGCCACAAAATGGAAGCTGACAGGCATTTTTAGGAAACTTATCGCTGAGCGTTATTTTCCCCAAGTGCTTAAAGCCGTGAAAAAATAAGACCGCCCGCCCACTTTATTTGGGCAGAATCATCAGAATGGGCAAAATCAACACCCATCATATCGCCCAGCGTTAATTTCCACACTGATTTAACGGCAAGATTCAATAATACCGCCCACCCACTTTTTTTTGTCGTAAAGAGCATATTTACCGAAACTAGCAGCCATGAGATCGCTCAGCGTCACTTTCACCACCTCGCACACATATCGCCCACAATATTGCTCGCCCAAAATAACATCTAGAAAAAGAGGAACTAACTGGAACTAATCATAGCATTATGGAGGCCATGTTCTACATCACATGTCGCATTCTTTAAAAGGCTGCTGTGCTTCAACCTCGGGAGAGTTCGGATGTACTCTGGAGGTCATTGGAGTTGATGTGAACATCTCTACAAACATCTTGACTATACTGTAACCGATTGGAATTTAATAGGTATCTTCATCGGAACATTCATTCTTTGTGACCAGTCATTGGAAAACAGAGAGCTACTGCAATGGGGCCTGTCCTTTCTCACCCTCTCTGTCGAAATCTCGACTCCCAATAAACGACTCAGACACCTTCAGCTCCGGCAGAAGTTTCTTTAATTTACTTGCTAGCAAGGGAAAGGTCACACTCAGCCAATGGCTAAGTGAACACTTTCCCAATGGTACAATTTCACGAGATATTTATACAGTAAAACCCAAGTTATGGCCTCTCCCTGTGTATTGGCTCTGTCTCGCAGTCAGTGAATACAAATAAAGAGTTAATTACTACATCCTTGTCCTGACATGGTTTCCAGATATTTCCTTTTGTCAGGGTTATTAGTTGGCCAGCCGGCCATTACTCGATGAGAGTGTGGTAATGAGCTATTACCTGCATTGCATTGTGTCAGGATTGTCCAGTTTCCTGGTCAATTATCTTTTTGCATCAAATGGATGAGGTCTCTACAAGAGATAATGGCTGGTGGTTTGAATACTACGAAAAGGGTGGGGTGGAGTAGAACCGGTATCGTATCGACAATAGGAGAGCACCATGGGTGGTACTTGTCTCAGCAGAACTTGTCTCAGCAATTTCAATCCAGGTTTAGCTGTTTATGCAAACCGACTGCTTGTTGCAGAAATTTTTGGAAGGACCAGGACTCCATTTTGTTTTATATTAAAAAGGGCACAAAAATACAGTGTGGTACAGCTTAGATAAAAATACTTTTCCTCATCTCTTGGTGACCAATTACGTGCAGTAGACTCGAGATCACTGAAGGTATGCTCCACAACATTATGTGCCCAATGTAAGACATGCCAGACTGATGAGGAGGACCAAACATTACACCCCCCTGCAAGTGCAGGGAGAAGCAGTCTTACCTTGACTTGCCCGACATCACCTGCCTTCGGAGACTGCGCGTCCACAAAGAGGTTATCACTGAGGTATGCCAGCTGATAAGGGGAGATCTGTAGCCTGCCAGCACCATCAATACTGCACTGTCCGTCGAGGTTAAAGTCACCGTGGCACTGTCGTTCTATGCCTCGGGTTCTTTTCAGGCCACAGCTGGCGACATTTGCGGACTTTCTCAGCATGCCACATATTGCTGCTTTAGACAGGTCACTGAAGCCCATTACGCATGCAGGAGGGACTTGATCAGTTTCCCTATGACCAGGGAGGCACAGAGTGAGAGGGCTCTAGGATTCTCCAGAATTGCAAACTTCCCCAAGATGCAGGGAACAATAGACTGTATGCACATCGCAATGCGGGCACCTTTTCAGGATGCTGAGATTTTCAGAAACCGCAAGGGATTCCACTCCCTGAAAGTCCAACTGGTTGTCGGCCACCAGCAAATTATACTGGCAGTGAATGCTCAATTTCCGGGCAGCATCCATGATGCTCACATCCTGCGTGAGAGCACTGTATCTAACTTGTTTAACAATCAGCCACAAGGTAAATGCTGGATGCTTGGTGACAAAGGATATGGCCTCGCCAACTGGCTGATGACCCCGCTGTGTGACACCCACACCGAAGCCGAGAGGTGATACAACGAGAACCACAGAGCAACTCGCAGTATCGTGGAGAAAACCATTGGAGTGCTGAAGCAAAGCTTTAGATGCCTGGACCACTCAGGAGACGAGCTCCAATACCACCCTGAGCAGGTAGCTCAATTCGCGGTGGTGTGCTCCATGCTGCACAACTTGGCTATCAGGAGGGGACAAGAATTGCCTGATGAGTTTGACAGTCTACCTCACCAGAGAGAGGAAGAGGGGGATGAGGAGGTGGATGCTGACATCGGCCCAGACAATCAGGCTGATGCTGAAGCCATGCCCCCGCTCCCCTGTAGACTGCATGAAAGAGCCCATGGTGGCATAGAAACATAGAAAATAGGTGCAGGAGTCGGGCATTTGCCCTTCGAGCCTGCACCACCATTCAATATTATCGTGGCTGATCATGCAACTTCAGTACCCCATTCCTGCTTTCTCTCCATACCCCTTGATCCCTTTAGCCATAAAGGCCACATCTAACTCCCTTTTGAATGCATGATAGCAGCTAGAGCCTTACGTCAGGAGCTCATCAATGATTGCTTTGCCTGAAAGAATGTTGGTGTTATTTACAAGGCTGACACACTGCTGGATGTGCAGGTGATAGATCAATGGTGGGCATCACCGTGGTGACAGTTAAAGTTTAAGTTGGTTGAAGTTAAGTGTCATTATACCCTTTGATGTTAAAGAATCACCAGCGTATAACAGTGCAGCTATCTGAGCCAATGCACAACAAGGTTTTGTTAAATAAAAAACATTTAAACCGAACATTTCTCTGAAATCATCAGTATTTCTGTAAAAAACAACCCACCCAGCTCCTTCCCTCCCGCTTCTCCCCACCTCTACCCCTTCCCCTTCCCCTCCTGACTCCAAGCCGCCTGGCTGAGGAGCTCCTCAGGCGATGCTTCATTGGTGGGGGGGGGGAATGACGGCCGAACCGCTGCTTGGACGGATGGATACGGGAGAGGACGGTCCCGAGGTGGGAATGTGTTCCGAGCCAGAAGCATGATATTACTCCTGGCTCTCATATGCGGTTGGCAATGGGGGTGCGGCACCTTGGGGTGCAGTGCCACGCTCCTGGACCACTGGGAGCCCTCTGCCACCAGTGTTCCTGGCTACCAGCTCCAGGGCCTCCACCATCCCTTCCATGTTATATCTTAGTTGTGGAACAAAAACTCGGAGCCAACTATGTTCTTGATGCTTATTAGGCTTTTTGCTGCTGGTAAATCTCCCTCGTGCCTCCCATAACAGCCAAACAAGCACACACCAGAGTCACACATGCCTTCAGTCCCTCTGAACTCCCTCTCTCTCTGTCTCCTTTTCTGCGCACGTAATGATGACCCTTGACCTCCTGAATCGTGGGAATCGAGCGTTGCCATGCCGTTGCTAAGGCCGGCGATACTTTACAGCAGGAGGTCAAAAAAATTTAACGCTAACGCCCATTTCATATCGCTCGCGGTAACACCCATTTTCAAAAATGGAGACTAGGTGCTTTGAGAATGGGCGACAAGCCGGCTATCTAAATACCCTTTTTTACCACCCACGCCGGAAATAATGCCCATTTTTGGGCGAAAAGCACAAAAGTGGAAAATCTAGCCCTATGAAATTTCGGCACAGAGACAAAAATGGCGCAGAAAATATTCTTTCTGCAGAAGTAAATTGTCCATAGTTTAGCATCTCATGGAAAAGGAAAAGAGCATATCTACAAAGACTTTTGGTTCTGATAAGTTATTTCTATATATCATTCATTCACTCATTAAAACCATCAGTCTCAGAATAAGGGGTTGGCCATTTAGGACTGAGGTGAGGAGAAACTTTTTCACTCAAAGGGTTGTGAATCTTTGTCCCAGAGGGCTGTAGGTGCTCAGCCATTGAGTACATTCAAGACAAGAGATCAATAGATATTTGGATACTAAGGAAATCAAGATATATGGGGATCGGGCCGGAAGGTGAAGTTGAGGTAGAGATTCAGCCATGATCCTATTAAATGGTGGAGCAAACTCGAAGGGCCGAATGGCCTACTCTTGCTCCTATTTCTTACGTTCTTTTGGAGATAGTCCAATGTAATAAGGATGCCAAAGACATTACAAAGATTATAATAACATACTCTTAAGGTTCATTGCTCATTTATATCTGCAGTATGTATTTATATGAAAATGTATAGTTCAATTTCTTATGCTGGAATATTTTTTAAGAAAACTCTTCTTGAATGATATAGGTTTGTAGCTAAGCCTTTCTCTACTTGAGGGGAGGTATTTAAACCCTGTTTCAAATATCTATCCATTGAACAAATCTTCACTGATGAAAGGTGTATAATTGTTGGTGTGTTTATTTTAGTTGATTCTATCCTTAATAATAATTGAATTGTTGACTTACACCTTACTGGACAGTGTATTAAGCCTGCAATTTATCCTTATACACCTCAGTGGAGTTATTCTGTCTGGATATGATCCGGTTACCACTCAGGTACTGAGCCCCATGGCAGACCTTTGAGATTTGTTAAATCATATCAAAGAGTGACTTGGGGAAAGGAGACTAAGGAGCGAGTTTCTGGTGGAAAACCACTCTGGTGAGTTAGTTTCCCATCTCCAGCGGTAGCAGGAGGCATTTGACGATTTTAATGTACTTTGTTCAAAACGGTAACTTCAAGTTATCAATGTTGCCCATGGTAAGAAACTTCAGCAAAATTGTGCAGCTGTGACTCAGCTCACGTATTAATGTATGGGAGATGGAACAGCAGGTTTTATTTGAGCTCTGTAGTCAGAAATTAAAAGTTAAATAAAATGGGATAGCAGATAAAAGAAGGAAGCAAAAAAAAGTTCAAGCGGAATATTGTTGTGATTTAATTCGCTCATTTGAGTGCATTGGGGAAACATTTACCTTTGATAGCCAGTATAAATGTCACAGATGAAGTTTCATTTGATTTGCACTTTAAATATATTTTATCCTCTGCCTCTTCCGGCCATTAGCAAGGACCTCAGTACTGACATGCATTAAACATTACAGGAAATCTCACAGTTCTGGATATCATCCAGGCCTAGAGGCTTGATGCAGTATTTCTGTTTAAATGTCCTAAAAATTCAAGTTGTCAAGGTTATCAAAGACCCAAGTCAATTCAAGTAGAACATTCATAGTTTCAATGAAATTAAATCATTAATAAAACAACAGATTTTCAATACCATATGAAAAGGAGAACACCTGGTTGCAGTGACTTATTAACAGTTTGCACAGTTATCCGATGTAAGCGTTCTCAACTAAGTTTATCACAAAGATACCATGTGTTCATTTCTTTGTCATCGGTTTTCAAACTGGGTCCCTGTATCTCTTGAATTTATATCTCTGTTGCCGTATACGAATAACAAAGTAGAATCATAGAATCTTGGAATGGTTACAGCACAGAAGGAGGCCATTTGGCTCGTCGAGCCCGTGCCGGCTCTCTACAGTAGCACTTTAGCTAGTCCCACTCCCCCGCCATTTCTCCAGAGCCCTGCAAATGTTTTTCCTTCAGGTACTTATCCAATTCCCTTTTGAAAGCCACGATTGAATCTGCCTCCACCACCCTTTCAGGCAGTGCATTCCAGATCCTAACCACTCGCTGTGTAAAAAAGATTTTCCTCATGTCGCCTTTGGTTCTTCTGCCAATCACCTTAAATCTGTGTCCTCTGGTTCTTGATCCTTTCACCAATGGGAACAGTTTCTCTATCTACTCTGTCTAGACCTCTCATGATTTTGAACACCTCTATCAAATCTCCTCTCAACCTTTCCTGCTCTAAGGAGAACAACCCCAGTTTCTCCATCATCATCATAGGCAGTCCCTCAAAATCGAGGAAGACTTGCTTCCACTCCTAAAGTGAGTTCTTTGGTGGCTGAACAGTCCAACATGAGAGCCACAGACCCTGTCACAGGTGGGACAGACATTCGTCGGGGGAAGTGGGGGGGGGTTGGCACTGATTTACCACACGCTCCTTCCGCTGTCTGCGCCTGATTGCTTCACGCTCGCAGCATTGAGATTCGAAGAGCTCAACGCCCTCCCGGATGCATTTTTTCCACCTAGGGCGATCTTCAGCCAGGGTCTCCCAGGCATCAGTGGTGATGTCGCACTTCGCCAGGGAGGCTTTGAGGGTGTCCTTGTACCATTTCTGCTGCCCACCTTTGGCTCGTTTGCCATGGAGGAGCTCCGCATATAGCTTAGGGAGTCTCGTGTCTGGCATGCGGACTAAGTGGCCTGCCCAATGAAGCCGATCTAGCGTGGTCAGTGCTTCAATGCTGGGGACGTTAGCCTGGGCGAGGACACTGATGTTGGTGCGTCTGTTCTCCCAGGGGACCTGCAGGATCCCGCGGAGACATCGCCAGTGATGTATCTCCAGCGACTTGATGTGTCTGGAGCTTCTCCAGTCTGTCCACGTAACTGAAGTCCCTCTTCCCTGTATCCAGTCTTGTAAATCTTTTCTGCATCCCCTCTAAGTCCTTCACATCCTTCCTAAAGTGCGATGCGCAGAATTGGACACAATACTCCAGTTGAGGCTGAGCCAGTATTTTATAAAGCTTCATCATAACTTCCTTGCTTTTGTGCTCTTTGGGGGAAAAATTCGGGTCAGTGGCGTAAACGACTTTTCGTCCAGGCAGGCTCCACTACTGACTCCAGCGAAATTCCACGGGAGTTTAGCGGTGGCGGTAACCGGTAGCGACCCGCTCCGACCTTTAGCACCCCGGACAGCCGCGCCAGTGCACAAAATGGCTACCGTAGTCAACTACATAACAGCGGTCACTACACCTGAAAGTAATTCATTTCATGTGAGATTCTTGAGATAATTCTGAGAGAAATATGGTCATTTTTAAAAATTAGGAATGTTGGAACCAAATTCATTTTCATTTGATATTTTAGGCTGATACAATGATTTTCGCTCTGATTGTACGTCATTAAGCATTCCAGGAGTTTTGGAACAGAAATTTCCAGCCATCCAGTGTGTAACACTGAAATATTTTGCAAATTCCCTGCCCACCCACCGAAGTTAATGGGCACATAGCCCACTGCAAAGCATTCAGAGCCGGTCAAGTCACTGCAAATAACTGAAAGGCAACAGTAGAGTTATGGACCAAAGTGCTACATGCTTAACTCCATGTGATCTATTTACCCATCACAGCTGCACATCTGGAAAAACCTAGTCCTGTCAGGCATCAAACAAAAATGTTTGGGGCCAAAATTGCGTATCGCCCCGTTTGGGGCCGGTAACCTTGGCGAGGCGGGACATCCTGCACCCGGTGCAGAGGTCCCGCCCCGGAAGTGGAATTGGGGTTACCGCCCCCGAGAGGAAGTGGCGTGCAATGTCGATCGCTCCACATACTCTCGGGGGCACTAAGCGTGCGCAACTCAGAACCCTACGCGGCCTCTCTGCGTAACGCTGATGTGATTCCAGCGGCCACCCCTTCTGTTAAAGGGGAAGGCGCGCTGTGAGATCTGCAGGGTTTTCAGGGGTCTACACTGGGCCACCAGGGACGGGGGCCTGCTGTGGCCGCAGCCCTGCACCAAAACGGAGTGCCGGGCTGCACAATCGCGGCACGGACCCCGCGGAAAGCCCCACCGAGGCTGGACCAGTAAGTCGGAGGACAATGCAAAATGATGCCACGCACCTCCCCTTTAACTTTCGCGCCATGAGTGGAATGCGGCCAGGTACCCAACCAGCGAGGCCAACGCTGACATGGCCCACAGGGCGAAAACGGGGTGCCACGAGGCGAAAACAGGTCACTTGCGCACGGCTATCGGTTTTGCGCCTCTGCTAACTCCCGCACAATTTCATGGGAGCCGGTAGCGCCCAGATAGCGACCCGCAGTGGCGCTAATTGTAGTCGCAAACCATGTGCATATTTCCCCCATTAAGTTCTGTCAGTGAAATCAAATTTTTAACTTGCAAGAAGTTATTTTAAAAACTAAAGTTATGGCATTATAAACTACACAACAGTACAGGATATAGAGATCTTTCATTGTAGAGTATTCGCAACCATCATCATAGGCAGTCCCTCGAAATCGAGGAAGACTTGCTTCCACTCTAAAAGTGAGCTCTCAGCTGGCTGTACAGGCTGTACAGAGCGGCAAGATCAGGGCGAAGGAACAGCGAGAGACTGTAGAGGGACATGATCGAGGCCCAGGAGAGGTGCGAGTTCAGGGCCAGGCGCCCAGGGGCAGCACAGGCCAGCCCACACTATGATATGTGTGTGCACTAAGTCCGTGGAACAGAGCAGGTCTCCAGTCGTCTTGGATAACCCTTGCCACTAGACCAAGACCTAGCTCCGACAAGCCCATGTGGTGGCTGGGGTGCAACAGCCAGCCCACATTAAAAAAGTCCACGCACAGGCATCTTCCACCCTTCAACATGTAGGTCGGGACCTGGAATATTAGGCCCTTCATTCAAACACCTGTGAACTCATCCTTTTTTGGCGTGGAAGCAAGTCATCCTCATTTCGAGGGACTGCCTCTGATGTTGATGATGTACAGTCCAATGCGGGAATTAGTCTCTGTCACAGATGGGGCAGACAGTGGTTGAAGGAAAGGGTGGGTGGGGAGCCTGGTTTGCCGCACGCTCCTTCTCGTTGTCTGCGCTTGATTTCTGCATGCTCTTGGCAACGGGACTCGAGGTGCTCAGCACCCTCCTGGAAGCTCTTCCTCCCAGGTGCCGGTGGGGATGTTGTACTTTATCAAGAAGGCTTTGAGGGTGTCCTTGAAGCTTTTCCTCTGCCCACCTGGGGTTCGTTTGCAGTGTAGGAGTTCTGAGTAGAGCACTTGCTTAGGGAGTCTCATGTCAGGCATGCAGACGATGTTGCCCGACCAACGAAGCTGGTCGGGAATTCACAATAAATGTGTGTCATGCATATGGCATCCATATATGTAGAATAATGTGCTTTGTATTTCTAGTGTAAAGTAATTTTCATCTATAAATGATGGATGGCAAATACTTGCCTAGCCCTTTCCCTGTTGATATATTCAATCTTACTGTTAGACACATTTCTATCTTATGTTCTTGGATGAGGTAAATGAGGACAAAGCCATGGTAATATATTCTAAAACTTTTCAGGAAAATACTAACCCAAAATCCATACAATTTAGTTGTCTATTATAATTTTTTCAGATCACTCTAACCCCTCACCAGGCTATACCCTCTCCCTCCAGTCCACCTACAAATTACTTATTTTCCCCATGCAAATGTTGGGACCGTACAGTGGAACAGATTATAGCTATCTCCTTCAACCCCTTTCTGTTCTCAAAACCGGATCACACCACTGTGAAATCTGATCCAGCAAATGTCCTATTAATGTTGGCAGCTCTGTCAAGTCATGTTGTGTCAGGATTCTTTTCTGCTTTAAATTTTGAGGTCAGTTCGCCCGGGATCCAATTCTGATTCACTGAAAGTGCAAAGAATGAGGTGCAGGTGCGAACATGGCTCAGTTCTATACTGTTCACCTACTCTGCCCTTGGCTTTCTTGAAAAGCTGTCTCTTTATGATTTCAAAATCAAGTTGATGAAGCTTTGATATTGGCCTGAATTGAACCAAAACTGAGGTGAGTTAAATGTTTTTGTCAATGCTATCTCACCACTAAATCACCTCACCTACTCCCAAAAAACAGACTGCACTAATTAGTTCCGTTAATGGCAGACATCAGACCTGTTAGGTTTATGTATATATGTGCCTACTGCTAAATGTCAAAGCATTGTTTCCTTATCAGATTTTAAATAATATCACAATCTGCAGCTGCACATTTTCTGCTTCGTAACGCAATACCTCATGCTTGACTCTTTTTAAAAGCAAGCATGACAATATATGTTTGTAGCAATCTAATGCACTGTTGAGGCATACGCAATTCTAAGTTGGTTTCTGTTAATTAAAAATTTGTTCTTGGCATGTGGATGAGCCGGGCAGGGTGGCATTTATTGCCCATTTCTAGTTGCTACTAGGCATAGTAGTCGTGTTTTCTCACCCCCCATCCCCAAAGACAAGGGACCTCCACAAACACTTTTTTCTGCTGTCCCAGTGTTATTTTATGCACCATATACAGTGGACTATGTACAGTAGACACCTCAAATTGCTGGAGAAATACCACCAACGATGTCTCCGCAAGATCCTGCAAATCCCCTGGGAGGACAGACGCACCAACATCAGTGTTCTCGATCAGGCCAACATCCCCAGCATCGAAGCACTGACCACACTCGACCAGCTCCGCTGAGCAGGCCACATTGTCCGCATGCCTGACACAAGACTCCCGAAGAAAGCGCTCTACTCGGAACTCCTACACGGCAAGCAAGCCCCAGGTGGGCAGAGGAAATGTTTCAGGGACACTCTCAAAGCCTCCTTGATAAAGTGCAACATTCCCACCAACACTTGGGAGTCCCTGGCCAAAGACCGCCCTAAGTGGAGGAAGAGCATCCGGGAGGGCGCTGAACATCTCGAGTCTCGTCGCCTAGAGCATGCAGAAAACATGCAGCGGAAGGAGCATGCGGCAAACCAGTTCCACCCACCCTTTCCCACCAGAGACTGTAATTCCCATATTGGACTGTACAGGCGCCTGAGAACTCACTTTTAGAGTGGAAGCAAGTCTTCCTCTATTTCGAGGGACTGCCTATGATGATGATTATGCACTGTAGGTACGCACCCTTTTGCTTATTAAATGGCTGTCATAATTACACACAATGGACTGCTCATACAAAATTCCAGACTTGGCATGCAGGTACAGCAGGCGGTGAAGAAGGCAAATGGTATGTTGGCCTTCATAGCAAGGGGATTTGAGTATAGGAGCAGGGAAGTCTTACTGCAGTTGTACAGGGCCTTGGTGAGGCCCCGCCTGAAATATTGTGTTCAGTTTTGGTCTCCTAATCTGAGGAAGGATGTTCTTGCTATTGAGGGAGTGCAGCGAAGGTTCACCAGACTGATTCCCGGGATGGCAGGACTGACATATGAGGAGAGACTGGATCGACTGGGCCTGTATTCACTGGAGTTTAGAAGGGATCTCATAGAAACATATAAAATTCTGACAGGACTGGACAGGTTAGATGCAGGAAGAATGTTCCCGATGTTGGGGAAGTCCAGAACCAGGGGACACAGTCTAAGGATAAGGGGTAAGCCATTTAGGATTGAGATGAGGAGGAACTTCTTCACTCAGAGTGTTGTTAACCTGTGGAATTCCCTACCGCAGAGAGTTGTTGATGCCAGTTCATTGGATATATTCAAGAGGGAATTAGATATGGCCCTTGCAGCTAAAGGGATCAAGGGGTATGGAGAGAAAGCAGGAACCGGGTACTGAAGGAATGATCAGCCATGATTTTATTGAATGGTGGTGCAGGCTCGAAGGGCCGGATGGCCTACTGCTGCACCTATTTTCTATGTTTCTATGGGCTAGACTCCACTTCACATCGCCCATCTAAGGCCCATCTATGGCCCAAAACGGACCTCTATCGCCCATTTTGAGCAAAAAGTGTAAACTAGGCCCAAAATATCGCCAGAAAAATAGGCCCCCAAGTTTCCACTTTGATCGCTGAGATAATCGCCCAAATGATCGCCCACACAAGGCCCATCCCAAGTTTCAGCACTTAGCATGCACTTCGCTGGGCCGATGCAAGGCCCAAAAGAGTGCTCAAAAATAGTTGCTTTTTCAGGGCCTTAGAAAGGGAAATGGGCACTACGGACGCCATTTTTAGCCTCTGAGGAAGGGTGGAGAATTGTTCTGAGTTATTTAGAGAGTAAAATTGAAGCAAATTGTACTCAGAAATTTGGGACAGGGTATATAAATAGGTATTATCACCTTATTTATGCTAAATAGATCTCATATATTGGAATTATTTAGTAAATAGCTTTTACATAGTGAAGTTATTTAATGATATTCCATGGGGAAACAGAATAAACAAACAAATCTGCATGAAGAACAGTATGTTGTAAAACTTATGTAAATAAGAGAGAAGGTAAAAAAGTTGGAGAAAAATTTTTTTTTATTAACAAACAAATTTTTTTTCAAGAACTAATGAACAACACCCTCTCTCCAACGCTCTGCTCAGAAGACCAGCTGGAGAAGTTCTGGCAGAACTCGCTCCAGGATGCTGGAAACCGACTCCAGTTTGCAGAGAACTGGCTCCAGTTCGCAGAGAATCCCGCGAACCCTTGGATAAGGTCGCGACCAATCATGACCATCTCCCTGCACAGGGAAATCAAGCTCTCTGTCTGGCCCTCCAAGGCAGGCGATTGCTCGCCACGCTGACCAGACCTCCGTGGGGTCAGCGTTTGCAATGTGACGTGCCTTGGCGTCGCCACCTGCACACCGCTTGGTCCCGGTGCTTCTTCCATCTCAACTGAGATGGCCATAGGTTGTTACCCCCCCCACAAAAAAATCTCTTCTTCTTCCGTCTCCTCCTCCTCCTCCTCCTCCTGCTGAAGCACAGCAGCAGGAGTCTGCAGTGGCTCCTCTTCTTCTTCAGCCTCCTGCGATGTTGGAGACGATTCAATGGTAGTGGACTCCAAGGACTCGACAACCACTTGACCTTTAATTTGATAAACAATGTTTAACAATTCAAATCATTGCATTACAATTTTTCTCAAACTCAAAACATCGCAATGCTTTCCATTACCCCATATGCACAGGTGATCACAAGGTTTAACATGACCTAACATGACCTCATTCGAACATCTATAGTACATCACCATTATATATCAGATTATATTATAATTGCATAACATTACATTGTAATTGCATAACATTACATGCGTAACTACGATATTTTCAGTATTTACTAATGATTCACACATTGCACAATGCACATTTCTCATTACTCACATGTCTCAAGGGTGGGTTCGGCCACACCACGGGATGTGAGCGAACGGCTTTCTGGCCCCACCAAGGCCACCGCGAGCTCCTCGTAAGCACTTAAACTATGCATCATGGCAGAGCCCCGCCCGTCCTGCGTTGCTCATGATTATTGATCGAGATCTTCTTCTGTAAATGATACGATAACATTGCACGGCATAAGCAAATGGATCAAGCAATTTAAGACATTGAAGACATTTAAGACTGACAGATTTAAATGTTCTATTACAAATTAGCATTACGTTGCATATTTCACACTACAACATTTAACTTTATGCTGGGTTGCATAAATTTATTCATAATTTCGTTATGTTTAAATGTAACCAAATAACATTGCAGATTCTAGTTACTATTTAGATCATTAAATAATACATAAATATAAATTTCAACTTAATCTCGCAGCTGCCGGTAGGCTGTTCCACCGTTTGCAGCACTTGTCTGGTGTGCATGTTTCATTAGAGGCCGACGTGACCATGTCGACAATGTCAGACCAAATCCTCCGATATGCATGGGGTGGAGGTTTCCCATGCCCACCCCGTGTCAGATCCTCCCACCTGGTGCTGACAGCATTCACGAGGGCCTCATTGGCCTCCTCGCTGAAGGGCTTGGCCCTACGCCTCTCAAATGATCCCTCCATGTCGATTAATATCAGATAAATCAGACCACAAAATGCTTTCTCCTCTCTCTCTCTCTCTCTCCCCGATCCTCACAGAGCTTCTGAGCATGTGTGATGATCCCTGACCTCCCAAAACACGGGAAGGAACATCAACCTGAAAAAAAAATCAACCTGCACATGCGCAGTAATGCGTTGCTAGGGAAGCTTTTTTTTCATTTACTTCTGTTTTCTTTGGGCGATCGTGAGATCACCGAGAAATCACATCACCCATTTGACATCGCTGGGCTAAGGCCGAGTGGAAAATCGCGGGAAAAAAATGGGCCTTGTGTCAGCGATCAGCATGGGCAATAGGTCCCGCATTGCTGGAACATGGCCCATTTTTTTCGGCCTTAGCCAGAAAGTGGAAAGTCTAGCCCTATGTTTCTATGTTATTTACTCGGCAATGGTATCAAAACATGTAAAAAAAAATGTGACTTTTCTGAAGATTTAGAGATGTTCCCTAGAATTGTTTTCACGTTCTGAGAGATATTCACAGTTTTCCAGATGTGCCGTGGTTTCCTTTCATACAGCATCAACTGATGGTTTAATGTAATTGTCTGCTGAAAAATGCTATGAAGAATTCAAGGAATGTACTGAGCTGGAAAACTTCTGTTTATAGGGAGCTCTGAATAAGTAAAACAAAGCACTCATATTTTTAATTTTTGCCCTTCCTTTAAAGGCAGTGACTTAAGCTTGGGTGCAGTTCCAAAGGCACCAGGAGCCCTCACCCACTGACCATTCTCAATGTACAATTATAGACAGGGGGTGTTGACATGTTATTTGACCAAGGTAGGTATCACAGCCAAGCCTAGTCCTTTCATCACCTGAAATCCAGCAAGAGTTATTGGATAAGGATCAAGAGCAGGAACCTGGGCTAAATTTTCCCTCACTAGTCCAGACATGTCAAATGTGCATTGTCTAAATAATATACTTTTGTGGTTCTATTAACTGAAAATCATATCCTAATAATCTATTTGTCTCATGTCAGAACTTTCAAACTATCCTTGTTACAGTACAATAGCCAATTTACAAGATATAACAAAACTATGGAAGCCATGACCTTTTAGCACTAACCACATTTGTAAAGCGCTTTAAGCACAATATAAATGCAAGTCCTTCTTTCTGTTATTTCTGCCACTGAAGGACTGAGGCCAATCATACTGTCTCTGCTACCACCCTATCTGAGGTCTGGTAACTCAACACAGACCAGAATCGAACCAATGACATTCCTGGTTGGTATGGCTCAGGGAAGCATTTCAACTACTCAACAACTCCGTCATTACACTCAGTATGTTAAAGGAACAGCAGAGTGCACAGAGTGCATCAGTAGATTGTCTGTTCTGTGCCACAAAACTGGAAAAAGTGTCAGTACTGTGACAAACCTATCATTGCCAGATACATAAATCTCTAACGGAGTCATTAAATACTCAATGCTCTGGGGACACACAGTGCATATTCTGCAAGGAAGTCTGGAGCAAATAATAGAACTCATTCAGAATTGTTAACATTCTCTGTAGCGGTTTGCTATACTTTTAACCACAATAGTATTCATTAACTTTGCGACGAATTGCACCGCTCAGAAAGTGGAATGCAACATCCTAGAAGGTTATAGATGCAAAATCATTTTTTTAAATTCATACTCAGGATGTGGGTGTTGTTGACAAGACTGACATTTATAGCCCATCCCTAGTTGTTTGATGCACATTAGTGCGTTGCTGGGCCACTTCAGAGGGCAGTTAAGAGTCAACTACATTGATGTGAGTATGGTGTCACATTTATTTTTTGTCTTATAACACTCCTGTGAAACGCCTTGAGATATTTTACTACGTTAAAGGCCATATAAATACAAGTTGTTGTTGTTTCATATAAGCCAACCAAAGAAGGCAGATTTCCTTCCCTAAAGAACATTAGCGAACCAATTGGGTCTGTACAACAATCCGACAGCTTCATGGTCACTGATAAGTTTTTTATTCCATATTTTTTTTAATTGAATTCAAATTCTCAAATTGCTATGGCGTGATTTGAATTTACGTTCTCCAGATTATTATTCCAGGCCTCTAGATTACAAATCCAGTCATTTAATCACTACACTGCCATAAGGGGTTTTATTAAGGGGTTGAAAGGGGAGATAGAGACTTGAAGATAGTGGCATTAAATCATATGAAGAAAGAGCAAGGAATTGGGACTAAAAAGATAAAGATCTGGCATGGCTCACAGAATGGTGAAGCAGGCTTGCTGGGTCGAAAGGCCGACTCCTGTTCCTATGTTCAATGTCGTTTATATTGATAGATGAATCCAATCTGGGCTTGATTAAGCTAAGCCGAAGCAGACAAAATGGAGTAGCTCTCTTTATTTAATTGTAGTAATGGCATTCTGTTTCTGGTAGAGTGACTTGGGATTAGTTATTGCTCATTTCTATCTATGTGACTGAAGATGATTAAGATACAAAGAACAGTAAAGGGTCACAAAACCGATAGTAAGAGCTATTTTACAATTACATTAGGAAAAGGAGGATGGTCAGGAACAATGTTGGCCCCTTAAAAACTGAAAGCGGTGACATTGTCAATGATTATAAGGAAATGGTGGACATGTTGAATAATGACTTTGCGTCAGTATTTACAGAAGAGGAAAAGAATAGCATGCCAGAAATCTCAAGGAAACTAATATTAAATCAGGGACACAGACTCAATAAAATTAAGGTAGGCAAAATAAAAGTAATGAAGAAATTAATGGCATTAAAGAGTGACAAATCCCCAGGGCCAGATGGTTTCCATTCCGGGGTTTTAAAGGAAGTAGGTGAGCACATTGCAGATGCCCTAACTATAATCTTCCAAAGTTCTCTCGATTCAGGAATCGTTCCTTTAGATTGGAAAATTGCGCATGTGACTCTGCTATTTAAGAATAGCAAGAGAGGGAACCCAAAGAATTATAGACCAGTTAGCCTAACATCTGTTGTCAGGAAATTGCTCCAGTCCATAATTAAGGATAGGGTGACTGAACACCTCAAACATTTTCAGTTGATCAGAGAGAGCCAACATGGATTTGTGAAATGTAGGTCATGCCTGACAACGCTGATTGAATTTTTTGTGGAGGTGACTAAAGTAGTGGACAGGGAAATGTATCTGGATGTTGTTTATATGGACTTCCAGAAAGCATTTGATAAAGTCCCATATAAGAGACTGTTAACTAAGGTAGAAGCAAATTATTGACCTGGTTAGGAAATTAGTTGAGTGGCAGGAGACAGAGAGAAGGTATAATGGTAGGTACTCAAATTGCCAGTATGTGACTAGTGGTGTCCCGCAGGGATCTGTGTTGGGGGCTCAACTATTCACAGTATTTATTAACAACTTAGATGATGGCATAGAAAGTCATATATCCAAATTTGCCGATGACACAAAGATAGGCAGCATTATAGGCAGTGTAGATGAAAGCATAACATTTCGAAGGGATATCAACAGATTAAGTGAATGGGCAAAACTGTGGCAACTGGATTTCAATGTAGGCAAATGGGAGGTCATCCATTTTGGACCTAAAAAGGATAGAACAGGGGACTTTCTAAATGGTGAAAAGCTAAAAACAGTGGAGTCCAAAAAGATGTTGGGGTCCAGGTACATAGATCATTAAAATGTCATGAACAGGTACAGAAAATAATTAAAAAGGCGAATGGAATGCTGGCCTTTATATCTAGAGGACTAGAATACAAGGGGTAAAAGTTATACTGCAGCTATACAAACCCTGGTTAGACTGCACCAGAAGTACTGTGAGCAATTCTGGGCACCACACCTTGGAACGGATATATTGGCCATGGAGGGAGTGCAGCGTAGCTTTACCAGAATGATACACGGACTTCAAGGGTTAAGTTATGAGAAGAGATTACACAAATTAGGATTGTATTCTCTAGAATTTAGACAGTTAAGGGGTGATCTGATCGTAGTTTTCAAGATATTAAGTGGAACAGATAGGGTGTTCTACTATTTCTGCTGGTTGGGGAGTTTAGGACGAGGGGGCATGGTCTAAAAATTAGAGCCAGACCTTTCAGGAGTGAAACTGGGAAACACTTCCACACAAAGGGTGGTGGAAGTTTGAAACTTCCGCAAACGGCAATTGATACTTGATCAATTGTTAATTTTAAATCTGAGATTGATAGCTTTTTGTTAACTAAAGGTATTAAGGACTATGGGCCAAAGGCGGATATATGGAGTTAGGTCGCAGATCAACCATGATCTCATTGAATGGCGTAACAAGCTCGAGGGGCTCAATGGTCTACTCTTGTTCCTATGTTCCTAAGTACAATAGTTTGGCCCAAAAATTGGGGTCGGAGGCTTCCTGCGGGCGGACGCTTCTGACCAAAATTCTTTTTACGGAAGTACCTGGTGGTCCTGGAGCAACGTATACTTGTTGTCCGAGGCCTAGATGCGCAGCCCAGCATATGGGCTCACGCATCCCAGGAATGTAAGCACAACCTCGTGATCCTAGAGCACCAAAGAACATGGAGTATTCTCATTGATAATAATGGGAGCTCCGTTTGTACAAGCTCCCATTACTATAAATGAGAATACCCCCAAAAACACAGAAACACAACACAATAAAAAAAACACTTCACATATTTAAAATTAATTGAATTTGGAATTCATTAAATGTTTTAGACAAAAAAATTATTTCTTTTAATTTTTTTTAATATGTTTTAATAGGTGTAAAAATAATCACGGCCTCATCGAGTGCATGCGCACATCGTACGCACCCAGAGAGGCCGCACTTTACGTCCCATTGTGATTGATGAGAGCTGTGCAAGGAGATGAAATAAAATCTGTAGGGTCAGAGCTAATGCCTGTCACTATCTCAAAACGATCTTGTTTTGTTTTTGTTGTTCCAGGTATGAGTTTTAGAACTGAACAATTCTGTAAAATCAGATTCAGATTCATGTTTCCAGCTGAAAGTTCAATGTTCAGATCTCTCGAACAGGGGCACAGGTAATCCATAGAAGAAAGCCCCGATCACTTTCAGGTGTTCAGTCAAAGGTGCATCCAAAATTTAAAGTGAAAAAAATAGTGGAAAACTGTCACACCCAATTGAGATTTATTTGGGCTCAAAAACTATTTCACAGCTTATTCGTCCCATGTAAGTATCTTACCTTTAATATATGTAAAGAAGAAAGAAAGATTTGCATTTCTATAGTGCCTTTCACGACCACTGCACGTCCCAAAGCACTTTGCAGCCAATTAAGTACTTTTTTGAAGAGTAGTCATTGTTGTAATGTAAGAAACGTTGGTTAACCGTATCTACACACCAGCACAAGCTGGTTTTGTATCAGGGGAAGTCGGGTACCGGAGATGTGCCTGATAGGGCACTTGTGCTGGCATTGCAAACCACTATTTTGGGACCGCTATCTTTGGTAATGATGTCAATATTAGGATAGGGATAGGAAAGTAAACACTTTTCTACTTTTTGTACGTCTGGGGTCAATTACAGATTGGATTTGATGCAGGGTGCCGGGTCGGGCTGCACGTGTCGAATGCCAGCGGCCCCGACCTGCAAGGAGCATCATCAGGTCGGGGCCTTCAAAGGAGCGTACCACTTCAAGGTACAGCGCGTGCTGGAGAGCGACGGTTGTCAAAAGGGCGGCCGGATTGGACGTCACCAAGGTCCAGGTCACTGATTGGAGCGTGGGCAGGTACAGCAGGAGTGGCGAGGTTGGGGCACAGGAGCGGCGAGAGATCGTGGAGCGACGTGATCGAGGCCCAGGAGAGGCGCGGGTTCGGGGCCCAGAAGAGGCGAGGGCCCAGGGGCAGCACGGACCACACTGCAATATGTGCGTGCACTAGGCTCGTGCAGCAGAGCTGGTCTCCAGTCGTCTTGGTTAATCCTTGCCACTGGACCAAGACCTAGCTCTGTCAAGCCCGTGTGGTGGCTGGTGTGCAACGGCCAACACGCGTTAAAAAAATCCAAGCACAGGCATCTTCCACCCTTCAAAATGTAGTTCGGGACCTGGAATCGAAACACCTGTGAACTCATCCCTTTTTGGTCTGGAAGCAAGTCATCCTCGACACGAGGGACCGCCTATGATGATGGATTTGATGCAGGGTAAATTTTCTATTGCATTGTTGCACTAGAGTGTCTTAATCTAAACCACAGGAGAAGATGGTTATTGTACTAGTGTAATATTTCCTTATCCCACACCACCCATCCTTATGGTCTCTTTGAGTGACACAGCCAGTTAAAACCTGGACCAAAATTGTATTTGTATAACCAAGGCAAGTCTTCAAGCCTTTTTAGATCTTAACCACCACTCCCATTTCTCAGACAATAGGTGCTGGTAATGGAGAATGGTTGCACCAGAGCTACAGGGAGTGGAGAGGATGTGGGCTGGTGCTGTGGATGTGGACCCCTATTGGTCCACAGCCAGCAGGGTGGTACACATCCAAGGGGCCTACCTGGCTTTCTCTTCCACCTTCCTGGACCTCTGAAGTCTTCTTCTCTTTGCCAGATTTCCCATGCCTCCCTCCCTCTCTGCTATAACCATTTACAACTCTTCTACACCCATCTTTTGTTTAATTACTTGTGCCATTACCACCGGCTTTTGTTTTGCACCATTGACCCTTTTGTCTTTAATCAATCCTGCCCTCCACTCTATCACATGTTTTGCACCATTGACCCTTTTGTCTTTAATCACTCATGCCCTCCACTGTATCACAGGCATCTCCCTTTTGTTTCTTTCCTCTTCCCATCTGCCCCCCACGACCCACCCCATCCCCTTCCCACGCCTTTTCGCTGGCATTGTACTTGTTTAAAAACTGTTAGGGGGGACATTGGGGTCGCTTGCAGCAGCTGTTAGCGCCTTCGGGGGGTGCTAACGGGCCGCAAATGACTTCGCCCGTGCGCGGCGCCGCTAATGGCTCCCGCTAAATTCCAGCATCACCACGTGCAGCAATCCGTTTTCGCCTTGGAGCACAAATTCGTGAGCGCCCCCTGAAGCTGCGCCGGGCGATGACAGCGACAGCTTCAGGGGCGCGAACCGGGTTGCAGGCCACTTGCGGGAGTTCAAGGGGAGGTGGCATGCTATCAAAAAAAAATCGTTCGACTTATGTGTCACAGCCCATTGCATCCTCCCACGCGGGGTCCGTGCCGTGATCTGGCTGCCCAGCGCTCCGCTTGAGTGCCAGGCTGATGCCACGGCATCCCACTCCCTGGTGGTCCGAGGTAGGAACCCACAGAGTCTGCAGCTTGGCCCCGCTCCCTGTAATTCTGCCCCCTTTGCGCTCCACTTCCTCTCGGGGACGGTACCCCCAATTTCGCGATCGGAGCGGAACTTTCGCGCCTGGCACAAGAAATTCTGTCTCGCAGCTGATACCACCCCTAAATGGGACGCTGCGTAACTTCCCTCTCGTTAATCATCACATCCTCCAGGACTTACGTAAGGTCATCGACCAGAAACGTTAACTCTGTTTCTCTCTCCACAGATGCTGCCTGACCTGCTGAATGTTTCCAGCAATTTCTGTTTTTATTTCAAGTTAGTTTGTTACTTCATTACCAGCACAATGATACCCAACCCTCCAAGAAGCATGTTTATAGCAATAATGTACAGAGCACAATTTCAAAATTTGCAGATGACACAAAACTTGGAAGTATAGTGAACATTGAGGAGGATAGTGACAGACTTCAAGAAGATATAGACATGCTGGTGAAATGGACGGATACATGGCAAGTGAAATTTAACGCAGAAAAATGCGTAGTGATACATTTGGTAGGAAGAACAAGGAGAGACAATATAAACTAAAGGGTACAATACTAAAGGGGGTGCATGAACAGAGAGACCTGGAGGTATATGTACACAAATCGTTGAAGGTGGAAGGTTGAGAAAGCATTTAAAAAAGCAAATAGGATCCTGGGCTTCATAAATAGAGGCATGGAGTACAAAAGCAAGGAAGTTATGATGAACCTTTATAAAACACTGGTTCGGCCTCAACTGGAGTATTGTGTCCAATTCTGTGCACCGCACTTTAGGAAGGATGTGAAGGTCTTAGAGAGGGAGCAGAGAAAATTTACGAGAATGATTCCAGGGATGAGGGACTTCAGTTACATGGATAGACTGGAGAAGCTGGGGTTGTTCTCCTTAGAGCAGAGAAGGTTGAGAGGAGATTTGATAGAGGTGTTCAAAATCATGAGGGGTCTAGACAGAGTAGATGGAGAGAAACTGTTCCCATTGGCGGAAGGGTCGCGAACTAGAGGACACAGATTTAAGGTGATTGGCAAAAGAACCAAAGGCAACATGAGGGAAAACCTTTTTACGTAGCGAGTGGTTGGGATCTGGATTGCACGGCCTGAAAGGTTAGTGGAGGCAGATTCAATCATGGCTTTCAAAAGGGAATTGGATAAGTAGTTGAAGAAAAAACATTAGCAGGGCTACGAGGAAAGTGCAGGGGAGTGGGACTAGCTGAAGTACTCTTGCAGAGAGCCGGCACGGGCTCGACGGGCCGAATGGCCTCCTTCTGTGCTGTAACCATTCTATGATTCTATTCTCTGATTTTTTTTTAGGCTTGACTTGTAATTAACCAACACAAAACTGTCCCAAAATGTAGTGCTAATGTAACAATTTCACTCATCAAATTAGTGGTCGGTAGCACCATGTCACTTAACTTTTCAAAAAGGAGCTAAGTAAATATGTAGCTCAGAATGGATTTGGAGGCTAGAGGGATAGATATAGACGTCACTTTTTTGGGGTTTTGGCCTGAGATATTCTCGGTTTCAAAATCACTGGTCATTTCCTTAAGTGGATCTTGCATCTCCTTCATTCCAGAGTGCATCGTTTACTGCCCAATATCTGATTAGAAAATAGAATGAAGAGGGATCGCAACAGAGAATCCTTGCTCTATGGTGGTTATGTTACTGGACTAATAATCCAGAAGCCTAGACTAATGATCCAGAGACATGAGTTCAAATCCCACCACGGCAGCTGGAGAATTTAAATTTAATGAAGTAAATCTGGAATAGAAGGCTAGTATCAGTGACCACTACCAGATTATCGTAAAAAAACATTTTCACTAATGTTCTGGAGGGAAGAAAACCTGCCGTCCTTACCCGGTCTGGCCCATATGTGAATCCAGACCCTCATCAAAGAGATTGACACTTAACTGCCCTCTGAAATGGCCTAGCAAGCTATTCAGTTGTAAGGTGGCTCACCATCTCCTTCTCGTGGGCAATTAGGGATGGGCAATAAATGCTGACATTTCCGTGAATGAATTTTTAAAAATCTGCATTGTCTTCTCTATAGGGAAGGCAGAGTATAAAAACACACCATCAGGACAAATCACAACTTCAAACCAACAACTGGTTTATTTTAAACAAAATACACGAATGAACAGTCTCACAGTGAAAACTAGCAATTTGGTTATGAAACAATAAGCACAATTCACTAAAACTCTTTGAAAATTGACTGACCTCCTCTAACTTAGCTATTGAAGCAGAGCAGTATGGATGGATAAATATTTGGCAGTTTTGCTTGATTACCTTTGGGGATCAGAGAATATTCATACAGAACTTTCCTGCTGGAGCTTAAATAGGTGGGGTAGAGTATATGATAGATTAGATTGTAAATGGTCTGTGGGAGGGATGGACTTGATAGCACCATAGAGGTTTAATAAAGTCCGTGCTGCTCCAGTTACTTTAAGGTATATTATCAGGCAACAGAGGTGATATCTGCATTTCATGTGACCTTGTCCATAACCTGCCCAGGACTAGTCGGTGCTGTCAAATGGTCCAAAGTGGAAAGATATACCATGTTTCCCAACACAGTATCCCGTTCCCTTATTAAACTTGTATATAAACTAAAAATGTTTTGAAAGATAAGGGGTGGGATTTTTGGCTCAGTGTTGCCTCTGTTTTCACCCCGGAGGGGCGGCAGTGAGCTCTCCCGGACGGGTGGCCAGCTTCTAGCGCCTCGCCGGTGTTTTCGGGGCCGGTTTTGGTGGGATGCAGAGTATTACCGCCTGAAAGAGGTGTGCAACGCCCCTGGTTGCAACACCGGCTCGATTTTTGGCTCCTGTCCGACTCTTACTGCTGCATAGAACACCGTGCTGGGACCGCCCGTGAAAGCGGGTGGTCCAAGCTATAGCGGCTGCAGTGAGGGAAGGAATGTCCACCTCAGGTAAGTGTGATTGGTGCTTTTGGCGATTTATGTTGTGGCGGCATGAGTTATTTATTGGGAATGTTTTTGGTGGGTTTTTTTCAGTTATTTTTTTCTCCCTAGGCCTCTCTTAGAGTGCTCCAAGGCCGGCTGTTTAGCTCGGGATTTTCGCATGCTCAGCCGGCCTAGCGCCCTAAGAGAGGTGTGCAACGCCTCCCTTAGCACTCTGCCCCACACTCAGGACCCAGCTGCCCAATTTTGCTGACTGAGGTGCAAACTTTTTCCATGCAGTATCAGGACCACCCTGCCGTCATTAATGCCTCAAAATTGTAAAAGCTGAAAATCCAGCCCTTAATGTATCAGAATAACCAAAGCAAACTGTTGGATTGTAAAGTACATCGAATAATTATCTAGTGAGCTGTGCCTGTATCTAATGGATGATAATGTACAATAAACATTTATTTAGTCCTGTCTGTTCCTCGCGCTGTGCATTCAAATATGCAAAGTGGACAATTCTTAGGACCATAGTTCTGAAATTCTGTTAGCAAACATTGTCAATTTTGTCAATTTATCTAAATGACAAATGCACTAACAGTGTTCCTATCTTTTTCTTCACTGTCATTATTTATTTAGCTTGTCAGTATTTGACCTGTGAGACTGACAAAAAAGATTAAGGTGCATCATTGCATCAAAAGGTAATTCAGCCACATAAAGCCCGTGGGCTCCCCACACAGAGTTGCTGCAATTAGACATTGGTTCATTTAAGCGATTGTCCAATACCGCAATAACATTTTTCTAAGTCAAGATCAGAGGATTAACTAGTAGACAGTATTTACTTGGTGGTACATCAGCAATTTATTTTCCAGTTTTTTTTTAAATTGAGAAATCTAGTTGAAGGAATGAGGCCCTTAAGAACATAAGTAATAGGAGCAGGAGTAGGTCATACAACCTCTCGAACCTGCTCCATCATTCAATAAAATATTGGCTGATCTTCAACCACAACTCCACTTTCCCACCTGAAACCATATCCCTTGATTCCCTTAGAGTCCACAAATCTATCGATCTCAGCCTTGAATACACTCAACGACTGAGCGTCCACAGCCCTCTGGAGTAAAGAATTCCAAAGATTCACAACCCTCTGAGTGAAGAAATTTCTCCTCGTCTCAGTCCTAATTTCAAATTCAGATGGAGGGTGAGAAAGTTGGATCTCTAACCAGCGTACTAAGCTTAATTAAAGGAAACTATGAAGGTATGAGGGTAGAGTTGGGTAAAGTGGACTGGGAAAATAGATTAAAGTGTAGGACGGTTAATGAACAATGGTCTACATTTAAGGAGATATTTCACAACTCTCAGGAAAAATATATTCCAGTGAGGAGGAAAGAGAAAAGATAGCCATCCATGGCTAACTAAAGAAATAAAGGACGGTATCCAATTAAAAACAAGAGCTTACAAAGTGGCCAAAACTAGTGGGAGAACAGAAGACTGGGAAGCGTTTAAAAGCCAGCAAAGAACGACTAAAAAAATGATTAAGAAAAGGGAAGAAAGACTATGAAAGTAAGCTAGCACAAAATATAAAAACAGATAGCAAGAGTTTCTATAGGTATATAAAAAGGAAAAGGGTGGCTAAAGCAAATGTTGGTCCCTTAGAGGACAAGACCAGGGAATTAGTAATGGGGAACATGGAGATGGCAGAAACTCTGAACAAATATTTTGTATCAGTCTTTACGGTAGAGGACACGAACAATATTCCGACAGTGGATAGTCTAGGGGCTATGGGGGGGAGGAACTTAACACAATCACAATCACAAAGAAAGTGGTACTCAGTAAGATAATGGGACTAAAGTCAGATAAATCCCCTGGACCTGATGGCTTGCATCCTAGGGTCTTAAGAGAAGTAACGGCAAAGATTGTGGATGCATTGGTTGTAATTTATCAAAATTCCCTGGATTCTGGGGAGGTCCCAGCAGATTGGAAAACTGCAAATGTAATGCCCTTATTTAAAAAAGGAGGGAGACAAAAAGCAGGAAACTATGGGGTCAAGTTTCGGGCCACGCCTAGAATGACGCAGCCCCAACATGGACGCCCATTTTTCATGCCTAAAAGCGTGACAAAAATGTACCTTGCAATTCTCGGGTTCCCTGCAGGTCCCTCGGAGCTCAGCACGGTGCGCAGACATCAGCAGGGGGCGGGGCCATAGAGTCGCAACGATTCTGCAAGTGCAGGGGCGGTGGGGCTAAGTCAAATGAGAGAACGTCGTGCCGGCAGTCCTGTGCGTACACGCGCAGTGGCCCATAAACATTGGCACTCGGCCATTTTTAAAGGAACTTGAAGAAAAGTGCTGATTTGTCTCGTGGACCTCTGGAAAGGCTTGGGATTGAATTTTGGTGATTTTTTGGTGTCTGAAGGAGTGCTTTTAGCAGCACTGTTGAAAAAATCACCTGCTGAAATCAGTGAGTGCTGCTTTTCACTGCTAAACTTCCAGAACAGATGCTGCATAGGTGCATGCAAAATAAGGACTATGTGTTTTGAAAAATAAGAGTGTCAATTCAATACAGCAATGGAACAATGTCCACCAAGAACAAAGAATTTGAGGAAGTGGAGATATTAGTCAAAGTCATTGAGCAGAGATAGCAGGAGCTAGATACCAGCAACAGAGGTCGCATAAAAGTGCCTCCTAAAGAAGTGAAGAAACGCTGGAACCAAGTTGCAGAAGATTACTGTGCAGTGGTGCATTCCATGAGATCTGGAAGTCAGTGTAAAACGAAATGGCACGACCTTGGTCAAGTAGTTAGTGTAAGAAATATTTTCATTTTTTAATGTAATCGTAATTGTAACGTGACTATCTGTATGTCCCACCCTGCAGAAAGACGCACTCAGTAAAAAGTTATATTTTACTCTTTGCAGAAGAAATTGGCCCACAACAAAAGGGAAGCAACTCGAACAGGAGGAGGCACGCCCAATCTGCATCCACTGACACCCTTGGAACAAAAGGTAGCTGCCATGATGAGTCGTACATGGAGAAAAGCAATCAGTACAGCACAAGCTGGGCCCACACGCGAGGAAGAGGGTAAGTCCTGAAAATGCATCGTGGCTCTTCAAATCAACTTGCTGCCTGGCCTGCTATGTGTGAGAGTACTCATGCCACCCATCCTGCTCCCTCCCTTGCTGTTAAATATTTGACTGTTCTGATGTATTTTACAGAACATGATGATGATGATGCTGCTGCTGCCGCCAACCCTGAGGATCCTGAAGATACAGAACAAGAACCAGTACAACCAGATGCGGACGATCCAGATGTGGATGATGGTGGCGATCACTGAAATGTCTACAGGGGAGAGTTTCCAAATGAATGTTTATGAGCCCCCATTAAGGGGCATCAGAGTTTCAACCCCTTGCATAGGTTCTGGTTCCACCTTCCATGGTTTTGCTACCGATGTTGCGGGTCCCAATGGTGCTGCTGGTGTAATGCAGCAGTTTACAGCCAGTGCACCACTGTCCGAGCCTGCGCTTCCCACTCGCATAGGTTCTGGTTCCACCTTCCATGGTTTTCATTCTGATGTTGCGGATCCCAGTGCGAGCAGCAGGAGTCCGGGGACAGCGGAGCGGCCTATAAAGGCCCAGCATCGTTCGGAGAGGCGGGAGTGTGAGCAGCAGGAGCCCGGGGAGTGTTGAGAGGCTTATAAAGGCCCAGCGTCATTTGGAGAGGCATGCTTGTGCAGCTGCAGTGGGGAGAGAAGTCAAAAAAATAGAAAGAAATCGAAAGATGACGTCACAGCTAAGGGGATAAGTGATTGGCTGGTGATTGGTGAGTAGCTTTTCTTTTTCTTCACTGTATCCGTAAGTAACCCTGAGCATTGTTGTTGCCAATTTAAGTTAATCTAGGGGTTAAATCATTGCAGGACAGCTCGGACACGTGTTATGCTCCTCTTGTACTATGTGGGAAATCAGGGATGCCTCCGGTGTCCCTGACTACGTGTGCGGGAAGTGTATCGGCCTCCAGCTCCTGACGGACCGCGTTGCGGAACTGAAGTTGCGGGTGGAATCACTCTGGAGCATGCATGATGCTGAGAATGATGTGAATAGCACATTTAGTGAGTTGGTCTTAACGCAGGTAAAGGGTCCACAGCCAGATAGGGAATGGAAGACCAACAGGAAGAGCAGTGCAAGGAAAGTAGTGCAGGGATCCCCTGTGGTCATCCCCCTGCAAAACAGACACACCGCTTTGGGTACTATTGAGAGGGATGACTCATCAGGGGAGAGCAGCAGCAGCCAGGTTCATGGCACCGTGGGTGGCTCTGCTGCACAGGAGGGCAGGAAAAAGAGTGGGAGAGCAATAGTGATAGGGGATTCGATTGTAAGGGGAATAGATAGGCGTTTCTGCGGCCGCAACCGAGACTCCAGGATGGTATGTTGCCTCCCTGGTGCAAGGGTCAAGGATATCTTGGAGCGGGTGCAGGACATTCTGGAAAGGGAGGGTGAACAGCCAGTTGTCGTGGTGCATAGAGGTACCAACGATATAGGTAAAAAACGGGATGAGGTCCTACAAGACGAATTTAGGGAGCTAGGAGTTAAATTAAAAAGTAGGACCTCAAAAATAGTAATCTCAGGATTGCTACCAGTGCCACGTGCTAGTCAGAGTAGGAATCGCAGGATAGCTCAGATGAATACGTGGCTTGAGCAGTGGTGCAGAAGGGTGGGATTCAAATTGCTGGGACATTGGAACCGGTTCTGGGGGAGGTGGGACCAGTACAAACCGGACGGTCTGCACCTGGGCCGGACCGGAACCAATGTCCTAGGGGGAGTGTTTGCTCGTGCTGTTTGGGTGGAGTTAAACTAATATGGCAGGGTGATGGAAACCTATGCAGGGAGACAGAGAGGAATAAAAAGGAGACAGAAGCAAAAGATAGAAAGGAGAATAGTAAAAGTGGAGGGCAAAGAAACCCAAGGCAAAAAACAAAAAGGGTCACTTTACAGCAGAATTGTAAAGGGTCAAAGTGTGTTAAAAAGACAAGCCTGAAGGCTCCGTGCCTCAATGCAAGGAGTATTCGGAATAAGGTGGACGAATTAACTGTGCAGATAGCAGTTAACGGATACGATGTGATTGGCATCACGGAAACATGGCTCCAGGGTGACCAAGGCTGGGAACTCAACATCCAGGGATATTCAGCATTTATGAAGGATAGACAGAAAGTGAAAGGAGGCGGGGTGACGTTGCTGGTTAAAGAGGAAATTAATGCAATTGTAAGGAAGGACATTAGCTTGGATGATGTGGAATCGGTATGAGTGGAGCTACGGAATGCCAAAGGGCAGAAAACGCTAGTGGGAGTTGTGTACAGGCCACCAAATAGTAGTAGTGAGGTTGGGGATAGCATCAAACAAGAAATAAGGGATGTGTGCAATAAAGGTACAGCAGTAATCATGGGCAACATTAATCGACATATTGATTGGGCTAACCTAACTGGTAGCAATGCGATGGAAGAGGATTTCCTGGAGTGTATTATGGATGGTTTTCTCGACCAATATGTCGAGGAACCAACCAGAGAGCTGGCCATCCTAGACTGGGTGATGTGTAATGAGAAGGGACTAATTAGCAATCTTGTTGTGCGAGGCCCTTTGGGGAAGAGTGACCATAATATGGTAGAATTCTTTATTAAGATGGAGAGTGACACAGTTAATTCAGGAACTAGGGTCCTGAAGTTAAGGAAAGGTAACTTTGATGGTATGAGGCGCGAATTGGCTAGATTAGACTGGCAAATGATACTTAAAGGGTTGGATAGGCAATGGCAAACCTTTTAAGATCATATGGACGAACTTCAACAATTGTACATCCCTGTCTGGAGTAAAAATAAAACGGGGAAGGTGGCTTAACCGTGGCTAGCAAGGGAAATTAAGGATAGTGTTAAATCCAAGGAAGAGGCATACTAATTAGCCAGAAAAAGTAGCAAGCCGGAGGACTGGGAGAAATTTAGAATACAGCAGAGGAGGACAAAGGGTTTAATTAAGATGGGGAAAATAGAGTACGAGAGGAAGCTTGCCGGAATATGGTCTGGCAATTACTCTTTACTTTTGCTGTGGGGACGTGACTGATCTCTACTCAGGATCTCTACTCAGTCAAAAATTGACTGCTAAAGCTTCTATAGATATGTGAAGAGAAAAAGATTAGTGAAGACAAACGTAGGTCCCTTGCAGTCAGATTCGGGTGAATTTATAATGGGGAACAAAGAAATGGCAGACCAATTGAACAAGTACTTTGGTTCTGTCTTCACAAAGGAAGACACAAATAAACTTCCGAATGTACGAGGGGTCCGAAGGTCGTGAGAAGGAGGAACTGAAGGATATCCTTATTCGGCAGGAAATTGTGTTAGGAAAATTGACGGGATTGAAGGCCGATAAATCCCCAGGGCCTGATAGTCTACATCCCAGAGTACTTAAGGAAGTGGCCCTAGAAATAGTGGATGCATTGGTGATAATTTTCCAACAGTCTATCGACTCTGGATCAGTTTCTATCGACTGGAGGGTTGCTAATGTAACACCACTTTTCTAAAAAGGAGGGAGAGAGAAAATGGGTAATTATAGACCAGTTAGCCTGACATCAGTAGTGGGGAAAATGTTGGAATCAATTATTAAAGATGAAATAGCAGCACATTTGGAAAGCAGTGATAGGATTGGTCCAAGTCAGCATGGATTTATAAAGGGCAAAGAACATTTTACCGAGAAACGGGCCCGCATAGTCAACATGGATCCTTGACTATGGTCTGGAAGGCCAGGACCACAAAATTAGTGGTGCCTTTCTGGGCGTGTTGCTCAACTGAGCACACATGCTGCATTGCCGTACACAGGATTCTAAGTCAGAGTCGATACCGGGCCACCACACGTGGGATCTGGCTATCGCTTTCATCATTACTATACCTGGGTGTGTGCTGTGGAGATCCGAGATGAACGTCTCCCTGCCCTTTTTGGGTAGCACTACGCGGTTACCCCACAACAGGCAGTCTGCCTGAATGGACAGCTCGTCCTTTCGCCGCTGGAATGGCTTGATTGGCTCTTGCATTTCAATGGGATTGCTGGCCCAGCTCCCATGCAGTACACAGTTTTTTTTACTAGGAACAGCAGAGGATCTTGGCTGGTCCAAGTCCTAATCTGGCGGGCCGTGACAGGTGATTTATCATTTTTAAAAGCTTCCATGGCCATCAACAAGTCTGCGGGCTGCGCCACCATCAACAAGTTTGCAGGTTGCACCATTTCCACCCCCGTGGTGGACAATGGTAGCCGACTGAGAGCATCCGCACAGTTCTCGGTGCCTGGCCTGTGGCCCACTTCTGTCCATCTTCTCCACAAGCCCCCAAAATGGATATTTAAATGCTTTAGAAGGGAGTCTTGTAAACAAGGATTACTCAACGACACTGAAAAACTAATTACGGATGAGGAATGATCTCCATGCACAGTACCTCTCGGTTTAAGATAGACGGGATAAATGGGGTACTGCCAGGCTGGGACCGATACTGCAGCTACAGCTCTAAAATTGGCACTGACAGAATAAGTGCAATATAATAGCCTTTTTTTAAAAAAAAAGCAGTTCTTTTAACAACAACAAATTTGTGTTTATATAGTCACTTTAATGTACTAACACGTCTCAAGGCGCTTCACAGTAGACAAAACAAATAAACGACACCAAGCCACATAAGAAGAAATTAGGGCAGATGGAGAAAAGCTGGGTCAAAGAGGTAGGTTTTAAGGAGCATTTTAAAGGACAAAAGAGAGGTCGAGAGGCAGATGGGTTTAGAGTGGAAGTTCCAGAGCTTCGGGCCCAGGCAGCTGAAGGCACGGCTTTAAGACGAAACAATGATGGTAAAGTTGTTTAAAAGCACCCAAACTGAGACTGAGAAAGGACAACTTTTTCCAGTCTTCTATTCTTATTGCCCCTTGTGCCATTATTTTTGAAGCTGATTAAGCAATTAAGAAACTGAAGCTGAACCATGCTTGACTTGATGCTTTACATGGAAATAAAAGCAATTATGTGCATATAGTAAGCAAATACTCCTATGATGCACATATGTCATATTCCAGTATAAACTAACGGTTCCGAATTTAAAAAAAACGTTACATAAAATATAGAAAGAAATTGGACAGTATAAATTTAAAATACTGCACAATTTCAGGTATTATATTCTGTACTTGCTGTTATGATATCTTGATGGCACAGCTCTGCTGGTACAGGCCTGAACAATACGTTTAATTGCTGTGAAATGTAATTTAGAAAATAAATACTTAATTGTGCATGAAACTGAATAAGGGATGAAATTTCACACTGTTGTATATAGATGAAAGAAATAGTGGGCAGCAAATTCCTAACATGCTAATGACTTATTGACAACCTGCACAAATAAATTGACACTTCCCCTCAACCAATTAAACCAATGATGAACTTTGTTCGTTACAGCTAATTGAGTGCGGAGCTTAGGTACGTCATTGACTCATTCACATTCATGATGTGAAGGCTTACAAAATTGCTGCCAATCCTGGTGGCTGGAATCTTCTGGAATTGTTGTATCACATTATAAAATGTGCGCAGCTAAACCTGAATGAAGGGACATTAATACAGGCTTTTGACTTTTTTGAACTACTGTGATAAAATGACCAAAGGGGAATTCATAACCATTTTAAAGTGGAAATCTCACATTCGGACCCTTTTATGAAAAATAATGTTAACCATAATTCTATTTAGTAGTTTAGTAGGTAAGGGTTCGGACAGATAGTGAATGGTTGACCAAGAGACAAGGCAAGAGCAGGATGGGAGTGCAGGAATCCCCTGCGGTCATCTCCCTCCAAAACAGATATACCGTTTTGGATACTGTTGGGGGAGATGACTTACTAGGGGAAGGCACCAGCAGCCAGGTTCATGGCACCATGGGTGGCGCTGTTGCACAGAAGGGCGGGAAAAAGAGTGGGAGAGCTATAGTGATAGGGGACTCTATTGTAAGGGGAATAGATAGGAGTTTCTGTGGCCGCAACCGAGACTCCAGGATGGTATGTTGCCTCCCTGGTGCAAGGGCCAAGGATGTCTTGGAGCGGCTGCAGAGCATTCTGGAGAGGGAGGGTGAACAGCCAGTTGTCGTGGTACATGTAGGTACCAACGATATAGGTAAGAAGTGGGAAGAGGTCCTACAAGCTGAATTTAGGGAGCTAGGAGTTAAATTAAAAAGTAGGACCTCAAAGGTAGTAATCTCTGAATTGCTACCAGTGCCACGTGCTAATCAGAGTAGAGGGAGCAGGATAGTTAGAATAAATACGTGGCTTGAGCAGTGGTGCAAGAGGGAAGGATTCAAATTCCTGGGACATTGGAACCAGTTCTGGGGGAAGTGGGACCTGTACAAAAGGGATGGTTTGCACTTCGGCAGGACTGGAACTGATGTCCTGGGGGTAACATTTGCTAATGCAGTTCGGGAGTGTTTAAACTAATATGGCAGGGGGATGGGAACCTATGCAGCAAGACAGGGAGTCAGAAACAGATGGTAGAAAAGTAAAAAGCAATAGTGGAAGGCCGAGTAAACAAAGTCAAGAAACAAAAAGGGCCACACTACATCATAATTCTAAAAGGACAAAGGGTGTCTTAATGCAAGGAGTATCCGTAATAAAGTGGATGAATTAACTGTGCAAATAGATGTTAACAGATATGATGTGATTGGGATTACAGAGACGTGGCTCCAGGATGATCAGGGCTGGGAACTCAACACCCAAGGGTATTCAACATTCAGGAAGGATAGAATAAAAGGAAAAGGAAGTTGGGTAGCATTGCTGGTTAAAGAGGAGATTAATGCAATAGTTAGGAAGGACATTAGCTTGGAATTGTGGAATCTATATGGGTAGAGCTGCAGAACATCAAAGGGCAAAAAACGCTAGTGGGAGTTGTGTACAGACCTCCAAACAGTAGTAGTGATGTTGGGGAGGGCATCAAACAGGAAATTAGGGGTGCATGCAATAAAGGTGCAGCAGTTATCATGGGTGACTTTAATATGCATATAGATTGGGCTAACCAAACTGGAAGCAATACAGTGGAGGAGGATTTCCTGGAGTGCATAAGGGATGGTTTTCTAGGAACCAACTAGGGGGAGGCCATCTTCGACTGGGTGTTGTGTAATGAGAGAGGATTAATTAGCAATCTCATTGTGCGAGGCCCCTTGGGGAAGAGTGACCATAATATGGTGGAATTCTACATTAGGATGGAGAATGAAACAGTTAATTCAGAGACCATGGTCCAGAACTTAAAGAAGGGTAACTTTGAAGGTATGAGGCATGAATTGGCTAGGATAGATTGGCGAATAATACTTAATGGGTTGACAGTGGATGGGCAATGGCAGACATTTAGAGACCGCATGGATGAACTACAACAATTGTACATCCCTGTTTGGCGTAAAAATAAAAAAGGGAAAGTAGCTCAACCGTGGCTATCAAGGGAAATCAGGGATAGTATTAAAGCCAAGGAAGTGGCATACAAATTGGCCAGAAATAGCAGCGAACCCGGGGACTGGGAGAAATTTAGAACTCAGCAGAGGAGGACAAAGGGTTTGATTAGGGCAGGGAAAATAGAGTACAAGAGGAAGCTTGCAGGGAACGTTAAGACGGACTGCAAAAGCTTCTATAGATATGTAAGGAGAAAAAGGTTAGTAAAGACAAACGTAGGTCCCCGGCAGTCAGAATCAGGGGAAGTCATAACGGGGAACAAAGAAATGGCTGACCAATTGAACAAGTACTTTGGTTCGGTATTCATTACGGAGGACACAAACAACCTTCCGGATATAAAAGGGGTCAGAGGGTCTAGTAAGAAGGAGGAACTGAGGGAAATCCTTATTAGTCGGGAAATTGTGTTGGGGAAATTGATGGGATTGAAGGCCGATAAATCCCCAGAGCCTGATGGTCTGCATCCCAGAGTACTTAAGGAGGTGGCCTTGGAAATAGCGGATGCATTGACAGTCATTTTCCAACATTCCATAGATTCTGGATCAGTTCCTATGGAGTGGAGGGTAGCCAATGTAACCCCACTTTTTAAAAAAGGAGGGAGAGAGAAAACAGGGAATTATAGACCGGTCAGCCTGACATCGGTAGTGGGTAAAATGATGGAATCAATTATTAAGGATGTCATAGCAGCGCATTTGGAAAGAGGTGACATGATAGGTCCAAGTCAGCATGGATTTGTGAAAGGGAAATCATGCTTGACAAATCTTCTGGAATTTTTGGAGGATGTTTCCAGTAGAGTGGACAAGGGGGAACCAGTTGATGTGGTGTATTTGGACTTTCAGAAGGCTTTCGACAAAGTCCCACACAAGAGATTAATGTGCAAAGTTAAAGCACATGGGATTGGGGGTAGTGTGCTAACGTGGATTGAGAACTGGTTGGCAGACAGGAAGCAAAGAGTAGGAGTAAATGGGTACTTTTCAGAATGACAGGCAGTGACTAGTGGGGGTACCGCAAGGTTCTGTGCTGGGGCCCCGGCTGTTTCCGTTGTACATTAATGATTTAGACGAGGGGATTAAATGTAGTATCTCCAAATTTGCGGATGACACTAAGTTGGGTGGCAGTGTGAGCTGCGAGGAGGATGCTATGAGGCTGCAGAGTGACTTGGATAGGTTAGGTGAGTGAGCAAATGCATGGCAGATGAAGTATAATGTGGATAAATGTGAGGTTATCCACTTTGGTGGTAAAAACAGAGAGACAGACTATTTTCTGAATGGTGACAGATTAGGAAAAGGAGAGGTGCAACGAGACCTGGGTGTCATGGTACATCAGTCATTGAAGGTTGGCATGCAGGTACAGCAGGCAGTTAAGAAAGCAAATGGCATGTTGGCCTTCATAGCGAGGGGATTTGAGTACAGGGGCAGGGAGGTGTTACTACAGTTGTTCGTGGCCTTGGTGAGGCCACACCTGGAGTATTGTGTACAGTTTTGGTCTCCTAACTTGAGGAAGGACATTCTTGCCATTGAGAGAGTGCAGCGAAGGTTCACCAGACTGATTCCCGGGAGGGCGGGACTGATATAACAAGAAAGACTGGATCAACTGGGCTTGTATTCACTGGAGTTCAGAAGAATGAGAGGGGATCTCATAGAAATGTTTAAAATTCAGGTTAGATGCAGGAAGAATGTTCCCGATGTTGGGGAAGTCCAGAACCAGGGGTCACAGTCTAAGGATAAGGGATAAGCCATTTAGGATCGAGGAGAGAAACATCTTCACCCAGAGAGTGGTGAACCTGTGGAATTCTCTACCACAGAAAGTTGTTGAGGCCAATTCACTAAATATATTGAAAAAAGAGTTTGATGTAGTCCTTACTACTCGGGGGATCAAGGGGTCTGGCGAGAAAGCAGAAATGGGGTACTGCAGTTGCATGTTCAGCTATGAACTCATTGAATGGCGGTGCAGATTCTAAGGGCCAAATGGCCTACTCCTGCACCTATTTTCTATGTCTATGTTTCTATGTTTTGTCCATTGAGGTCAATGTTTTGGAATAATGTCATATTAACACTAAGAGATTTACTTTCCCACGATCTCAAAACTGTGGAACCGCCTCCCTCCCTCAGTCTTCCCTTTTTCTGAGACGCTCAAGCCCTGCATCACCTAAAGACTGCTTCCTCATTTATCTCATCTATTATTGGGGAAATTATTGACCCCGAAACTATGATGGGATTGGATTCATGTCAGCAGTTCCACTTACCTTTGGAAATTTAATGACGGCATTATTCGAACGTTTATATTACTGTGTGGAGACTGAATTCACTAATAGTTACAATCACACACTCCTCAAAGCATGCTGACGTCACTGATGTTAATTCAGTCCCCTCAAACTCTTACCATCATTATTGACGCTAAACCAGTTCACTTGGCAATCTCATCAATACTGGCTGTTTCAAAAAAAAATGTTGAAGGCAGGAGAAATTCTTTGCTTTATCAAAGCTGTTATATTAAAATAGTTGGCTGGTGTCATGGGTACGAATGTGTCTTTTCACCTCTAGTACCTGGTTTCAAATCATATAATGAGATTTGCTGGAACCAAATCCACTTCCCAGTGAGCATTTAGGTAGAACCTTTAAACATTCCAAGGCACTTCACAAGAGCGTTATCAAACAAAATTTGACACCGAGCCGCAAAAGGAGATAATAGGACAGATGATCAAAAGCTTGGTCAAAGAGGGAGGTTTTAAGGAGCGCCTAAAAGGAGCAGAGAGAGGTCAAAAGGTTTAGGGAGGGAATCCCAGAGCTTAGGGCCTTGGCAGCTGAAGGCACGGTCGCCAATGGTGGAGTGATTAAAATCGGGGTTACTCAAGAGGCCAGAATTGGAGGAGCACAGAGATCTATAATTTAGCATGATAAAACAGTCTATAGTTCAACATTTAGTTGCTTATCTCACACAGAAAAGCCACAAAGATAGCTGGTGCAAAGATGAGGAATGACAACACAAAATTCCCACTTTTATACTCGTGTCTAATTTTTCACTAAAATTGCGGAGCAGAGGAAAATATAGGTGTGTAGTGTGAAATTAGTTCAATTATGATCTTCCTGCCACAAAACATGATCAGACAGTAACTAGCTGGAAAGTAAAAATGTGTCTCTTTGAACTGTGGGCTCGATAATCCTCACTGCACATTCGCATTCTGTTGTTGGTTATTTTTCAGACCTCTGTGTGTCACCTTGAATAACATTTTCAGGTAAATTTACACCCTGCCAACTCCTTGCATCCGTCAGCTTAAAATTAAATACATTTGCTCTGATAGCCTGGATCTGCGTGTCTGACATGATGCATCATTCTTTCGGCAGTTTAATAAAAATTAAGCCAAGATGTGACAAGCCAGGGTAAAAACTGAAAGTTTGCTACCAGTGCGGCACCACACGTCAGAGACAAGGCTCTGTAGATGCCCAATGAGCCTGCACCCTTGTCTAACAAAGATCTGCACTGACAGTGGAGCTTCGCAATTTCTGCTCTGCTACCTAGGCTTTTAACTGAGAACCACAGCGAGGTGTTCGATCTCTTAATTTCCAATGAAATACAAACTCCGATTGTAGTTTTAATGTCACTTTATTTTGGCCGCAGTAACAAGCTCTTAGCTTTAAGCCAGGTCTTTGTCCTTCTGAGACCACATGGTCAAAATGGCTGTATTTATACCGGGTTCAATTTACAGAAAAGAACTCGCCTTCTTTGACCTTATTGGCTCAATTAATAGTCTTTTAACCTTTTAATTGGCTCGCTACCCAAAGTCCTAAAATGTCAAGTTGATTGATGACTTAATGCAACATGCTCCCACTCACGTAGCATCTCTGACTTGGTGTCTGTGAATTTTCACAGCCTGTCAAAATGCAGCCTGTTTGAATTCTCTATCAGAGGGAAGAAGTGTCTATCAGTAGTGAAGTATATCCAGTCCGCCACACACTGCTCCCTCTACTGACTGAGCGGACCCGGCCTGCAAGACCATCAGCAGGCCAGGGCCATTAGAGGGAGCAGCATGCGGCGACATACCACTTCAGGGAGTAGTGCGTGCTGCTGCAGGAGGGCGATGGCTGATTGCAGTGCGGGCAGGTACAGCAGGAGTGGGGAGGTCGGGGCGAAGGAGCAGCAAGAGTCGTAGAGGGATGTGATCGGGGCCCAGGAGAGGCGTCAGTTCGGAGGTCCAGAAGAGGCGAGGGCCCAGGGGCAGCACGGACCAGCCCACACTGCGATATGCGTGCGCACTAGGTCCATGCAGCAGAGCAGGTCTCCAGTCATCTTGGTTAAGCCTTGCCACTGGACCAAGACCTCGCTCTGTCAAGCCCGTGTGGTGGCTGGGGTGCAACGGCCACCTCACGTTAAAAAAATCCACGCACAGGCATCTTCCACCCTTCAGGATGTAGTTCGGGATTCAGAATATTAGGCCCTTCATTGAAACACCTGTGAACTCATCCCTTTTCGGCGTGGAAGTAAGTCATTCTCATTTCGAGGGACTGCCTATGATGATGATGATGATGATGATATCCAGTCACCCGAGATTCCTTTAACCTTGGGTACACAGGTAAAGCAACCACAAATGTGGAAGAGGTCTCTTTTTTTAAGGCCAGCATTTATTGCCCATCCCTAGTTGCCCTGAAAAGGTGGTGGTGGGCCACCTTCTGGAACTGCTATGCCATATTCTTTGTAGTGCTTCGATATAACTATGTGGCATAATAGGCTCCTTCAGAGTCAACTGTATTGGTGTGAGACCACAGTGACATACAAGCCAGACTGATAGAACAAGGCAGGTTTCCTTCCTTAAAGGACATAATGAACGAATTGGGTTTTAGTGACAGTCCAACTACATCATGGTCACTTTTATTGATGCCAGCTTTTTATTTCCTGAATTATAAACCGAATTTGAATTCTCAATCTGCCACAATGAGATGGGAATGCACGTTTTCTGAATGACTAGTCCAGCCATATAACCATCATCATCATCATCATAGGCAGTCCCTCGAATCGAGGATGACATAGCTTCCACGTCAAAAAGTTCACAGGTGTTTCAGATATATAAAACGGAAAAGAGTGACTAAAGTAAATGTTGGTCCCTTAGAAGATGAGAAGGGGGATTTAATAATGGGAAATGTGGAAATGGCTGAGACCTTAAACAATTATTTTGCTTCGGTCTTCACAGTGGAAGACACAAAACCATGCCAAAAATTGCTGATCACAGGAATGTGGGAAGGGAGGACAATCACTATCACTAGCGGGGTAGTGCTGGGCAGGCTAATGGGACTCAAGGTAGACAAGTCCCCTGGTCCTGATGAAATGCATCCCAGGGTATTAAAAGAGATGGCGGAAGTTATAGCAGATGCATTCGTTATAATCTACCAAAATTCTCTGGACTCTGGGGAGGTGCCAGCGGATTGGAAAGCAGCTAATGTAACGCCTCTGTTTAAAAAAGGGGGCAGACAAAAGGCAGGTAACTATAGGCCAGTTAGTTTAACATCTGTTGTGGGGAAAATGCTTGAAACTATCATTAAGGAAGAAATAGCGGGACATCTAGATAGGAATAGTGCAATCAAGCAGACACAGCATGGATTCATGAAGGGGAAATCATGTTTAACTAATTTACTGGAATTCTTTGAGGATATAACGAGCATGGTGGATAGAGGTGTACCGATGGATGTGGTGTATTTAGATTTCCAAAAGGCATTCGATAAGGTGCCACACAAAAGGTTACTGCAGAAGATAAAGGTACGCGGAGTCAGAGGAAATGTATTAGCATGGATAGAGAATTGTCTGGCTAACAGAAAGCAGAGAGTCGGGATAAATGGGTCCTTTTCGGGTTGGAAATCGGTGGTTAGTGGTGTGCCACAGGGATCAGTGCTGGGACCACAACTGTTTACAATATACATAGATGACCTGGAAGAGGGGACAGAGTGTAGTGTAACAAAATTTGCAGATGACACAAAGATTAGTGGGAAAGCGGGTTGTGTAGAGGACACAGAGAGGCTACAAAGAGATTTAGATAGGTTAAGCGAATGGGCTAAGGTTTGGCAGATGGAATACAATGTCAGAAAGTGTGAGGTCATCCACCTTGGGAAAAAAAACAGTAAAAGAGAATATTATTTGAATGGGGAGAAATTACAACATGCTGCGATGCAGAGGGACCTGGGGATCCTTGTGCATGAATCCCAAAAGGTTAGTTTGCAGGTGCAGCAGGTAATCAGGAAGGCGAATGGAATGTTGGCCTTCATTTCGAGAGGGATGGAGTACAAAAGCGGGGAGATCCTGCTGCAACTGTATAGCGTATTGGTGAGGCCGCACCTGGAGTACTGCATGCAGTTTTGGTCACCTTACTTAAGGAAGGATATACTAGCTTTGGAGGGGGTACAGAGATGATTCACTAGGCTGATTCCGGAGATGAGGGGGTTACCTTATGATGATAGATTGAGTAGACTGGGTCTTTACTCGTTGGAGTTCAGAAGGATGAGAGGTGATCTTATAGAAACATTTTAAATAATGAAAGGGATAGACAAGATAGAGGCAGAGAGGTTGTTTCCACTGGTCGGGGAGACTAGAACTAGGGAATGGCTGGGGAGCCAATTTAAAACCGAGTTGAGAAGGAATTTCTTCTCCCAGAGGGTTGTGAATCTGTGGAATTCTCTGCCCAAGGAAACAGTTGAGGCTAGCTCATTGAATGTATTCAAGTCACAGATAGATAGATTTTTAACCAATAAGGGAATTAAGGGTTACGGGGAGCGGGCGGGTAAGTGGAGCTGAGTCCGCGGCCAGATCAGCCATGATCTTGTTGAATGGCGGAGCAGGCTCGAGGGGCTAGATGGCCTACTCTTGTTCCTAATGTTTATGTCTTATGTCTTATGTCTTATGTTTCAATGATGGGCCTAAAATTCCGGGTCCAAACTAAATCTTGAACGGTGGAAGATGCTTGTGCTTGGATTTTTTTTAACGTGGGGTGGCCGTTGCACACCAGCCACCACACAGGTTTGACAGAGCTAGGTTTTGGTCCAGTAGCAAGACGACTGGAGACCAGCTCTGCTGCATGGACCTAGTGCGCATACATATCACAGTGTGGGTTGGCCCGTGCTGCCCCTGGGCCCTTGCCTCTTCTGGGCCCCGAACTCACGCCTCTCTTGGGTCCCGATCACGTCCCTCTACAATCTCTCGCCGCTCCTTCACCCTGACCTCGCCACTCCTGCTGTACCTGCCCACGCTCCAATCACCGACCTGGACCTTGATGACGTCCCTTTTCACTGCCATTGCTCTCTTGCTCCAGCATGTGCTGCTCCCTGGAGTGGTACGCCGCCACACTGCTCCCTCCGCTCCCCGGCCTGCTCTGATGGTGCTCGTAGGCCGGGGGTCGCTCAGACTGCTGGGCTAGGCCGCCACGCTGCTCCCTCCGCTCCCCGGCCTGCTCCGATGGTGCTCATAGGCCGGGGTTCGCTCAGACTGCTGGGCTAGGCCACCACGCTGCTCCCTCCGCTCCCCGGCCTGCTCCGATGGTGCTCGTAGGCCGGGGGTCGCTCAGACTGCTGGGCTAGGCCGCCACGCTGCTCCCTCCACTCCCCGGCCTGCTCCGATGGTGCTCGTAGGCCGGGGGTCGCTCAGACTGCTGGGTTAGGCCGCCACGCTGCTCCTTCCACTCCCCGGCCTGTTCCGATGGTGCCCGCAGGCCGGGGGCGGCGCAGACATTCATATGAGCCACAAAACACAAGTCAACATAACCACTACGCATCTGAAACCGCTATTAGTCAACAGTAATAAAAAGGCAATGGGCGCATGCGTGGCATGTTGGGGCTTCCCCATATTTAGGTTTTCAACAACCCTCTCCTGCCCATTGTGGTCAATATATTTTAAACCCTAATCAGAACTGCACTATATAATTGTTATTCAGAACTGTATAAAAAAAAGTACTCTAGTAACATTTCTAACATATGGAACTGGTTATCAGACCCCAAGAAACAATAAGCAAACAGATGACTAATAAGAGATATACAGACAGACAGACAGAGACAGACAGACAGACAGCATGCCCGACAAGAGATTCCCTAAGCAAGCGCTCTACTCGGAACTCCTACATGACAAGCGAGCCCCAGGTGGGCAGAGGAAACGTTTCAAGGACATCCTCAATGCTTCCCTGATAAAGTGTAACAACCCCACCAACACCTGGGAATCCCTGGCCAAAGATCGCCCTAAGTGGAGGAAGAGCATCCGGGAGGGTGCTGAGCATCTCGAGTCTCGTCGCCGAGAGCATGCAGAAACCAATGCAGACAGCAGGAGGAGCGTGCGGCAAACCAGGCTCCCCACCCACCCTTTCCTTCAACCACTGTCTGTCCCACCTGTGACAGAGACTGTAATTCCTGCATTGGACTGTTCAGTCACCTGAGAACTCACTTTTAGAGTGGAAGCAAGTTTTCCTCGATTTCGAGAGACTGCCTATGATGATGATGATGAACAAGAGATACTATCAGAGCATTTTATTAAGCATCATTCAGATCTAGGTTGATCATCTTAGTTCTTTGTATTTTGTTAATTGAGGAACCAAGGCACAGGCCATGCCCCAAATTGCTGGACATCATCATAGTTGAAACGCGTTGGTGATGCCAAACCTGGCTTTTAAAAGCTGAAAACTGTACTAAGAAGGAAAGATGGAGGGAGGTAAGCAGCGGGACAGTTTTGAGGCTGTGGGAAATAATGAGTTTTAGTAGAAGCCTGTGCAAATAGTCTTGAATTCAATATAGCAAGGATGTAGGATGGAGCCTTTGCAGCTTATGAACAAGAGAGGAAATTGCAATGGAGCATTAATAATAGACAAAGCACTAAAATAGAGAAAGTGAGACAAGATAAGTTCCAATGGCGAGACAGAGTTTAGACGCTAGAGGTGAGAGAAGGTTCAACTACCAATCAAGGGGCTTTTTATTATTCCTCTTCAGAAGTCTGAGGGTATTTCTTGAAGAGCCTCCCCAATTATGGTAACATTACCTCTATAACAGACGTGGACTTCACAGAGGTAAAGGTTGTTGACACAGAAGAATTATTTGTAACGAATGAAGAAACCGAGTTCAATGGAAATAGCTTCATATGGAGATGTAAGAGTTTGATTTGCAGTATGGGGAAACAAGGCAAGTATGGAAGGTCAGGGAAGATAGGGGAGGTTTTCTTGCATCCACGCCCAGGTACACTGGTTTATCTGGGTGCAGTGAATTATCGGAAAATAAGGTAAGCCGGAGCAGATCTGTAAAGGATCTTCCCTGATTTCCTTCATTAATTTAAATGAAAGGATAATGGGACAGGTTCTTCTACAGGCATGTGCTCCAACCCATCGAATTTCCAATATTTGCTGCACCTGGGCTATCCAGTGCACCTCTGGTTCCCCCTCTCAGAGATTGAGCGTCTCCAACAGGAAGCGGCCCCTTTCGCACTGTGAGGGGTGTAGCGGCCGGCCCTTATTATTTAAGAGATGTGAGATTTGGGACAGTGTCACAGCCAGGTAAAAATGACCGCTGGAAGTTCCAGCTCACCACACTTCTGGCGGTGCAACAGTGACATTCGAATTTCGAGGCTAGTGTCTTTGAAATATTGAAAGATTTTCATTGCTGTAATTAAAGGGCATGAAGATCAAGCTGCAATGCTTCAACAAAAGTAAGAGATTACTGCCGTTGAGATCCTGCTGTCTAACTTCCTCGCTGGCTCCTTTAACTCCGGCTGCAGGACCTCAACCCTCTTACACCCTATGTCATTAGTTCCGACATGGACCACGACTTCTGACTCTTCCTCGCACCATGTTCTTCTGTGGGCTACAGGCTTATTCCCAGTTGTGCAATAATTATGGTGACTGGAAGGACTTTGAATTTGTTTGGAATCTAATATAATCAAAGATATTTGTTCCGAAACAAGCCACTTTTAGAAAGCAGACTGCTATTGACCACGGATTCCACATCTCTGATTGCCTTGTGCAATGGTGCATTAACAATGCTGACTGAAGTATATATTCCATTTCTGACACATCTGGGTATTCTAATCATATTGCTTCAAACCTCCAGCTAACAGTGCCTCTGAGCCACAAATCATCACTGGGAATAGGATTTCTAACACGGCATACTGCCAATTTTGCCACCATCACAGACCAACAGACGGCAGTGTATGAGATAGTGATGAAAATGCTAGGTTGGCTCAGAACGACAGGATCGGTGTGAATGATAGCACAAAGACATTGTGGGAGAGATTTTCAGTACAGATGGAGGACATTACAGCCTGAGAGTATTATAAATCTGTGACATTCATTTTTTCATTTACACTTTTGACAGCGTTAAGACACTGAAAATCTGCTGCAATTCATTTGGTCCCACTGCTGTGATTTGTGGGGAAAGGTTCCTTTGAAAATAGCGCTCAGTGATGGATGATGAATCAAACTTGCATGGAAACACCCTCAGAGGTTTTAAAGTACACTTTTGCAAAATTATGTTTTCAATCCTGAAAACATGCTGCAAATGCAAAGCAAATGGATACCCAATGGATAGGCACTTTTATTCGTGTTTGAAAATTGGGGCCCAAAGTTATTTGATGATTAGGTTTTTTTTGTATGCAGCACAACAAGGCATACAGCCAGACACAAGGGCTTGTAAAGTTCACCGTCATAACTGTTGGGAGCAAATTATTTTTCCAGTTCATTTTCCCTCCTTTCCAGAAGGTGCTGGCTCATGCTGAGGAATAGCTACCTACAGGCTCTGGCTGCCCTCAAGTAATTCAGCCAATAGGTTTCATGCATCGGCCGACACAATTGTCCGTGTCATGTATCTCACAATACTGTACATAACTGTATCTTACCATGCTATACATGACTGTAACTAGAGATGACCTGTAACGACAAGCTTACCTTACCACCAGGGGTGCACTTGCAGGAGACACTGGATACCTGTCCCAGACAGGTATATAAGGACAGGTCTCAGGCAAGTGTGCCATTCGAGAGCTGTGTCATAAAGGTGCAGGTCCTGAGTGACCTTGACTTCAGTACGTGCCTCGTGTGAATCTGTACTGCAGGGACAGGACTTTACAGTGGCGACGAGTTAAGGGATTACAGAATCCACAGAATGGCGACCAACAGCTCAGATGAAAAATACAATGCTGGAGATAATTGGGAGGACTTTATAGAAAGGCTCCAGCAAAGCTTTGTAACCAAAGACTGGTTAGGCGATGATAAGGCAGACAAGAGAAGAGCCCATCTCGTGACCAGCTGTGGCTCGAAAACATACGCCTTAATGAAGGACCTGCTGGCACCTGAGAAACCAGCAAGCAAGTTGCTTGAAGAGTTGAGCACACTGGTAAGAGACCACCTGAAGCCAGCGAGCAGCCTACACATGGCCAGACACAGATTCTACAACTACAGACGCTGTGTGGGCCAGAGCATACCCAACTTCGTGGCGGAACTTCGGAGGTTGGCTAGCTTATGTGAGTTCTCCGATGAACTAAGGAGAGAAGTACTGAGAGACTTTTTTATTGAAGGAATAGGCCATGCAGGCATATTCCGAAAGCTCATAGAGACCAAGAACGTTACCCTAGAGGCAGCAGCGTTGGTTGCACAGACATTCTTGGCAGGAGAAGAAGAAACGAGGTTGATCTACACTGCGGGTACGACAACTAACGAAACATCGGAACAAGGGGTTCACAGCATGAAACAAGCTGCTACCCCCACAATCAGACAAAGGCAGGAGAGCAGGCCCTCAACAGCAGGCAGTGGCGCCAGAAGCCATCAAGGGCCACATGAACGGCCGTTCACACCTCATCAACCCACAATGCAAGCAATCAACTATAAACTGAGAGAAGCTCAAGAGAGATCAGCCAGACGCAGCTCATCCTTTGGAAACAATGGAAGCGGTCTGTGCTGGAGATGTGGGGGAAGGCACTCATCAAGGGGGTGTCGATTTCAGCATGCTGTTTTCAGAAACTGTGACTATACAGGGCATCTGGCCTGCATGTGCAGAAAAACGGCAGCTCGGCTGGTATACGAATCGGAAGGGTCGGAAAGCGGACCAGAAGATGGTGGGGACAAGACCTGGGACACCGAGGTACAGCGGGTCAACACGATCAATGGCCATTACTCTTACAACAAGACGCCTCCAATAATGATGAGGGTCCTACTCAACGGGATACCCGTCAACATGGAGCTGGATACAGGAGCGAGTCAATCTCTCATGAGCGCTCAACAATTTGAACAGCTGTGGCCGCACAAAAGAGACAGACCAAAGCTCACAAGGGTCGACACCAAACTAAGGACCTATACCAAACAAATCGTCCCAGTCCTTGGCAGCGCCATGCTTTCAGTCACACACAAAGGGACAGTGAACCGACTTCCCCATGTGGATTGTCCCCAGAGATCTCCCAGCACTGCTGGGGAGAAGCTGGCTGGCAAAACTAAACTGGAAATGGGATGATGTCTACGCCATGTCGTCAGAGGAACGGACCTCCTGCTCAACAGTTCTAAGTCGATTTGAACATTTCTTTCAGCCAGGTGTGGGCATCTTCAAAGGGGCTAAAGTCAAAATCTACATCACACAGGATGCTAGACCGGTCCATCACAAGGCCAGAGCTGTACCCTATGTGATGAGGGAAAAGATTGAACATGAACTGGACAGGCTTCTGCGGGAAGGCATTATCTCACCCGTGGAATTTAGCGACTGGGCAAGTCCCATCGTCCCAGTCATGAAGCCTGATGGATCCGTACGAATCTGTGGGGACTACAAATCTACCATAAACAGAGTCTCCCTACAGGACCAATACCCGCTGCCCAGAGCGGAGGACTTATTTGCCACATTGGCTGGAGGAAAACATTTCCCAAAACTAGATCTCTCATCTGCGTATATGACGCAAGAATTGACCGATGAGTCTAAGCTACTCACCACCATCAACACACATCGAGGCCTCTTCATGTACAATCGATGCCCATTCGGCATCAGGTCAGCAGCTGCTATATTCCAGCGCAACATAGAGGGCCCAAGTTTCCACACGATAAAAAACGGGCGCCCCTCCGAGCTGGGCGCCCGTTTTCCGCGCCTAAAACGGCGCTGGAAAAAAACTCGCGATTCTGGAGAGCCCTGCAGCTCCTTGTCTGTTTGGCGCGGCGCCCAGGGGGGCGGAGCCTACACTCGCGACGATTTTGTAAGTGGGAGGGGGCGGGTACTATTTTAATTCGTTTTTCTCCTGCCGGCAACCCTGCGCGTGCACGTTGGAGCGTTCGCGCACGCGCAGTGTGAAGGAATCATTGGCACTCGCCCATTTTTGTAGTTCATTGTAGCTGTTTAATTTTTGAACATTTTTTAATAAAAGCACATTGCCATCAGCACTGAGGCTTCCTGCAGCCTTCTCACTGTCTCCTTCCCGCCCGCCGTCGGGAACGTCTTCCTCCCCCGCCCCCCCCCCCGCTGCGTTCAGGCGGGCGGTCGGTCGGTCGGTCCCACACTCCCTCCTTCCCGCCCGCCCGCCGTCGGGAACGAACGAACGAACTTGTGAGGCTGGCTGAAGCACTTTCACACAGGTAGGAAGATGGTTTATTTAATCTTTTCTTTGCTTATAAATGTTTATTCAGGTTGGATTTATTTGTATAATGTTTGTAGAAGTAGAAATAAGGATTGATTGTAGAATTTAATGAGTTCCCTTCCCCCCCCCCCCCCCCCCCACCTCGTTCTGGACGCCTAATTTGTAACCTGCACCTGATTTTTTAATGTGTAGAACAGGTTTTTTCAGTTCTACAAAAATCTTCACTTGCTCCATTCTAAGTTAGTTTGGAGTACGTTTTCACTGTGGAAACTTTGAAATCAGGCGTCAGTGGCCGGACACGCCCCCTTTTGAAGAAAAAAATTCTGTTCCAAAGTAGAACTGTTCTACCTGACTAGAACTGCAGAAAAAAAAATGTGGAGAATTGCGATTTCTAAGATCGTCCGTTCTCCACCAGTTGCTCCTAAAAATCAGGCGCAAATCATGTGGAAACTTGGGCCCAGAGAGTCTGCTCAAGTCCATCCCGGGGACGGTTATATTTCAAGACGACATACTTATCACGGGCAGGGACACCGACTCCCATCTCCGCAATTTGGAGGAAGTACTAAAGCGGTTGGATCGGTGAGGCCTAAGAGTTAAGAAATCCAACTGCCTGTTTCTCGCACCCGAGGTTGAATTTTTGGGCAGAAGGATTGCCGTTGATGGAATCCGCCCAACAGAGTCCAAAACCAAAGCAATTCGCCTGGCACCCAGGCCCCGGAATGTCTCAGAACTGCGCGCCTTTCTCGGGCTACTCAATTACTTTGGGAACTTTATGCAGAACTTAAGCACGCTGCTGGAGCCTTTCCACGTGCTACTCAGGAAGGAGTGCGAGTGGTTTTGAGGGGGGACAACAAGGCACACAACCTTCTGTGTTCCAACAGTGTTTTGACTTTCTTTGATCCAGGTAAAAAGCTAGTTCTTACATGTGATGCGTCAGCGTACGGGGTCGGGTGCATTTTACAACATGTCAATAGTGCGGGTAAATTACAACCCATATCTTATGCCTCCAGGTCACTTTCGCGGGCGTAGCGCAGGTACGGAATGGTGGCGAAGGAGGCGCTCGCATGCGTGTACTGTGTCAAAAAGATGCACCAATACCTTTTCGGGGCCAAGTTCGCATTAGAAACCGACCACAAGCCCCTCATGTCCCTACTATCCGAGAGCAAGGCAATAAACGCCAACGCCTCGGTGCGCATTCAATGGTGGGCACTTATGCTGGCCTCTTACGATTACACCATAAGACACAGACCAGGCACAGACAACTGTGCCGACGCGCTTCTTAACAGGCTACCCCTGGCAACCACGGAAGGGTCTGACGAACAGGACTGTGAGATAGTCATGGCAATCAATGTCTTTGAGTCCACAGGTTCGCCCGTGAAGGCTCGCCAAATCAGAGCCTGGACGACCAGCGACCCCCACGTTATCCCTAGTAAAAAGATGTGTCTTAACCAGTGATTGGGCAGAGGCTCGCGATGCCTGCCCCAAGGAGATCAAACCTTTCCATAGGCGCATGCATGAGCTGTCACTACAAGCAGACTGCCTGATGTGGGGCAGCCAAGTAGTTATGCCTCTGCGAGGCAGAGAGGCATTTATCTGGGAGCTCCACCGCGAGTACCCGGGGATTGTTCTCATGAAGGCCATAGCCAGATCCCACGTCTGGTGGCCTGGCATTGATGCGGACTTGGAGCTCTGCATCCGACGGTGCACCATTTGTGCCCAACTCAGTAATGCCCCCAGGGAGGCCCTCCTGAGCTCCTGGCCCTGGCCCACCAAACCGTGGTCGCGGGTGCACGTAGACTACGCAGGCCCATTCATGGCAAAATGTTCCTCGTAGTTGTAGATGCATTTTCTAAGTGGATCGAATGCACCATTTTAAACTCGAGCACCACCTCCACCACTGTGGAGAGCCTTGGAACAATGTTCGCAACGCACGGCATTCCTGACATATTGGTCAGTGATAATGGTCCGTGCTTTACCAGCACAGATTTCCAAGATTTCATGAGTGACCACGGCATAAATCACGTTAGGACGGCACCGTTCAAGCCGGCCTCCAATGGCCAGGCGGAGTGAGCAGTGCAGATCATTAAACAAGGCATGCTCAAAATCCAAGGTCCCACGCTGCAGGACCGCCTATCGTGACTGTTGCTGGCATACAGATCTCATCCGTATTCATTGATTGGCATTTCCCCCGCGCAACTATTGATGAAACGGACCTTAAAGACAAGACTCTCATTAATCCTCCCAGACATGCATGAAATCGTTGAGGCAAAGCGCCGGAAGCTAACTGAGTACCATGACCGAAATCCGAGGGGGAGGTGGAATGAGATAGTGCTAAACTATGGCAGGGGTCCCAAATGGCTTGCAGGGACAGTAACTGGCAAGGAAGGAAACAGGCTACTGGTGATACAAATGGACAATGGCCAAACCTGCAGGAGGCATGTAGACCAAATCAAAAGTAGATTTACCAACAACACTGCTGAACCAGAATCAGACTACAATGTGGAACTCACACTACACCTGGTGGACAGACAGGGGAAAAACCTGAGGAAAGGGCAATCCCAACAGACAGCCCAGGCGAGACACCAACAATCATACTGAACGAAACAGACAGCCCAGGCGAGATACCAGCAATCACACCGAAAGAAAAACAGACACCAAGGCAACCAACTGAACCACAACTAAGACGCGCCACGCGAGAGCATAGACCACCTGAGAGACTGAACCTATAAAGACAATAAGACGTTGGGGGAGGGTGATGTCATGTATCTCACACTACTGTACATAACTGTACCTTACCATGCTATACATGACTGTAACTAGAGATGACCTGTAACCACAAGCTTACCTTACCACCAGGGGGTACACTTGCATGAGACCTGTCCCAGACAGGTATATAAGGACAGGTCTCAGGCAAGTGTGCCATTCGAGAGCTGTGTAATAAAAGTGCAGGTCCTGAGTGACCTTGACTTCAGTACGTGCCTCGTGTGAATTTGTACTGCAGGGACAGGACTTTACAGTCTGGGCCACCGCAGCCAAGCCCAGCCCAGTCTGATGAGACCCGATGTACCAGCAGAGGTCGATGTACCAGCACACGCCTCCGATGTCCCTGACGACTACGTGTGCGGGAAGTGTACCCGCCTCGAGCTCCTGACGGACCGCGTTGCGGAACTGGAGCTGAAGGTGGATTCACTCTGGAGCATCCACGATGCTGAGAATGACATGAACAGCACGTTTAGTGAGTTGGTCTCACCGCAGGTAAAGGGTCCACAGCCAGATAGGGAATGAAGACCAACAGGAAGAGCAGTGCAAGGAAGGTAGCGCAGGGGTCCCCTGAAATCATCCCCCTGCAAAACAGATACACCGCTTTGAGTACTGTCGAGGGGGATGACTCATCAGGGGAGGGCAGCAGCAGCCAAGTTCATGGCACCGTGGCTGACTCTGCTGCACAGGAGGGCAGGAAAAAGAGTGGTAGAGCGATAGTGATATGGGATTCAATTGTAAAGGGAATAGATAGGCGTTTCTGCGGCCACAACCGAGACTCCAGGATGGTATGTTGTCTCCCTGGTGCAAGGGTCAAGGATGTCTCGGAGCAGGTGCAGGACATTCTGAAAAGGGAGGGTGAACAGCCAGTTGTCGTGGTGCACATTGGTACCAACGATATAGGTAAAAAACGGGATGAGGTTCCACGAGACGAATTTAAGGAGCTAGGAGCTAAATTAAAAAGTAGGACCTCAAAAGTAGTAATCTCGGGATTGCTACCAGTGCCACATGCTAGTCAGAGTAGGAATGGCAGGATAGCTCAGATGAATACGTGGCTTGAGCAGTGGTGCAGCATGGAGGGATTCAAATTCCTGGGGCATTGGAACTGGTTCTGGGGAAGGTGGGACCAGACGGTCTGCACTTAGGCAGGACCGGAACCAATGTCCTAGGAGGAATGTTTGCTAGAGCTGTTGGGAGGAGTTAAACTAATATGGCAGGGGGGTGAGAACCAATGCAGGGAGACAGAGGGAAACAAAATGGAGTCAGAAGCAAAAGACAGAAAGGAGATGAGTAAAAGTGGAGGGCAGAGAAACCCAAGGCAAAAAAACAAAAAGGGCCACTTGGCAGCAAAATTCTAAAGGGTCAAAGTGTGTTAAAAAGACAAGCCTGAAGGCGAGGAGTATTCGGAATAAGGTGGACGAATTAACTGCGCAGATAGCAGGATACAATGTGGTTGGCATCACAGAGACATGGTTCCAGTATGACCAAGGCTGGGAACTCAACATACAAGGGTATTCTACATTTAGGAAGGAAAGACAGAAAGGAAAAGGAGGCGGGGTGGCGTTGCTGGTTAAAGAGGAAATAATGCAATTGTAAGGAAAGACATTAGCTTGGATGATGTGGAATCGGTATGGGTGGAGCTACGGAATACCAAAGGGCAGAAAATGTAGATATGTAAAGGGTAGATATGTAAAGAGAAAAAGGTTAGCAAAGACAAACGTAGGTCCCCTGCAGTCAGAATCAGGGGAAGTCATAACGGGGAACAAAGAAATGGCGGACCAATTGAACAAGTACTTTGGTTCGGTATTCACGAAGGAGGACACGAACAACCTTCCGGTTATAAAAGGGGTCGGGGGGTCTAGTAAGGAGGAGGAACTGAGGGAAATCCTTATTAGCCGGGAAATTGTGTTGGGGAAATTGATGGGATTGAAGGCCGATAAATCCCCAGGGCCTGATGGACTGCATCCCAGAGTACTTAAGGAGGTGGCCTTGGAAATAGTGGATGCGTTGACAGTCATTTTCCAACATTCCATTGACTCTGGATCAGTTCCTATGGAGTGGAGGGTAGCCAATGTAACCCCACTTTTTAAAAAAGGAGGGAGAGAGAAAACAGGGAATTATAGACCGGTCAGCCTGACATCGGTAGTGGGTAAAATGATGGAATCAATTATTAAGGATGTCATAGCAGTGCATTTGGAAAGAGGTGACATGATAGGTCCAAGTCAGCATGGATTTGTGAAAGGGAAATCATGCTTGACAAATCTTCTGGAATTTTTTGAGGATGTTTCCAGTAGAGTGGATAAGGGAGAACCAGTTGATGTGGTATATTTGGACTTTCAGAAGGCGTTCGACAAGGTCCCACACAAGAGATTGATGTGCAAAGTTAAAGCACATGGAATTGGGGGTAGTGTACTGACATGGATTGAGAACTGGTTGTCAGACAGGAAGCAAAGAGTAGGAGTAAATGGGTACTTTTCAGAATGGCAGGCAGTGACTAGTGGGGTACCGCAAGGTTCTGTGCTGGGGCCCCAGCTGTTTACACTGTACATTAATGATTTAGATGAGGGGATTAAATGTAGTATCTCCAAATTTGCGGATGACACTAAGTTGGGTGGCAGTGTGAGCTGCGAGGAGGATGCTGTGAGGCTGCAGAGCGACTTGGATAGGTTAGGTGGGCAAATGCATGGCAGATGAAGTATAATGTGGATAAATGTGAGGTTATCCACTTTGGTGGTAAAAACAGAGAGACAGACTATTATCTGAATGGTGACAGATTAGGAAAAGGGGAGGTGCAAAGAGACCTGGGTGTCATGGTACATCAGTCATTGAAGGTTGGCATGCAGGTGCAGCAGGCGGTTAAGAAAGCAAATGGCATGTTGGCCTTCATAGCAAGGGGATTTGAGTACAGGGGCAGGGAGGTGTTGCTACAGTTGTACAGGGCATTGGTGAGGCCACACCTGGAGTATTGTGTACAGTTTTGGTCTCCTAACCTGAGGAAGGACATTCTTGCTATTGAGGGAGTGCAGCGAAGGTTCACCAGACTGATTCCCGGGATGGCGGAACTGACCTATCAAGAAAGACTGGATCAACTGGGCTTGTATTCACTGGAGTTCAGAAGAATGAGAGGGGACCTCATAGAAACATTTAAAATTCTGACGGGGTTAGACAGGTTAGATGCAGGAAGAATGTTCCCAATGTTGGGGAAGTCCAGAACCAGAGGTCACAGTCTAAGGATAAGGGGTAAGCCATTTAGGACCGAGATGCGGAGGAACTTCTTCACCCAGAGAGTGGTGAACCTGTGGAATTCTCTACCACAGAAAGTTGTTGAGGCCAATTCACTAAATATATTCAAAAAGGAGTTAGATGAGGTCCTTACTACTAGGGGGATCAAGGGGTATGGCGAGAAAGCAGGAATGGGGTACTGAAGTTGAATGTTCAGCCATGAACTCATTGAATGGCGGTGCAGGCTAGAAGGGCCGAATGGCCTACTCCTGCAGCTATTTTCTATGTTTCTATGTTTCTAAAACGCTAGTGGGAGTTGTGTACAGACCTCCAAACAGTGGTAGTGATGTTGGGGAGGGCATCAAACAGGAAATTAGGGGTGCATGCGATAAAGGTGCAGCAGTTATCATGGATGACTTCAATCTGCATATAGATTGGGATAACCAAACTGGAAACAATACGGTGGAGGAGGATTTCCTGGAGTGCATTAGGGATGGTTTTCTAGATCAATATGTCAAGGAATCAACTAGCGGGGAGGCCATCTTAGACTGGGTGTTGTGTAATGAGAGAGGATTAATTAGCAATCTCGTTGTGCGAGGCCCCTTGGGGAAGAGTGACCATAATATGATGGAATTCTACATTAGGATGGAGAATGAAACAGTTAATTCAGAGACCATGGTCCAGAACTTAAAGAAGGGTAACTTTGAAGTTATGAGGCGTGAATTGGCTAGGATAGATTGGCAAATGATACTTAAGGGGTTGACAGTGGATGGGCAATGGCAGACATTTAGAGACCACATGGATGAACTACAACAATTGTACATCCCTGTCTGGCGTAAAAATAAAAAAGGGAAGGGGGCTCAACCGTGGCTATCAAGGAAAATCAGGGATAGTATTAAAGCCAAGGAAGTGGCATACAAATTGGCCAGAAATAGCAGCGAACCCGGGGACTGGGAGAAATTTAGAACTCAGCAGAGGAGGACAAAGGGTTTGATTAGGGCAGGGAAAATAGAGTACAAGAGGAAGCTTGCAGGGAACATTAAAATGGACTGCAAAAGCTTCTATAGATATGTAAAGAGAAAAAGGTTAGTAAAGACAAACGTAGAATATGGGGAAGTCAGAATCAGGGGAAGTCATAACTGGGAACAAAGAAATGGCAGACCAATTGAACAAGTACTTTGGTTCGGTATTCATTACGGAGGACACAAACAACCTTCCGGATATAAAAGGGGTCAGAGGGTCTAGTAAGAAGGAGGAACTGAGGGAAATCCTTATTAGTCGGGAAATTGTGTTGGGGAAATTGATGGGATTGAAGGCCGATAAATCCCCAGGGCCTGATGGTCTGCATCCCAGAGTACTTAAGGAGGTGGCCTTGGAAATAGCGGATGCATTGACAGTCATTTTCCAACATTCCATTGACTCTGGATCAGTTCCTATGGAGTGGAGGGTAGCCAATGTAACCCCACTTTTTAAAAAAGGAGGGAGAGAGAAAGCAGGGAATTATAGACCGGTCAGCCTGACATCGGTAGTGGGTAAAATGATGGAATCAATTATTAAGAATGTCATAGCAGCGCATTTGGAAAGAGGTGACATGATAGGTCCAAGTCAGCATGGATTTGTGAAAGGGAAATCATGCTTGACAAATCTTCTGGAATTTTTGGAGGATGTTTCCAGTAGAGTGGACAAGGGGGAACCAGTTGATGTGGTGTATTTGGACTTTCAGAAGGCTTTCGACAAAGTCCCACACAAGAGATTAATGTGCAAAGTTAAAGCACATGGGATTGGGGGTAGTGTGCTAACGTGGATTGAGAACTGGTTGGCAGACAGGAAGCAAAGAGTAGGAGTAAATGGGTACTTTTCAGAATGACAGGCAGTGACTAGTGGGGGTACCGCAAGGTTCTGTGCTGGGGCCCCAGCTGTTTCCGTTATACATTAATGATTTAGACGAGGGGATTAAATGTAGTATCTCCAAATTTGCGGATGACACTAAGTTGGCTGGCAGTGTGAGCTGCGAGGAGGATGCTATGAGGCTGCAGAGTGACTTGGATAGGTTAGGCGAGTGAGCAAATGCATAGCAGATGAAGTATAATGTGGATAAATGTGAGGTTATCCACTTTGGTGGTAAAAACAGAGAGACAGACTATTTTCTGAATGGTGACAGATTACGAAAAGGGGAGGTGCAACGAGACCTTGGGTGTCATGGTACATCAGTCATTGAAGGTTGGTATGCAGATACAGCAGGCGGTTAGGAAAGCAAATGGCATATAGGCCTTCATAGCGAGGGGATTTGAGCACAGGGGCAGGGAGGTGTTACTACAGTTGTACAGGGCCTTAGTGAGGCCACACCTGGAGTATTGTGTACTGTTTTGGTCTCCTAACTTGAGGAAGCACATTCTTGCTATTGAGGGAGTACAGCGAAGATTCACCAGACTGATTCCCGGGATTACGGGACTGACATATCAAGAAAGACTGGATCAACTGGGCTTGTATTCACTGGAGTTCAGAAGAATGAGAGGGGACCTCATAGAAACGTTTACAATTCTGACGGGTTTAGACAGGTTAGATGCAGGAAGAATGCTCCCAATGTTGGGGAAGTCCAGAACCAGGGGTCACAGTCTAAGGATAAGGGGTAAGCCATTTAGGACCGAGATGAGGAGAAACTTCTTCACCCAGAGAGTGGTGAACCTATGGAATTCTCTACCACAGGAAATTGTTGAGGCCAATTCACTAAATATATTCAAAAAGTAGTTAGATGTTGTCCTTACTACTCGGGGGATCAAGGGGTATGGCGAGAAAGCAGGAATGGGGTACTGAAGTTGCATGTTCAGCCATGAACTCATTGAATGGCGGTGCAGGCTAGAATGGCCGAATGGCCTACTCATGCACCTATTTTCTATGTTTCTATGCTTCTATACTCCAAGTGAGGTGAGGCATATTGGCTTCCAACGGGCAAAGGTGGGCCCCACCAGTAGCATCTAGGTCAGGCAAGCAGCCTGGATCACCAAAGCACAAAGGTTTCAGGATTGGGTCATGGGGAATGTGGCTGGGGTGATAGGGGAGCTTCGGTTACCACAACCACCCCCCCCCCTCCCCCTGCCCGGCCCCATGGGGGCGGAACTGGAATTCCTGTCAGCATGGGCCCATCAGAGAGCTGCCTTAAGTCGATCTTGCACCTGCCTGCCTCATGCTAATTTGGTGCTCTTCCACTGACCGCATAAAGTCCTTTGGGGGTCAGCACTAGAGGGCATTAGCATGTCCCAAGGAATTTTAGCCCCAGCACTTCGCTATTATTTCAAAAAGCTTTTTCAGAGAGTTGCTAATGAGCATTAAAACGAACCCATAATTTTCTAAGTGCCTAATCAGATGAATACAATCTGGGGCTGATAAAGCAGTCCTTGTACCACACTACTGAGCCTGGCACTGCTCCCCAGTTCTTGGAGTTCAGGCACGCCAGACAGTTGCACAGGAAGGAGTTAACCTCACTCTGGAATGTGAGGCTAGCTGATTTGCACAGTTTGAAGCCACTCCCAGCACATAGCCCATGAGGAACTTACACAGAATTACATAGAATTTAGAGCACTGAAACAGAGCATTCGGCCCAACAGGTCAGTGTAGGAGTTTCATCATCATCATAGGCAGTCCCTCGACACAAGGATGACTTGCTTCCACGCCAGGTGTTTATGCTCCATACAAGCCTCCTCCCTCACTATTTACTTCAGCTCACCCCATCAACATATCCTTCTATACCTCTCACCCTCATAGTATTTGTCTAACTTCCCCTTAAATGCAGCTATGTTATTCGCCTCAACCACTCCGTGTGATAGTGAGTTCCACATTCTCACCACTCTCTGGGTAAAGTTTCTCCCGCATTTCTTATTTGATTTATTACTGACTATCTTATGTTTATGGCCAAAACAGAAAATGCTGGAAATATTCAGCAGGGGCAGGCAGTATCTGTGGAGAGTGAACAATTCTGGTTGGTGATCTTTCATCAGAACCGGCAACTGTAATCAAAGCCGGCAACTAGAATCCTACTGGTCTTGACTGGCCTATAAAGTATAGAAGTCCCCCTGATTGAGGAACCAAAAGTATGTTCCACTATGATCCTGGATGTTTGAGCCACTTTATAACTCTCCTGCCTTCTTGTCCTTGAGTAATGCATTAATGTTAGCAAGCCATGTCTAAAAGTCATCCTTGGTTCTCCTAAAGCCATTCATGGTGCTTTCCTGGTTTTCAAATAAGGTGGCAAAGCTGACTGTTGCAAAGTATGGGAACAGCACCACCTCCACGTTCCCCTCCAAGTCACACACCATCCTGACTTAGACATATCTCACTGTTCCTTCATCATCGCTGGGTCAAAATCCTGGAACTCCCTCCCTAGCAGCACTGTGGGAGCACCTTCATCACACGGTCTGCAGGGTTCAAGGTGGCGGCTCGCCACCATCTTCTCAAGGGCAATTAGGGATGGGCAATAAATGGTGGCCTTGCCAGCGATACCCACATCCCATGTACAAATAAAAAAAATGTTTTTTAAACAAAGTAGGAATCATAGGAACTGCCAAGGAAACATACATTTATGTTGCTGATTCCATTCCTGTGGGCACACAATTTGTATGTGGATGGAAATGGTAGCTCTTTCTATTCATCTTTATGGCCATGAGTGCAGCCAATTATGCCTCATATTTGTGGGAATCCTCGCACATGGAAGAAATGGGGAGCTGTTTCTTGCAGCTGACTGCTTTTCACAAGAAATCTGATGAAATCCCAGACCCTGGCAAACAATATCCCATTCAACTGCTCACTAAATTGCTGACTGAAGGTTGGAGATGTGACAGAGATATCTTGCACTTGATTGAGCCTGCTGCACAATAGCTAACAGCCGCCAACAGAGCCATTCCTCTGTTAGAACTGATCCTCAAGGAATGTGCAGAGTTCAGAGGTGGCTTTCTTTGGGAACCCAAGTCAATGCTGGCTCGGTTCTTCAGAGCGGACAAGAGAAAAGACGCTGACCCTGTAAATACAAGTGTCAGCATAAGGATAGGTCAACATGAAATGCCAAAGGTGCATCATCATCATCATCATAGGCAGTCCCTTGGAACCCAGGAAGACTTGCTTCCATTCTAAAAATGAATTCTCAGGTGACTGTACAGTCCAATACGGGAATTACAGTCTCAGTCACAGGTGGGACAGACAGTGGTTGAGGGAAGGGGAGGGTGGGACTAGTTTGCTGCACACTCCTTCTGCTGCCTGCGCTTGGTTTCTGCATGCTCTCGGCGATGAGACTCGAGGTGCTCAGCGCTCTCCCGGATGCTCTTCCTCCACTTAGGGCAGTCTTTGGCCAGGGACTCCCAGGTGTCACTGGGGATGTTGCATTTTATCAAGGAGGCTTTGAGGGTGTCCTTGAAATGTTTCCTCTGCCCACCTTGGGCCCACCTGCCGTGTAGGAGTTCTGAGTAGAGCACTTGCTTTGAGAGTCTTATGTCAGGCATGCGGACAATGTGGCCCGCCCAGCAGAGCTGGTCGAGTGTAGTCAGTGCCTCGATGCTGGGACTGTTGGTCTGGTTGAGGACACTAATGTTGGTGTGTCTGTCCTCCCAGGGGATTTGCAGGATCTTGCGGAGACATCGTTGGTGGTATTTCTCCAGCGATGTGAGGTGTCTACTGTATATGGTCCACATCTCTGAACCATACAGGAGGTGCATATTGCATTACTGGCCCTTACACAAATTATTCAGAAATGTTTGCTGTTTCTACACAAAACTAAAGCACATCAAAGCTTCTACATGATGATTCAAAATAGGCGTAATGATCTCTGGCAGGGAAATTTAACTTGCAGCCGAGTGATTGATCTATGCACTGATCCATGCCAGCCTGAGGCCCGAGCCAAATACAGCTTCAGGGGGGCGTAGCCTCATTTACATACCGTCGGCACCAAATGGGCACTTGATGCAGCTTGCCGATCGGTGAGGATGGGAAATCGGTCAGCTCATACACTGAGCTAGCTGACAAGTCGAGTCGGTTGGAGACGCAGGTCGAGAGCAAGAAGCAATCCCAGGAAGGCTTTGAATGGGCCTGCAGTGGGCTGGAATGTTTTGGTGGGCAACAGGAGGAGCACCCCTGCTATTTAGGTCGATCATTGCCTGGTACAAGCAGGCAGAGTGTGCACGCTATCGCTTCACCACTTGTACTCAATTTTGCAATCGGGGTCCTACAACTGCCGTAGGATCCCAATTTGTTTCTATAAGGAACCCAAGACTGTTTCCTGGGGTGGGGGGGCAGGGGTGCGCCCTACACAGCTAAAAGTTGCCCGACTGAACATTGCATCTGGCACAGATCGGGCATGACAGATCACAACGTGAAATTCAGAGCGCTAATGCCAATTGTTCACCAGAAAACGGACGGCCATTAGTTGAATTTCTCCCTCTCAGAGTCAAGACTCCAGTCCTTGTGATATGTTCTTAAATACCAGTGATAGCAAACACAGATGACTTATTGAACCTGCCCTCATATGATGTGGTGAAATGGATCTCGAAGTACTAAAGGAGAGCTTGTGAAACTGACAACAATGTAATTTTGTTGAAATACATTGCAGTTAATAAAATGTACTGATATAATGCCATCCCTTGGTTATAATGTATAGATACATTTAGTGATCCCCTGCTCCCAGCATTGAGCTATGCTGAGAGGGGCTTGGGTCAGGGACAGGGCTACAGTACTGTAGTGCAAATTTTCATCTTGATGAATGAATGAATTTTTCATAGCCCACATTATTTTTTATTTTTTTCCCTTGACCACATTCATGCAAACTTCCTTGCTTGACCAAGTGGACCAGTTCCTTCCATAAGCACAGCCAATCCCATTCCTTCATTAACCTGCGACAAAATGGGAGATTTATCATATTACATGGCCCCGATATTGGTGGCCTTACCACCTGCCACCGCCGACTGCCGCTGAGTTTTGCTGCCGGTTTCTCCTCGTTGCCATTTTCCACTTGGGCTAGAGGGGAGTACCGTCGGAAACCGCCCACTGATGTCCTCTGGCAGCCAAGCAACGCAAGTGGCCTCCCGCCCGCTGAGCTGCCAGGTCGGTGCGGGCGGGAGTCGGCAGGAGTCGACGCCAGCAGGGGGAAGGACCGCAGCGTGGAGGCAGGTCTAACCCCGACAGTAAGAGCAAAGAACTGAAAAAAAAAGGTTAGTGAACCTATTTTAAAACATTTTTTTACAGCAACTTACCTGGATGGGGTCCCCTGAAGGTGTTCCGGTGGGTGTTTTTTGTTAATGGTTTTAATTTTCAGCTCTTCCACCATCTCTGGGCCCGACTCCATCCTGGGTGGCACTTGGGTGGCAAGAGCCTTTGCCGCCAAGATTGAGAGCTCCAGCCCATTGTTGCCCAGATTGACGGCGTAAGCCGTTGCTTTGCCGCCAGGCGGTACTGCCACCTCTTTTAGACGAATCTTCCAGGCAAAGTACCGCCCGGTCTCTCGCCGGCCATCGGCGGTCCTTTGTTCACATGCCCAACACAAGGCCCCCAAAGCAAGCGCTCTACTCAGAATTCCTTCACGGCAAACGAGCCCCAGGTGGGCAGAGGACATTTTTCAAGGATACCCTCAAAGCCTCCTTGATAAAATGCAACATCCCCACCGACACCTGGGAATCCCTGGCCAAAGACCGCCCTAAGAGGAGGAAGAGCATCTGGGAGGGCGCTGGGCGCCTCCAGTCTCGTCGCCAAGAGCATGCAGAAACCGAGCGCAGGCAGCGGAAGGAGCGTGCGGCAAACCAGACTCCCCACCCACCCTTTCCTTCAACGACTGTCTGTCCCACCTGTGACAGAGACTGCAATTCCCGTATTGGACTGTACAGTCACCTGAGAACTCATTTTTAGAATGGAAGCAAGTCTTCCTCGATTCCGAGGGACTGCCTATCATGATGACGATTTGGGCGGGCCTTGGTTTCGACGGATTTCGGACCCTATGACTTTAAATAGTGAAAGATAGTTGTGACTTAAAAAGACTTTACCCACTGGTATCTCTAAGTGAAGTTCATTGATTCTGTGGAGGGTGATCAATATATATATAGCAGGCTGCTGAATCAGACAGTGAAAATGAAATATATCTGTCAAATATCTCTATGCGTGTGTGTCAACTGCTCTGCTCAGAAAACCAGGACAAAAACGGCTTAATGGCTGGGGTGGCTGTTTGATGTGTTAATATATAGGGGAACAGACCAGGTGATAAACAAATTCAACCACTCTAATTGCAGAACTATTTTTAAGAGATGTCTGCTAAAAAACACTAATCTCCCAAAGTTCAAACCTTTCCCCACAAGCTGTAAGTTAATCTATATTCTCAGCTTGCTTTAAAAGTCTATAGCTTGAAATGTTTCTCATGGGATAAAGTCACAGGCCGAACGCTCAGCTTTTGGAGATTTAAGCTCCTTAAATTGGAAACTCACGTTATTACTTAGAATTTCATGACGCAAATTTGTACGAAAAACTGTTTATCAAGCTGTGTAGGGAATATGTTTGGGAAAGGACATTTGGAGACCGATTCTATTTTTACACTTGAAACTTGCTGGGGTAGATTTTAGCTTTTGGGCAGCTGACCGGCAGAATATGCCAACGCCCCATCCGTTCCGGCAGCGAAGAGGCCACAGCCATTTTGAGGCCCAGACCTCATTTAAATGCTGCCTCAAACGGGGCATTATGAGGCAGCTCATGGGATTCGGGCCGGTGTAAAGTGAGTCCTGGCGTGGGTTGACAGGGAGGGGAATCGTGGAAGGGGTTATCCAGAGTGGGAGAGGCCCAGATTATTTGTGTGGGGATCAGAGGAGCACTGCTGCTCCTCCTGGCCGCTGCAAAAGTAGTTTCAAACGTACCTTTTGTATCTCTTTGGCTCCATTGCCAGTAAAACTGGTCGCAGAGCACACCGCACGCAACACGAGCAGGTTCACCCGGAGAGGGCAATCGGGGTCCCACGCTTGTCCCAGGAGCCTGATTAGCCTATTAAATGAGGCCTACTGCTTGAGACAGATGGTTGCTTCTGCCTCCCAGTGGCAGGCTTCTGTAAAATGGCAGCAGCCAAAATGTCAGGGTTAACAGTATGTCTAGTGACTACATTATTAAGTCATGACCGTCTCATTAACATTGATTTTGATGAGTTAAAACCACCCCCGCTATGTCTTACTGGTTCTAGGTATTATTCTACTTGCAAATTAATCTGATTATTAGTTTTAGCCTTTAAATGAGGGATACCACAACTGATCCAATCACACTGCTGTCAGTTTTTCTTTCTCTCATAGATGATGAAGCAGAGATGTATTTTAACTGTACCAGTCAGAAAAGAGATTTGAATTTAGGACTCAGCTGACACCCCAATATTCTGGTATTTTACCGACTCGTTTGAAATCCGATGTCTACTTTGTAATTAATATTGATACCTGGCTGCAGGAAAACTTAGGGATACATTTTAACCCCAAATAATGGGTGGGTTTGTGTCGGGTCAGGGATTAAAGTGTTAAAAATCTGAATCCCACCTCCAACCCGCCTGCTTCCGGTTTTAGCGGAGGTGGGACGGGGGAGAGGTGGGGTGGGCAGCCAATCCGCTCTCAGGAGGCGGGTCGCTCATTTAAATATTACAATGAGGCTGGAGTGCCTCAGATTTAACCACCATTTCAAATATAACTGCAGCTATTCGGGTTTTGCACACCTCGGGAAACCCGGCAGCTAATGGAAGGCGAGGACTGCTGGATCCAGGAGGTAAGTGCCTTTAACGTCCCTCCTGAATCCAGCAACCCTGCTTCACCCAGCCCCCTCGATCGGAGACACTCCACAAAGCCTCCGATTCCCCCGCCAAGGCCTCCGACTGCCTTCCTGGCCTCCCTCCCCCGACAACCGTTCTCCAGGCCCCCCTCCCCCAATGTTCTCTCCCTTCGCCCTCCCACCCGATCATCTCCTGGCCCCTCAATGTTCTCCCCACTCCCCACCCTGATCAATGAGTGCTGGCCCCATGCTCTCCACCAACCCCAATACGTTACTGCTCCCCCCCGATCGTTCCCCAGCCCTCCCGATGTTCTCTCCCTCCCCTCCCCACTGCCAACTACCTCCCGGCCCCCCAGTGTACTCTCCCCCGTCCTCCTGCATTTCCCAACTGCTTCCCAGCCCCCAACCTGCCTCACGATTAAAATTATGGCCTTGCAGACCAAAGTTATTGGGACAATTATTTTGATTGCAGTGGGATATAAAGTTTATTCTCTACTCCAACCTTGCCTTTATATGGATAGGCTACATGTCTCTACTAAACTGCAACCAGTATCATAGAAGTTGATGACACTTACACTCAGCCTCCAAGAACACAAATGCTATTCACCAGCATCTCAACATCCTGTATCAATTCAGACAAAATATCAGTGCCAAGCTTTGCAAGACACTTCACTTATCAGTCGAACTATCTACCAGACAAGATGTCAGCAGTGCCCTTTTCACTCGAATTGAATGCAGAGTTATCCACCGTTAGCTAACCCATAGGGCCGAAATTCAGCCTCCCGCGAAGGCCTGTTACCGCCAGAAAGCGGCGGTCACGTGGTGGTGACGAATGGCTGCCGATTTTTTGTCGAATGGCCGCCACTCGAGAACGTCTCCTCGGTGGTTTTTCCGGCGATCCCCACTTCCGCCCCGCTGCTGCCGAACCCTCCGAAGTGCGCCATCAAAGCGGCACCGCCAATATCCCGTCCCGCAAGCAAAATTCACCTAAATAAATCTTGCGGGTGTCGCGCGATGCCCCCGACAGCTTTTTCTGCTGGCGCACTGTATTTGCAGTATGTGTAAACTGGCGGCACGGCCACCGTTAAAGGGGAGGGTGTACTGCCGCAGCCGGCATCTTATATTTTTTGTCGGCCGACTGCCAGGTCGGCCCGGCAATTATGCCTCCGGGTTCGGCCGGGCCGCCAACAGCCAGCCTGGCAGCCCCTCTCGGCGCCCGGCCGAAACCCTCCCTGGTGTCCCAGTGGACCTAACTAAAATAATCGCAGAGCTCTCAGCGGCTCTCCTCTTTAAATGAAGGGACGAGACGCGGTGACACGTCAGCGTGATGACGTCACTAGTGCTACACTACAGCGGCGGACACTCCGCCCGCCTCCACCTCCACCCTTCTCTCATGACCGATCTTCTGCTCTCCGCCCCCCACTTCTACCCCTCATTATGACCGACTTCCTCTCCACTCGGAAAAAAAAGACCAAAAAAAGCGCTAGAGTTTCGGTTTTCGGCGAAACGGTAGTTTTACGCCAAAATTACCGTTTTTGCCGCACGACCATTTTTAGGCCTAACTTTGGGCCTTTTCATCTGCGCCGGGGGTAAAGAAGACATTGTACGACGATTCGCGGCGCAAACCGTGAGTTTCGGCAACTTTAGCCTGGGGCCGGTAGCGCTGCGAGAGAGGCCGAGGGAGGGGGGGGGGGGAAAAATTGCAAAAAAACATTCACAAAACCCTTAACTACTAAATCGCTGAAAAATAATTTAAAAATAAAACTCCAACTTACCTTTTTTGCAGGTCTTCATACTTACCACTGCTGGCAGGGTTGCACCGACAGGTTTTCTGGGCGTGGCATATGGGTCGGGAGAGAGCCGAAAGTACGACGCAAACGCAATCTGCATCGTTGCACGTCGGCACACCTCTCCTCGGCGGTACGTGGAAGCGCCGCAGCAAACAGGTACCCGAGGATCCCGCCGACCGGGTTTCCGCCGCGGAGGGTCAAATCGCAGCAAAAACCCGGTTGCAAACCTGACGAAAATCCGGCCTAAAGTGCTGAATTTTGCGCAAGAGGCCACCGCATCCATCGCGGCGGTGAAAACTCGTGGAAAACGGTAAGTGTCGACCCGTTTCCGGCGGGGGTGGATTTCGGCCCCCATGGCTCTTGCAGCAAGCATTGATTGGACCATGGGAACGTTTGGACTTTTCTGGGGCACGCCAGCAAAAAGTAACTAAGCCTCCTGTATTCACAAAGCCATCAGCGTCAATTTTGTGAGCCATCTATCCTTGTTACAATTGTCTCCAGCTGCACCCTGTCCCTGAGCCACTGAATGTGAAAACACAAAAATGGACAGCCACTACTTTTAGCATCAATGTATAAAAAATTGACACAAAAGTGTCGTAACATGATCTCTTGCACATCAGCTGCTCCTTTAGAATTCTGTGACCACAGGCCTCAATATATTTAAACACTTGCTGCCTCATGTATTTTAAGGTCAGGTTACCTCAGTGCTATATTTAGGCCATCTACTTAATGCAAAATGCTTGGGTGAATTTCACCCCTGGTTCTAATCCATACTGACGCTAAACTGAGAGGAAATCCCCAGAACTGGCAGCCGTAAGTGTAGCTGTAAACCTTCGCCGCTTCCTTAACAAATGGTTCCCTGCTTGATAGACTTCTAGACTTTGACCTGAGATGCAGTGTTCAGGAATTAGATGTCTTCTAACGAATGGGTATAAAGATGTTGTAAATGTATGCTATTAAACAGGTTTGAAGACACATGAAAGTTACTTCAAGAGACAGAAAGGCACAGAAGTACATAATAAAGATAAATCACTGTAGTTTGGTTCCATTCTATCACCAGTTTGACTTAAATCAATCTATGTAGGGCTAGATTTTCAGGTTTCGGGTTTTTTGGGCGAAAACTGTAGCGATACCTGAAAATTACCATGTTCGCTGCGCTACCAATTTTAGGCTGAACTTTCGGCCTTTGGGGTCTGCGCCAGGGGGTAAGGGAGGCTTTCCACGATTATTTGCAGCGCAAAAGGTGAGTTTCGCAAACTTTAGTCCGGGGTCGTTTGTGGTGCGAGAGATGCCTTGGGAGGGGGAAAAAAAAATTCAAAAAATCATTCCAAAAAACATTACCAAGACCCTTAACTAATTAATCGCTGCAAAAAATAAAAAAATTAAAACTTTAACTTACCTTTTGTGCAGGTTTGCGTACTTACAGGGCTGCACTGACAGGTTTTGCCTGTCGCTGTTCTGGGCGCGGCGTACGGGCCGGGAGAGAGCCGTAACTCGGACGGCAATGCAATCCGAGTCGTTACATGTCCGGCGTAGCTCTCCCCGGCGGTACGGCCCATCGTCACCGCAAACAATGAGCCGTGGATCTCACCCGGGCCTCGCGACCGGGTTTTTGCCACGGATGGTCAAAACGCAGCGAAAACCCGGTCGCAAACCCCTCGAAAATCCGGCCCAATATATTCCACACAGACGCTTGTAATTCTCCTGTGGCATTGCTCACAGTGAGTCACTGTTTTATACCAATAGGAATATCATCAATAAATTGTGATGGGGCAAGTGTTTACAAAAAAGAATGGCACTTGCAGCAAGCATGCACTGTATGAGAAACTTTGGACTATGTGTTGCTCTGGAATTTGTACAATTATTTTGCATTACCTCCACTAATTTGTTCACATTGCACTCCACTTCCTTTCGGTGGTGGTAACCCCAATTTCACGGCTGGGGCAGGACTTCCACACTGCTCACAGGAAGTCCCGCCTCGCCTCGGGTTACCGTCCCCAAACGGGGCTTCATTGAATTACGCCCCTTAAATTCTTCCGGACTATATTGTAAATTTTTTCTGCGATGGCTTGCTTGCAGTGATTCATTTTTATTTAATCTCAATTAAATATGTAGAAGCTTTTGAGCGTTTCTGTGGCCTAGAAATTGATTGCTGGCGCAAACTGGGCAAAGGGAACAGACCCTGCGACGGAATGGGTAGGCCCAAGACCCACCCAATATTGGGCCTCGAGCCTCATTTACTTCAGACCGTGAGTTGTAGATGACTGCTGGGCGTCCCCAGGCAGCCCGCCGGCATAGACAATGAATTTTTGGCCGATGTGTCGTTGGCAGTGAGGGAGAAGGGGGGAAGCGATCAGGAGGGAGTGAGGCAGTGATCGGGAGATGGAGAGGCAGCGATTGGGAGAGGAGAGCAAAGGTGATCAGTGGCCAGCAGCAGCCTGTACTTTGAAAGTGGAGTCGGGAGGAGCACTCCCGCACCTTCCTGCTCCACATTCATGGAAGTATTTTTTTTAAACTTACCTCTTTGGTGGCGGCAGCCAGTGCAACCTTTAAGGACCATTGGTTAGGCCACATGTAGACCTCCTGTTCCTGAACAGAGTTGATCCAGCACCAGATCCATTCAAGTCAGACAACTTTACAAAGGGAGCCTCAAAGTGACATTAAGCCCCTTATTTGCATAAGCAAAGTGTCTAATGTCTGTTTCAAGCATGGGCCCTGGACGCCTCATTTGATGCCCATTTGATGGTGGGCACTTCTGGCGTGGAATGTGCGAACTCTGTGACCCCATTTTGGACACTTTTGTGCCCATTTTATGCATGTAAAATGAGTGCAGCGTCATCGAATTTGTGGGCTCAGATGTCAATTTAATTGAGTTCTTATTGTGTCAATTCATTCTTATTTCAGAAATATATTGCTCAATGTTCCATCTATCAAGATTGAGTTACAGGTATCCATGACCCCTTTCATAACTAAGTTTTGATTTATCAAGCATAAATTTCGTCCATTTATAAAAATTTATATTTTTCCCCTCCTTCTTGCATATTTCTCCCCTGCCACCATCAATACTGACAAGCCAACACAAGGCTAATTCTGAGTGGCAGGTCTTACATAAGAACATAAGAACATAAGAATTAGGAACAGGAGTAGGCCATCTAGCCCCTCGAGCCTGCTCCGCCATTCAATAAGATCATGGCTGATCTGGCCGTGGACTCAGCTCCACTTACCCGCCCTCTCCCCGTAACCCTTAATTTCCTTATTGGTTAAAAATCTATCTATCTGTGACTTGAATACATTCAATGAGCTAGCCTCAACTGCTTCCTTGGGCAGAGAATTCCACAGATTCACAACCCTCTGGGAGAAGAAATTCCTTCTCAACTCGGTCTTCCCACCTCAGATGGAATACTCCAGTCCCATGTCATGCTCCATCTACTGGCCTCGCTCAAAATGTAAAACTCTTCCAAATAAAGGCAGGTGAGTTTGTACTACAGTTAAATCTGGATTTGAAGTCATGACTCTCTGCTTTGGAATCCAGCACTATTGCATTTGGGCATCAGCAGCTCTTCACTGCCCAAACAATCATTCTTCATGTGTAAGCCCACTTGGTGCGTGTCTATTTGACTATGGGGGGGAATCACATTTGCCCACTCACACCTTTGTTGTGTATAACCATGCAAGTTATGTATGATGATTATTTTGTTGTGATTACCTCTTCATTAAGGAGGGAGAAGGGAGAAGTGTCATATAGAGCTCCACCTAGTGGACTATTGTGGTAGTGCAACTTCTCATGTAAATACGATAAAAGGAATGGAGCCATCTTATAGTCTGTGTGTGTTGTGATGTCGTAAAAAATATATTGCAGCTCTCACCTAATATCTAGGGTCATCGACCTGAAACATTAACTCTGCTTCTCTCTCCACAGATGCTGCCTGACCTGCTGAGCATGTCCAGCATTTTCTGTTTTTATTTCAAATTTCCAGCATCCGCAGTATTTTGCTTTTGTAATAGTCATTTCCTTGTTGTGTGAATTGACCAGCAGTAGTGTTGCGAGAAGTCGTATGCAGAATATTATTTAGTTGAGGCCCAAACTAGTGTAACTGCACCTGACGTAGCTATTGCATTAAATAAAATAATTAGGTTAAGCAACTCCTCCATGAAGATGGAAATCCGGCATTTATTTTTCTAGTTCTCAGTAATTAACAAGTAAATCTTTAATCCCATGTAAAACAGTATTGCAGTAACAGAGGGAGTATCAGGAGTTGCCCCTCTGATACCACAGTAGGACTAAGGACCAACCTCCCTTTAATACTAAATACTGTAAGATAGAATTTCAGAAACTTATGAAGCATAAAACACTTTAGAATTGGTAGTTGTCCAGAATAAACTAGTACATTGCAGCTCTTCTATTCTTGCCTATAGTGTGGACATATACTTCTCAAGGTTAATGGATGTTTTTTTGAACTAGCAAAAGATATTAAGGCTTAATATTAAAACTTGGAGGAGCACGGTATTAATATTGCATTTCTGATAACATGGTATCATGAATCTCATTCTGCAAGTCCATCTATTTATCCACAAGGGTTCAGATATTGGCACAGTCTCCTCCCAATAGCACCTTAAAGGCAAGCACAGAGAACACACAGTCTAAATAAGGTACAATCCATCAACTGGAGACTATATTGATTATGTGTTGTCCTGGTGCTTGTTATTTATTGGACGCTATTTCTTTTTCTCTGAAGGAAAATTGACAAATAGGATAGCTCCAGCTCCAACATTTGAATAAAAATTACCAGATAGTTGGGTTTTGCTGCTTCCTCATCAAGATGAGGGACATTGGTTGAATAAATAGTAAAGCTCCTATTCTGCCTCAACAATGCACCTCGTCCTCAAATTGAAGGATGGTGTCAAGTGATATACCCCAGGGAATTGAGAGGGGTATATCCAACCTTTCAGATGACAATAAATAAGTATAATGAATTGTGAAGGAGAGAGCAGAAAATGACCAAAATCACATACATTGGCTCCCAGTCCACCAAGGATTTTAAAATTCTCATCCTTGAGTTCAAATCCCTCCATGGCCTTGCCCCTCCCTTTCTCTACAATCTCCTCCAACCTTCCAAACCTCCAAGAATTCTGCCTTCCTTCAACTCTGGTCTCTTGTGCATCTTCCACTTCCTTTGCCCCTAGGGCTGTCTCGACCCAAAGCTTTGGAATTCCCTCCCTAAACCTCTCTACCTCGCTACCTCTCTCTCCTCCTAAGACACTCCTTAAAACCTACCTCATTCACCAAGTTTTGGTCACCTGTCCTAATGTCTCCTTCTTTGGCTCGGTGTCAGTTTTTGTCTGATTATGTTCCTGTGAAGCGCCTTGGGACGTTTTCCTATTTTAAAGACACGAAATCAATGCAAGTTGTTGTTGTTGTTTCAATCAATCACGTGTTTCTTCTCATTTGCCTAAGTTTCACAACCTCTCTGAGCTGAGATTGCTAATCTTGGTTTCTTTCTTTAGGTGCACGAAAGACAATCAGTGTGAGTAAACATCTCTGGATTTCCCTGATGATCCTGAACCACCATGCAGCAAATGGGTAGGTTCATTCCCGCCCGGAAGGTTAAGTTAGAGTTACCGCCAGTGTTTCAGAACAATCATTTTCAATGTGTCACAAATTGGATTGAAACACCAGGAAGCAGGGGGCCTGGTGTTGTGGCATGTTGGTGCATTGGTTCTCAAATGATTATCTGTACAATTATTTGATCAAGACCTTACAACTGAGGAGATCAATGTTCCCGCTAAACTGCGTGGCCGCTCAGCGGTCTGGAGGTCCGGCGCAGGCCGCTCGCCGGCTTTTATGAGCAAGAAACAGCGCACGCACAAAAATTTGAATGGGCTGCGCAGCCAGTTAAAGGGACCATGCCCGGACAAAATAAGAGGGAACATTGGAGGAGATGTGTTTCCAGAGGGAGGAGAGCAGGTCAATCCTACATGTGCTCATATATCTTCAAACAGCTTGTGCAAGAATGGCAGAGTCACAGGTCTCCAATCACCTTTCTCTTTGGTTGGAAAATAGCTCATGGCATAGTAGGGATATTCAGGAAGAAAATGTACTTTTTTGATGGATGGAGTAATTACTTTGGTACAAGACTAAAGGCTATTAAAAATGTATTTTGTCAAAAAGATCATGCTAGAGATATGGAAGTGTTTCTATTATTGGTGGCTCAAATGACATTAGCTCATAGCATTTAGCACATTTTTGGTGACTGATGCGAAGGTATTCTGTAAATATGTAGCTGGGAGATACATTTAACTTCAAATGACATTGATGGACTAGCAAATTGTTCATGGCATACAAGATAGGTTTTTACCTTCATTATCAACAATCATGTACAGTACTTTAAGGCAGCTCTGCCGGTTCTTTGAATTTATGGTTAATGAGCTTCGGTCATTATTCTTGCTCTACAAAGTAAGGCATGTGTCATCTTTCATTTCTTTTCAAGCTATTAGTCTTGCCTGAGGTGATCTTACTGAGATTTTCTTTGTTTGAGTGCAGTGCCACCTGCTGGATTTTTCAGTATTTTGAGCCTGTAGATTTATTATTCTTCCACTTTTCCTTAATATGAACTAGAAATATTGAACTACATAGTAATGTTAAATTGTAACTCTCTCAACAGCTAGCCTATTGTCCCATTTTTTTAAATTTCCTAACGTCTCTTCTTACCTATCCTATCTCTGTCTTTCCAACAGTTTGACCCCTTCCCCCCCATCACCCCTCCCAAAAAATAAAAATAACTTTTAAACCTTCAACTTTCTTGCATTTTCTGTTTCTCTGTTTGCCTCCCATCATCTATTTTAAAAGTGGGAGCAACTATAAAATGTGTTCTCTTTAGCTGAAAAATTGTCTCTATGGTCATGTGTCAAACCCCAGAAAGACTGCTGCTAATACAAGTGCTCATTGCTGGGCTCCACATCCCAACAAGGCATGTTTACACCTATTTTAGCATAGATCCCGTGCTGTCATCTGTAGCTGCCCCATGTACACTGCCATTAGGAGATGCTAAGAGACCTTTCTCCCTCATTTCTTATGTTCTTTTGAAACTATTATATCTATTTATTAATTTGAATACTAAAGAGGGCTATATTGCCTTGAAAATTAACAAGCCTATAAAGAAATTTGTGTTAAGGTCATTGCAGCACCTTGAACTAACATTTACTCACTTTACAACATTTCTGTTAAATGTAATTATTTGGGGTAAAAACCATCTAAAGAAATGACAGAGCAGAACTGGTAGCTAAAAAAAGATGATGCCAATGCTCCATTGTAAATGTCACCTCTGAATATTTCTGCACCTTTAAACAAATCCTGTACCTTACAACAATATCAGAACTAATAGTCTGATTGTGAAATATCCAATCAGTTAACTAGATTGTTAGTCTCGTATATTGGATATTTCAAGACTGATCAATACAAGCAAATAGCTAAACTTTTGTCCTTTCAATGTTAGTGTAGCATTGTAGAGCTTTGCGTTTTGACCATGCTGCCATCTGTTTTTTATTGATAAATTTGATTTTATTGATAAATTTGAGCCCTTCTGTATGGCTCAGAGATGTGGACCATATATAATAGACACCTCAAATCGCTGGATACCACCAACGATGTTTCCGTAAGGTCCTGCAAATCCCCAGCATCGAAGCACTGACCAAACTCGACCAGCTCTGTTGGACAGGCCTCATTGTTCGCATGCCCGACACAAGACTCCCAAAGCAAGTGCTCTACTTGGAACTCCTACACAGCAAACGAGCCCCAGGTGGGCAGAGGAAATGTTTCAAGGACACCCTCAAAGCCCCTTTGATTAAGTGCAACATCCCCACCGACACCTGGGAGTCCCTGGCTAAGTGGAGGAAGAGCATCCGGGAAGGCGCTGAGAGCACCTCGAGTCTTGTCGGTGAGAGCATGCAGAAAACAAGCGCAGGCAGCAGAAGGAGCATGCAGCAAACCAGACTCCCCACCCACCCTTTCCTCCAACGACTGTCTGTCCACCTGCGACAGAGACTGTAATTCCTGTATTGGACTGTTCAATCACCTGAGAACTCACACTTTTGGAGTGGAAGCAAGTCTTTTCGAGGGACTGCCTATGATGATGATTGATAAATATAAAAGCAGTGCACAATCCAGTTTGCCTACTTTTGTTTTTCCTCTTTAGTGTGGGATTTCAGATATCTTCAGCAGCTCTGCACTCAACAAACTGGTCACATAATGCATGTTTCTCCAATGCCATGGAAAATAGAGTAACTCAGACTAATCCCAATGCCTTATGAAATATCCTTCATCACCATGTCCCCTTGCACTGTTAAATATACATATTTAAGCACAGTAATGCAAATAAAGTCCTTCAAAAGATTTCAAATATAATAAAAATACATCAATTTTATTGATAGGCTCTATAATGCGTTCAAGGTGATTCGGCATAGATTGGATTATAAATCAATACAGAAAAGGCATCTGACTGATCAAATCCACAGTATATTCTCTGTGCAGCTTAATTTTTGATTTCTCTGTGCACTATTAAAATCTATCATAAGTTCCGATAAGGCATTCATCAAACGAGGGAACACTGTTGGCCAAAGCAATAATTCAGTTATATAAATTCCATTATGGCTCTTGCTATACATTTAGGAACAAAGGTTATCATCACCTCTTTTGCCAAATAGATTGGCAAAGTTAAGTCTGAATGTGTGACCTATCTGATACAACATTGTTGCTTTGATATTATTATCACAGTGTATGCTAAATATTTTATCTCAAATGTGGGAATATATACATTGATTCCACAAACATAAGAAGAAACGAAATAGGAACTGGAGTAAGCCATTTGGCCCTTCGAGCCTGCTTTGCCATTCAACAAGATCATGGCTGATCTTCTACCTCAACTCCATCTTTGCGCACTATCCACATATTCCTTAATTCCCTTAGTTCCCAAAAATTTATCGATCTCTGTCTTGAATATACTCAACGACTGAGAATCCATAAACTCTCTGGGGTAGAGGATTCCGAAGA